>NC_142421.1:6321250-6645000 GCF_059516105.1 Syngnathus floridae | reverse complement strand
CTCGGTGGAACCTTAGTTATTATGGCCACACCGCTGCTCTTGGTTGTCTTTGGTCACTTGACTTTGGAGTATTTGTTGATACTCAAGCAACACATTAAAAATCTATACATACTTTCTCATAATTGCCAAATATGTTGCTTTTTAATGTGAAATAAAGTAAATAAACCCGAAAAGAATTGAAGCAGATCTCGCCCTCGTGCAAGGAAAGCAATAAGGTCATTAACACTGACCTTCACAATGTGTATCTTCATCGGTTCCATGGTGTAACGGTTAGCACTCTGGACTCTGAATCCAGTGATCCGAGTTCAAATCTCGGTGGAACCTCAGTTATTATGGTGACCCTGCTGCTCTTGGTTGTCTTTGGTCACTTGACTTTGGAGTATTTGTTGATACCCTAGCAACACATTAAAAATCTATACATGCTTTCTCATAATTGCTGAATAAGTTTTTTAATGTGAAATCAAGTAAATAAACTCGAATGGAATTGAAGCAGATCTCCCCCATGTGCATGGAAATGTAAGTGATAAGGTCATTAAGACTGACCTATACAATGTCTTTCTTTATCGGTTCCATGGTGTAATGGTTAGCACTCTGGACTCTGAATCCAGTGATCCGAGTTCAAATCTCGGTGGAACCTTAGTTATTATGGTCACACTGCTGCTCTTGGTTGTCTTTGGTCACTTGACTTTGGAGTATTTTTTGATACCCAAGCAACACATTAAGAATCTATACATACTTTCTCATAATTGCCAAATATGTTCCTTTTTAATGTGAAATAAAGTAAATAAACCCGAATGGAATTTAAGCAGATCTCGCCCTTCTGCAATGAAATGTAAGCGATAAGGTCATTAACACTGACCTACACATTGTAGTTTTCTATCGGTTCCATGGTGTAATGGTTAGCACTCTGGACTTTGAATCCAGTGATCCGAGTTCAAATCTCGGTGGAGCCTCAGCTATTATGGTGACCCTGCTGCTCTTTGTTGTCTTTGGTCACTTGACTTTGGAGTATTTGTTGATACCCAAGCAACAAATTAAAAATCTATACAGACATACCCATAATTGACAAATAAGTTGTTTTTTAATGTGAAATAAAGTAAATAAACCCGAATGGAATTTAAGCAGATCTTGCCCTTCTGCAAGGAAATATAAGCGATAAGGTCATTAACACTGACCTAAACAATTTACTTCTATATCGGTTCCATGGTGTAATGGTTAGCACTCTGGACTCTGAATCCAGTGATCCGAGTTCAAATCTCGGTGGAGCCTGAGTTATTATGGTGACCCTGCTGCTTTTGGTTGTTTTTGGTCACTTGACTTTGGAGTATTTGTTGATACTCAAGCAACACATTAAAAATCTATACATACATTCTCATAATTGCCAAAGATTTTGTTTTTTAATGTGAAATAAAGTAAATAAACCCGAAAGGAATAGAAGCAGATCTCACCCTCGTGCAAGGAAATATAAGCGATAAGGTCATTAACACTGACCCTAACAACATATTTCATTATCGGTTCCATGGTGTAATGGTTAGCACTCTGGACTCTGAATCCAGTGATCCGAGTTCAAATCTCGGTGGAGCCTCAGTTATTATGGTGACCCTGCTGCTCTTTGTTGTCTTTGGTCACTTGACTTTGGAGAATTTTTTGATACCTAAGCAACACATTAAAAATCTATACATACTTTCTCATAATTGCCAAATATGTTGCTTTTTAATGTGAAATAAAGTAAATAAACCCGAATGGAATTTAAGCAGATCTCGCACTTCCGCAATGAAATGTAAGCGATAAGGTCATTAACACTGACCTACACAAAGTAGTTTTCTATCGGTTCCATGGTGTAATGGTCAGCACTCTGGACTTTGAATCCAGTGATCCGAGTTCAAATCTCGGTGGAGCCTCAGTGATTATGGTGACCCTGCTGCTCTTGGTTGTCTTTGGTCACTTGACTTTGGAGTATTTGTTGATACCCAAGCAACAAATTAAAAATCTATACGGACATTCCCATAATTGCCAAATAAGTTGTTTTTAATGTGAAATAAAGTAAATAAACCCGAATGGAATTTAAGCAGATCTTGCCCTTCTGCAAGGAAATGTAAGCGATAAGGTCATTAACACTGACCTTCACAATGTAGTTTTCTATCGGTTCCATGGTGTAATGGTTAGCACTCTGGACTTTGAATCCAGTGATCTGAGTTCAAATCTCGGTGGAACCTCAGTTATTATGGTGACCCTGCTGCTCTTGGTTGTCTTTGGTCACTTGACTTTGGAGTATTTGTTAATACCCAAGCAACACATTAGAAATCTATACAAATTTTGTCATAATTGCCAAATATGTTGTTTTTTAATGTGAAATCAAGTAAATAAACCTGAAAAGAATTGAAGCAGATCTCGCCCTTGTGCAAGAATATATAAGCGATAAGGTCATTAACACCGACCTACACAATGTATTTCTTCATCGGTTCCATGGTGTAATGGTTAGCACTCTGGACTCTGAATCCAGTGATCCGAGTTCAAATCTCGGTGGAACCTCAGTTATTATGGTGACCCTGCTGCTCTTGGTTGTCTTTGGTCACTTGACTTTGTAGTATTTGGTGATACCCAACCAACACATTAAAAATCTATACATGCTTTCTCATAATTGCCAAATATGTTGTTTTTTAATGTGAAATCAAGTAAATAAACCCGAAAGGAATTGAAGCAGATCTCACCCTTCTGCAATGAAATGTAAGCGATAAGGTCATTAACATTGACCTATACAATGTATTTCTTATTGGTTCCATGGTGTAATGGTTAGCACTCTGGACTTTGAATCCAGTGATCCAAGTTCAAATCTCGGTGGAGCCTCAGTTATTATGGTGACCCTGCTGCTCTTGGTTGTCTTTGGTCACTTGACTTTGGAGTATTTGTTGATACTCAAGCAACACATTAAAAATCTATACATACATTCTCATAATTGCCAAAGATGTTGTTTTTTAATGTGAAATAAAGTAAATAAACCCGACAGGAATAGAAGCAGATCTTGCCCTAGTGCAAGGAAATATAAGCGATAAGGTCATTAACACTGACCCTAACAACATACTTCATTATCGGTTCCATGGTGTAATGGTTAGCACTCTGGACTCTGAATCCAGTGATCCGAGTTCAAATCTCGGTGGAGCCTCAGTTATTATGGTGACCCTGCTGCTCTTTGTTGTCTTTGGTCACTTGACTTTCGAGTATTTGTTGATACCCAAGCAACACATTAAAAATCTATACATTCTTTCTCATAATTGCCAAATATGTTGCTTTTAATGTGAACTCAAGTAAATAAACCCGAAAGGAATTGAAGCAGATCTCGCCCTCATGCAAGGAAATATAAGCAATAAGGTCATTAAGATTGACCTACACAAGCCATTTTTTTATGGGTTCCATGGTGTAATGGTTAGCACTCTGGACTTTGAATCCATCGATCTGAGTTCAAATCTCGGTGGAACCTTTGCTAATAAGGTGATCCTGCTGCTCTTCGTCTTCATTGGCCACTTGATCTTTACCAAGCAACTCATTAAAACTCATAGCTTTGACAGTTCAGGAAGAAATTTCTCTTTGATTACTCCAATAATAACTGATACTTTTACTTAAAAAGCAAGTAAATGTACAATGAGTGCAGCTGGTTTGTTGGTCGCTGGCGTTTGAGTGGTTGACTTCACTCATTAATTAATTGCCTCATCAAATGCAAACAGTGGGGCATACATTTGCTTGTTGACAATTACTTTCAGCTAGCAATTTGTTCACACGGTACATTAAGTCAGGCTTTGCATGGCAAAACCTTTCCACATCTCACTTTGTGCCTTTTCCCAATTCCAACATTTACAGAGGACTTTGAGGGGTCCACCAAGACTTGAACTCAAAGTCCAGAGTGCTGCCCATTACACCATAGAACCCATAAGGTTTGTTTTATGTTTATTCTCCTTTCACTTTTCTGATCCAAATCAGTACCAGTTATAAAATACAGACGGAAAAAAAGACATATGAGACACAGAGCTAAATCTCAGTCATGTATTTATTTACAGAGAGCCAAGTGCTCCATCTGCAGGATCTGGTGGGGATCAATATTATTTTTATATTGCGTATTCCATAATGTGAATTTATCACAATGCAACGTGGCTTCTATCACTGCAATGGAATGAGAACTATGTGACGTGAGGCGGGGGGCGGGGTGTACTGCGCCTTTAAGACGACGCTTTAACTCGTCAGGAAGCGGCTGGAAACGTATCCGCCGCAGGGAGATACCCACTCGACCGACCCACTCCCACTTCACCGGACACTGACAACAAATCGGATACCACGGTTGTGCTGTCCACGCCGTCCCTAAACAAGTGCCTTCTCATCGATTCATCGGGGCTGTTTCGGGGGACGATAAAGCTGGATGGTTGCGCTCATGAAAATCACCCGTGACATATGTCGTCTGTTGGGGTTCGCCAGCGGTAAGAAACACTTTGCCCCAACTTTTTAAAGTCGACCAAAAGTAATGACTCCTTTTAAATCGTTTGGCCAGCGTTAGCTATGAGCTGGACTTTTAACTCGTCGTTTCGTGTTCGGATTGTGGAGATAAAACGTGTTTTTAGATGAGTCTGCGTGTGGTACAATGCCAGTTACACCCTTTTGTCGAACTACCTTCAGTCAGTGCATACCATAAAAGTGGGCTTGTGCACTTTTTTAGAAAGCTTGTCTCATTCCACTGTAATGAAACGCACAAGATATATAAATGGCTTTATAGTGAAACCAGATGAGGGTTAGAGGAGAAGGGAGGACGTAGGAATGACAACAATGTCTCAAAATCCTTGTCAGAGCGCAGCAGGCATAAAAAAAAGGAAGGATATGGTGATCGGGATGAACATTGATAAAGAATATGGTCATTGGGTGGGGAAATGAAATGCATAATGCAAACAATACCGAGTTGATGTCATGATCATTTCAGAGGCGCTACGATTAATTGACAGAATTAATCAATTAATGGACAAAATATTGATCATCGATGATCGAATTATGACTCATTTGTCTACAGCACTACTAATTACTAATACATTTTGAGGTGCTTGAGGTTTACTAGTACAAGTTCTTGAAGTTTAACCATTTTATCTCTCTGATGTAATGTTAAAAATCTAAAAATGTGTAGCCCCCCCACCCATTCTTAAATTTTCACCAAAAGTAAAAAATGACCCTTTAAAGAATCAATCCATATTACAACCATTGTTACAGGCTAAAAGGAATGTCAAAGAAAGCCATTATGACATGGACACATTTGGTACGTCCTACTTTAAAGCACTTTTAGTGTTCCCAAAACAGTGCATGTCCAAGACATTGATGCTGTTAAAAAAAAAAAAAAGTTACTAATATCAGGTGTCTGGGCTATGTTTCTCCCAAATACTTAGTGTAACATTTTAAAACATTTTTTTTATTACTCCTGAAATAAAAATAGCAACTATAATATGCATCGTTTTTGTCAAATGTGCACTAGATTACACTTTATTAGCAATTTAAAAGACCTCAAAGCTGAGTTTTTGTTGTGGCCCTGTTGTGTTGTGCATTCTTGTGGAACGAGCTTTTCTTTCAGCCAAACACAAACCAGGAGATGAGACACACTTGTTGCTGACGTCTAACCACCTTGGATGCTTGCCACATACTGTCACAATGATACAAAAGTATCAAAGTGGAACACTGGTATTCTTTTTATGCTTTGTGAATGTTTTCAGGTTAAGACGATGAAAACTTTCTAAAAGGACAACATTAATCAGTCCACCTAATCGTACAAAGGACACATTTAACATGGCGGTGTCGGAGTGTTGTTAAAAGCCTTAAAGTGTCTCATGAGTCACGATTTCATCATTTCTATTTTATCTGATTTGAACAAATAGAAACCTAACACCGCACACGCGCCCACGTCTCAGCGTGGTTTCTCATCCTTTGTGTGCCTCCACTATCATCCGCAGGATTTTCACAGGGGTGTTTCTGAGAAACAGGTTCTCAATGTCAAACACCGCTGGTAGTAGTTTTGTTTTCTCTGAATGCCTCACCCATCCTGGCTATTTGGATTAAAAACCATGATCTCATCCTTGCAATCTCCAAAATGTGTCATCAGATGTCATTGAACTTTACTATAACAAGGAAGTCAATTATCTCTATCAGACATCTAGGTGTCTAGGCAATCTTGCAATATGAACCATGAATCAATCCTGACTTTACATAATCTCTTTACAGTACATGTCAGTTCAGCATGCAATGGTCTGATTTGTGTTGCAACATAAACTGTCAGGAAATTCAATAAAGATGATGAATGTAACATGGGATTTGTACCCTTAAGGGAGGGGTGGAAGCCAGTATGACGCTTCTTGGATCCAAAGGATGATAGCAATGAAAGGGGTGAGGGGCAGTATGTTCTTGCTTGCAACGTGAACGGACACTCAGTTTTATGTGGAGAGTAAAAGGGACATCAGGACATGAGTCTCGTCATTTGCAGTACGTGTACAAAAGGTCCAAATCCAGGACTGTGATATCCTCCTTTTAGGTATCAATGCACTGCTGTTTGTTTTGTTTCAAAGTGATATTTAAGACTTTGGAAACTGTATGGGTTGGTGGAATGAATAAGTGGTAGAGAATGGATAAATGAATAGACAGAAGGAAAGCAGTTAAAGACTAATATAATTTAACGCTCGTTGCTAGCTAATTGGCAGCTATCTATGGAATCCACACAAACTTATTTATGTATTTACCAAAACTGAAGACGCCTTTGCATTGCATGACACGTGCATGGATTTTTTTATAGTGTCATCCTGCTTGATAATGATCCTGTCATGATGAGAGAAAAGTCCAAAGACAAAAACCTACAAATGTGGAAAATCCTGTTTTGGTAGGCGTGTGCCACACACGTTGACAACTAAAAACTAATTGTTGACACTTTTCCAATAATTTGTTGGTGTAATCAAGAATGAAATAAGTGAAACTCTGTGGTCATATCACTGCATAACATTCTGAACAAAAAGTAGTGTGCATATATATGTGAAAATCAGCATTTGATTAGTTCAAATGTTCATATGGTTAGTGAGTAGCAAATTGAGTGCCTTTTGTTACTTTGCAAAGTGCAGTAGCATAATTAACCACGCTCCCAACAGGTCCGCCTGCGCAGCAGCAGGAAGAACACAAGGACCGTGGTGCCACAGTCCCTGGCCCAAATGATACTAGGGCTTTATCACAGGTAAATAAACAGGGGCACGCCGACTTGGCACTGTCAAAGCTTCATAATGTCACTCTAACTGTGTGTGTGCATGTGCTCGCGTTCAGGATGCATTAAATGTCGAGGAGGACCTGAGCGATGATGAGAAGGCCAGACGCAGAGCAGAGCGACGCAGGGCCAAGAGAAAGGTAAACACACATTTTGATCCTTTTTAAACAGTTGTTGTACACGTTGCACTTCCTCAAGTGTGCAATGTTTTGCTTCAACCTTTTTCTCTATGAATTACCAGTAGAAGGTATCGAGTGATTTGATTTCATTTTTACAGCCCAGGATTAACTTTTGAATCTTTTTACAGCGCCGTCGAATACGGAAGAAGTCAGAGCAGTCGAAGCAAACCGACAAAGAGAGACAGGTAATCATTGTGGTTTCTACGTTGGAATGAGCTGTGCTACGTTGGATAATAATTATGTGGTTCTCCTAATTAGGATGAAGACGAAAAAGGCGGCGAGTCGGAATTGGAAGACTCTGATTCGGAAGCGGAAGCTAATGTGGAGGGCCAGAAAGACCTGCAAAAGGATGACAAAAAGGATGTAAAAGCAGCTGCCTCAGACAAGCCCACTACCTCCAAAGCTGCCACTCCCTCCAAAGAGCGTCGGAAAGCCAAATCGACGGAAGAGGTGGGGACTTGTTTACATTATTTAACTGTGATTTCAATATTGGGAAATTTATAATTTTGTGTTTGACAAAAAGAATACAGTGTTGAAGTCTGTAATGTTCATGGAATGGATAGTTTCGTTTTGCTTGTTGAATAGTCGTTTTGAAATGGATGAATCATGATTTGAATTTTACCCTCTGTTTTTTTTCCTGTAATCGCCTAACCCTCCTCTCCCCTGCCCAATATTCCCACTCAGTCAATGATCAACATGTCTTACATGGCCCACAGGAGCCTGAGTGGGACATGAGCAGTGCCTTCTTTGCCAATGCTGCCAGCCACCACGTCAAGCCTAAAGGCCGCAAGTCCAAAGAGAACAAAGAGAACGAGGCCAGAAGGAAGGTACTTGTCCAGTCGTTCGGCAGGGTGAGGTGTGTGCGTATCATAACATTGTGCAAAGTCTGACGTGTAAAAAAGTAGACTTTGCACCACTTTTAAAAGCGGCTGACGGAACGTGTGTTTTTGGGGATGGGCATTTGACGAGATTTTCTTGATAGGGGCAAAGCAATTTCAGTGAATGAGAGTTCTTGAGTGGTTAGCACAGTTTGTCAGTAGATAGTTGCAGCCCTACTCATATAACGACAATAACTTCAAAACATTACAGGAATCCTAGTTCCAATGCAAATACATGAATAATATTAAAGTTTAAACATGACAGTGACAAAAATCACCATTTTAGATTCTCTGCCTCTTCTCATGTGCAGTACCTATCTTGATGTATGCTTTCATAGCAGTCCATGTAAATTATGTCGTTGTCATTGCAGACGCAGCTAACTGAAGCCATGACGAGGAAAAGCACATCACTTGCAGGTAAATAACATTCAAAGCATATGTTCGAAGATTGTGCCTTGCTTTCGGCAATGTCCACATGAATGTGGCTATTGCGGTATGCGCTGAATAAATATCCATGAACGTCATGCTTGAGCCAGTGACGAGCGTATTTGTTTGCTGAAGAAAAAGGAATAAAGCTAGTGCAAGAGGAGCAGTACTCACAAGCAGCCCGCATGTTTACAGAAGCCATCAAATGTGACCCAGCTGATTACAGGTGCGTCCCCTCGTCACATTCCTTATTTAGTGCTTACTTTGAAACGTTAGGCAATTACTAAGAAATGACATACATGCTGGAAATGTATGTTGCTGCTGCAGGTTCTATGGGAACCGTTCTTACTGCTACTACTGGTTGGAGCAGTACCCTCAGGCCCTGGCAGACGGAGAGCGCTCCATCCAGCTGGCTCCAGAGTGGCCCAAAGGATACTTCCGCAAGGGCAGCGCTCTCATGGGCATGCAGGTGGACACTCGCGCCACACTGGCCTGACTTGACATTGAGCTTCTCACTTGCTTGACGACGGCGTGTGAATGTGTCTTAGCGGTACAGAGAAGCGGAGAAGGCTATGGAGCAGGTGCTAAAACTGGACAAAGACTGTGAAGAGGCTGTCAATGAACTCTATGATTGCAAAGTGCTGCAATTGATGGTGAATACCTTCAAAATTGTTTTTTTGTAATGAGAAATTGTCATCAAACATGCTTTGTGCTTCAGGAGTATGGTTTTGATGAAGTGGACAGCGGGTTGCTGCTAGAGAAATTCTCAACGGTGCAAGCTGTTTTGGCAACTTATTTTGATGTTGCTGGAGGTCAGTTGGCACTCATGACTTATAGCAAAGAAATATTTTGGGTGCGTCTACCCTCCCGCCCCATCCCTTAATCGAGCTTTTGTTTCCTTATTTTTCAGCGCCTAACCAAGATCAGTATGTTGTACAACATGGGTAATGTGATGTTTATTTATGTATTATAATTGGTCGACATAGCCTGAGATGTTTTTTTTTTCTGTTTTCATTTCACGTTCTCTGTTGTTTTTCCATCAGGCCTTGCCCATCTCTGTGGGTGGGAAACGTAACAGCGGAGCTGACAGAAAAACACCTAAAGGACGTCTTTAAAGTGTACCGTAAAATATTTGGTTCTATTTAATGTCAACAATATAACCTAAATAGCACTTCATCATTTGGTTAGTAGACTGTCTCCCTGCTATGAACATGGCAAAGATAATTTAGCTTATTCTACTAGTTGTATACCAGCGAGGAGACCTCGTTGTAGCTACATAGCATTGACTTGGCTACCATGCTAACTGTACTGTTTTCCAAGTGCAGTGTTTATCTGTGTGTTACTTAGCCTTGTGCATGTATCCTTTGTGTATCAAAAGGATTATCTCTTATTATCTTGAAACATTGTTAATTGCCACACAAGTGTAACACAAAGTTGTAAAATAATCAAACTGTATGCTTCGATAACAAGTGGGAGTATTTAGGGGTAATGCTGGAGCATGACTGCCTTGAAATCAATCAGTGCGTTTACTTTATTCAGTGATAACTCAAATGGAATCACTTGGCCAGAGTTTTTACAGCCACTTTAGAGAATTTTGTTTGTAAATCCTGAATTTGACCAGTCGCTTGTGTTCTTTACATGGCAGGTATGGCGAGATCGAAAGCATCCGTTTGCTGCACGAGAGGTTTTGCGCCTTTGTTAATTTCAAGAATGCTAGTGACGCCGCCCGTGCGAAGGACAAACTCAACGTGAGTACTAACGGCTTACATTCACTTCGTCATTGCTGTTGCAAAACAAAGTCTTTTTTACATTTGGCCTCCCTTAGGGACATTTTATTGAGAACACACGTGTAGTGGTGCGCTATCCGGACCGTCGCCAGCAGCGAGTTCCTCCTATTCCTCTCGGTGTCACGCAGCAAGCAGCCGCTGCTGCTGGGTAAGAAGCACGCCATTGTACACTGGTGCCTTGACTTTTGAGATTAACAGACAAAAGAATGGATAAAAAACAATTTGTGCATCAGGATTTCAGTCTTTAATTTGTTGCTCCTCCTTGTGTGCAAGCCTTGACCAGCAGAGGGCAGTATCAGCTAGCCAGACATGCTACCTGAAGAGTTAATGATGAAACAGAAGGTCTGCTACAGTTATGTCAGTCGTTTTTTTGTTTTTTTTTCCTGAGTATAAAAATGCTAGTTTCAATTGGCTGGTTGTGGAATTTCTGTTATGTTAGCATAATGTTAGTTAGCTAGTTATTTTATTCGATGCAGGTGTAATTGTCTTAATTTCATGTTTAGTTTTTGAACCAACATCAACTGAGTGGTAGCAAACAGCTTGAAGTATGCATTAGGCTTTTTTTTTAAGAATAGTTCACTATATGCTGCTTGTTTTGAAATTCTAAATGCTTCTTTCAACCTCAGACAAATATTCGTCTTGAGCGTCACTCTTAAGTTAGGTCACAGTCAAGGTAGCACTGATTTTTTTCCCCTCATCATGCGTATACTTCCTCTCATCTCAGACCACGGCGACGAGGCCCCGTGAACGGTGATGAGTGTTACTTCTGGAGAACCACAGGTTGCTATTTTGGAGACAGGTGTCGCTACAAACACATTCCCGATCACAAAGGAAATGACAAGAAGCCGTGGCTGCCTTAATCGCGCTTCCTAGTTTACAGAAAACTGGGACACAGCGTCAGAGGAACTGGACTGTACGTTACTCTGCAGAGCAGCATCTCTCGGCTAGTATGCAACATACCCTGGTAAAAACGGAGCACAGTCAAGGTCAGTGCCAGCACTCAGGTTTAAACACATGAGAAGTCAAGCATGTGCCATGATGCACTTTGACCACAAAACAAGGGAGCAACAACATCGCCTAACAGTGACTTGATGACACATGCTGACTTCTTGGTGCCTTAAGGGATACAAGCAAACCTCACACACACATGGTCCCATGTTTTCTATTGGTTGCACAGCAAAGAACAAATGATTGTATTACACGCCAAATAAGTATAAGGCCACTTTGAAAAGAAATGACATGGGAAAATGACAAGTTACAGGGTTAAAGTTTGGAATGGAGTAAAACATTTAAAAGGAAAAGAAAAACGTTTTTGTGATGGTGTCCAAACATTAACAAGTGAATATCACAAGTGCCGTGTTTAGTTTATAGTCTCATTTATAGATGCTGATTTTAGTCTCATAAAAAGAAAGCTTTTTGTAATATTTACGATTGTATTCTTATAAAATTGACTTTTCCCCTTATAATATTGCAACTTTTATTTTGTCAAATGACTGACTATTTTGTGAAACAGCCCCCTTCTTTGCAACAATTAAGCTCTTATAATTATGACTTTATTCTCATAGAGACATCTTTTTTCTTTACAATTTTATGCTCATGGAGTGACATTAGATGTATTACACCTTTATTCTCAGATGTGAAGTGATGACTTTATTCTTGTACGGTTATAGTTTTATTTCTCCTTGACTACTCTCATTTCTTTTCAATGTGGCCTTCATATTTTGTGGGGGGAAAAAAGAATGACATTTAGTTTTACTTCTCATCAGCATTTCCTTTAAACTGGATTCAATCTTTTTGCCGTCACCTTCCAATCCAAGTCTTTTGTAAGAACTCCAAATGGCAAAACAAGCCAAAACTATTTAGTGCCTTATTTGCAAAGCTGCCTTGATTCATACAACCAGTAGAAGAAGAAAAAAAAAAAAACCTTAAGGGACTAGATACTAATCCTTACATGTATCTTAGACTTTTTTTTTTTTTCTTTTCATAAAGCAGTGCCAACACACCACTGCTCAATCTATGCAAAAAAAAAAAAAAAATTGCTAATTTTCTTTTCTGGACAAACACGTCCACACACAAATTTTTTGGGCTATGACGCTTGTATGTCCGACCTGTTCTCGTCCTTTGTTTAGATGATGCAGTTAATGAAAAGCTATGTTTCTAATCGGTCAGTATTTCGGTGAACCAAAGAGTCCGGTACCTCTGCACGGGGAAAAAAAAGGCCTGCACGTCATCATTAGTGCATTAAAATTGGCAGTGTCCAACCTAACTGCAGTTTCTAGTTTAAATCCACACTACACAAGTACACGTGACAGTATTTATTTACTATTTATCGCTCTTTTCGATTGAAGTTCCTGTCACATTGTTAATAGGTTGAAAAAATGTCTTTAGTACAAATTGTTTTATTGTTTGGTGAGCGTTCTTATTAAGCACACTTTATTCTAACACTGTTTGTGGCACTTGTGGTCCGTATTTGTTATTTTCTTGAAAAATTTATAAAAAGGGATTGGGTGCCCGACTTCATACTTGCCGCATGTTCAATTGTCAACTGCACATGTTTTTAAGTTTGACATTTCTTGGCTTTGTTGTTGCTTTATTGGTGCATTTCACCCTTTTTCCAAAAAGGTTTTTCAAGAAACGGTATTTTCAGTTTCAATGCAACGCATTGTTGTTGAATATTTTGTATTATCGTCGCTGCACTGTTATAAAGAGTGTTTTGTATTTAATAAAGATTTTTCACATCCCTAGGTATCTTGGCAAGAATTTCTGTGATTTTGTTGCTTCCACAAGGTGGCACTAGTGAGCATATTAAATTTTAACATTTTTAATCTCACCCAGTCAAAAGGACTGAACCGAAGGCAAAATTAATATGCATTCGATTTGTTCTCAAGACTAAAATCTCACCATGAAAGCAACTTGTATTGCTGTGATTTTTTTTGTGTGTAAAAAAAAATAGCTGAGGAAAGGTAAGGGTAAATGTCGTGTGTCGCAAATGAAAATTAATGGTACTGGAAAGCAATGAAATGAACACTCATTAACAAGAGCTTGTTAATATTTTTTATAGTCCTGTTAAAAGGTTCGGATTCACTTAGAGGAAAAGAGCACACTAATTCATTACTAGTTGCACATAACTGATTTTTCTAAAGGCAACATTTCAAAACGGATATTAAAAATGTAATCTGAGGCAAAATTGTAAGGTCACACCATTGTTTTACAAGAAAGTCTGACTCTTGTCTCCGCGTTAATTCATCCTAAAGGTGATGTCAAGACTTGAGGTCAGGACTCTGCAGGGCAGTCAAGTTCATTGACACCACACTGTCATCCATGTGTTTATGGACCTTGAACTATTTGCACAAAATAATAAGGTCAAATATAGGTAAACTTTTAAGGTGCCAGTATACTGACTGAAGGTAATTTAGTGGAATGTACAGTCAGTTTTCAGTGCCATTCATGTTCTTTACAGTTACATAGTACATGTGCAAAAACAGGTTAACTAGTTAAAGTTTGTGTGTAATCATAGGATTGTGTGTTAGAAAAAAAGCTGTATCATTCTCCCTAAGTTGACGTGATGGATATGTTGCATTTAAGGCGAAAAAGAGGCGAGCTGATGGCAGGTGACTTTTAGCATGATAATACAAGTGTAAAAAGAAGAATCCGCTTGCCAGCTAGCTCAGAGTTAGTTTTTTCCTCTGTTACACGTGTATTGGGTTTGTTGCTTTGCCTTTGTTGATTTGTATTTTGTCACACATTGGTTTTCTTTTGTGATGCCGTTGTAAGTGGCAGCCTTTTCTAGAAGCCTATTGAGTTACACACATGTCATCTGTATGTCTTTTATATACGCACTCTGCGGTATGAATGCTGCTGGAAAAAACTGAATTTTCCACCCAGGGATCACTAGCGTATTCTGTCTGTCTTGTCTGTCTGTCTGTCTGACAGAGACACGAATGAAGATTAGTTTCACAGCTACTGTAAACTTTTGTATTTCTTTTTAATAGAAATGAATACATCTCAGAGTATTAATGTCTGTCTACATGTGTTGCTCCACCGTTTGTGTTCAAATTGCAAGGACTGAGGGATTCACTGCACTTTTGCACTTGCAATTTGAAGCCCAAAAAAAAAAATCTCCCACATTACAGCTCAAAGAATTCATCCATTGGGTCACTCGTATCTTAAGGCACCACTGTATACCTTGTAAGCTGTGTATAGCTTTAGAGGTGTGTTTTAGCAGGAAATTCTCTCCCAATTCCAGGAGTATTTGATCTTTGAGGTTTCACTGTACACAACCCTGCACAAGTGCATCCCTCCTCCTCTCTGCTCTTTGATTTTAAAGTCTAACCAACTTCTCAGAAGGCGGCTGACTGCGGTCACGTGGAAAGGCAGCTTGTTTATTGTTGTAGAGTACGTCTGCATTTGATGCCCCCGCAGATTGCGGCACAGTGCACAGCAAGTTTGGTTGTTGTAATTAGAGGTCAAAAAAGAAGAGCGACAGCATAGTGGACTAGTGGTCACCATGTGTGCCTCACAGTCTCATGTTTGGACTCTGGCCTCATTGCGTGGAGATGCAGCATCCACTCAAGACACACACAAACATAGCACAGCTATTTTAAGCCCCACACCTCCTTTCTCTTTTTATTTCCATGGCTCTCACTTTCCTCCTCCTCTGATTTGGTCTCGCTAATAGGGGGTCTGCTTTTCCTGTACGGATTTACCAGTCAGGGCGGGACCACCGGCCCGCCACCCTGTCCCCCCACCATCACGTGCCCTCGCATACACACACATAAACATCCCAATTACAGCCGTTTTACACGTGTGCACAAAAAGTCACACATGCAATGCAGCAAACTTCATGGATGTGCAGTGCGTCTAAGAATAAACCAGACAGACTTAAAAAAGGATGCCGCCGAGGTTTACTTGAAACCTGAAATAGTTCATCAACACAGCGCCCCATGGCCAAACTTGACCATGTAGCTAATTTGGTAACAGGTGATTACAGAAAATAAATAAATAAACACATTTAAAGATGTTTGGTGGATCCCAAATTGCGCTCAAGTGACCCTTGGTTGAAATTAAAACAAAATAGAGCAACACGTTTTTGTCACGTTTGACATCTCCACTGATTAATCTTTCTGCTTCCTGGAGTGTGATAATACGTTTGACAATAGTAACGTACTCTTGGCTCAGGGTGGTATGTCGTTTTCTCATCAGTCACGTTCACCGTGGCTACATTTGAGGCCGCGGCTATTTTGAACGCCGGTGGTTTGCGGTGCTCTCGACAAGGAAATATCTACGCTGCGGTGCGGGAAGCTTCTTTAAGACACTTGCAACTCTGAATGTTTGAATCTATTCCTGAAGCAAGGCCTTCCTGTTGGTCACACGCATGTTCACCCTCCCGCTGCACTTGTGTAACATGCTTTTGTGTTCGCTTGTGTAAAATGTGTCGGCGGCCAATCAGAGAGCGAATGAGACATGTGAGAGGTCGAATTTGCATAATCTTGTTGAAAATGCAATTCCCTCTGAGATGACACATTTGAACTCGATTTCTGAATTGTTGAGCATAGATTTTCATTTTGGGAAGAAGAAGATAGCTGATTAACCATCAGCAATGTAATATCTTACGTTAGTCGCTATTTATCATAACCCCCAAAACACAGAGTCCCATCTTTGAAGACTAATGATAAATTCAGTGTAGAAAGAAGTGTAAATAAAAACAACATACATTATACAAGTGTGAAAAGAAGTAAGACACTGTTAACACTAAATCATTAAAATGTTACATAATGCAATGATTTCCCTTGCAAATAGCTTTTAATACCATTACGACGAAAAACTAATGACAACAATTAAAAGCAATTTTTAACTTGCCTTACATTAGTGTAAATAATAAATGACATCTACAGAAGATAATAATGACAGTGAAAGCAATGACAGAGTAGTCATTCCTTAGGTAGAATTGGGGAAAAAACAGGGCGTTTGCGCCGTTGTGGGGTGGACTGTCGGCCAATTGTAGCGTCATCTCAATTGCATTAAAATCAGGACGATCAAAGTGCACGCAGGGCTCGACATAAATAATAAATAGTTTCCTTTTAAATCACAAGAACTTGTCATTTGAGGGCTGTGTAGATTTTTTTTTTATATCCGCAGACACCCTTTAGCGGCTGAACCCTTAAGTGAAACCTCATCATTGTGACATTACGAGTTTTCCCGCTAAGGTTTGGTCAGCACAAAGTCATTGTGCTGTTGTGAAAACAATTGGCAAACACGTTGTTCCTCTGCGAATGGAAAGAATTGTTTTCTCCATCTAGCTCCCGTTTCCATTCACTTCTCACACCCCGCACTACAATTACACTTGTCCGCAAAAATAACTCGCGCCTTCTCAGCATCTGTTATTCATAGCGAGTGCACAGCTTCAGGCCTCTTATCACATCAATAGAAAGCACAATCTGAAGCTTTATGTTCTTTGCACGAAAGCGATGTGAAGGAGAAGGAGGGAGGGACACATGGAGTCAGGGAGGAGATATATGGAGAAGGAGGGATTGAAGTGAGGAGATTTTTTTTTTGTAGACTCACTCCTTCACTCAAGACATCCACGACTGCACACACACTTTGCTGCTTGTCAGGTCAGTGAACCTCGCCTTTTTCTATATACTTAATATTTCACATTTAGCCTGTTGTTTTTGTCTTACTTGTATTTACATGTATTATTAGTTGTTTTGGAAGATTTAGAAAAAAAAAAAAAAAAAAAACACTCTTGAAAGTATTAGTGCTGTGATTTTAGTTTTGGAGTCCGGAACTACATTGTGCTTGTTCACCTCCAATTAAAAACTTTCTTGACGCTTTATTGAATTTTCATGCAGCTTGCGATACAAACAGTTTCTGAATGCATTTCCTTTGAGTGACCCGCTGTGAAATTACAGTTGAATACATTGAACTAAAATACATTTTCATCATTTTTAATTCACATTTAAAGTACTAGTAAGGCGGTTTTATTCTGCAACTGAGCAGGCACCCAACTGGATTGTCCAGAAGATGTCATTGTTGCTCTTTTAAAAATTAGGCCTCTTCTCACCTCCAATCATTCAGTATTCATCTTCACATAAATAAGTCAAGCATTCAACCAATTCTGAATTTAAATCACCCATCTTTTTTGACAAAATTATGACTTTATTTTGTGTGTGTAAAAAAAAAGAAGTATAATTAAAGCTCTGTAGTGCATCGAGAAGTAGACAGTGAGGCTGAGTCGACTTGATGCGTCATGACATCTTTAACTGTCATGCAAAGGTAAAAAGAAGTCAACCGCTACTTAATTATATGCAGTGATATTCAACGGGGTGGGGGCACGGTGAACTAGCGGTTTCTATGTCTGACTCACAGTTCTCAGGTTTGGGGTTCGACTCTCTGTAGTGGTTTTTATGTGTGGGGTTTGGATGGTTCACTCCAATGCTTGTGTGGGTTTTTTAGCTTCCTCTAGCCAAACGGGCATCTTGGGTACAAGTTGTTAACAGATGTTAAAAGCCATCTTTCTCTACTTTCAAAACGCCTGGGACAATTTGACCAATTGTTTTTTGGGCCTTATTTATTCAGACTAAAATTTCTCGGTTGTTCATTTAAAGATGGGTCCTTTTTAATCCGCCTGTTTAATAGTGTAATACGTTCCGCCACTACTAATCTTGCTGTAAGAAAATTCAGAGTGAGTCACAAAATTCTTTAAGGCAGTCATTTGACCTTAAAATAACAGGCTCTAAGCTGGTGGTATTCAAAGTGCAAATCAAGGGCACACTCCTAAAATTGCTGGGTTAAATCAAACCAATTTGGGTGAGGTGGCAAACCCAACGCTGGGTCCACAAAGTACCAAGCACGTGCTGGGTCAGTTATACTGAGCCTTTTGGGTTGAAGAGTGTAAAATATCTTTTTTATAGCTGAAAATGACCAATAATTGTTTTATCTCCACAGATCCCTCCTGTCACAATGTCCCACGCTATCTGCTTCAGCTGCTTTCTCTTCCTCTTCCTCGTGTCGCTCTCCGGTGCTGAGCCACGCCGCACCGCTTCCGGTCAGCGCAGGGCGGCCCGTGCACCTGCTGCCAAGGTGCGTCTGGCGGGAAATTCTGCCCGGGAGCCTTACGAGGGTCGTGTGGAAGTGCTGCACAACAACACGTGGGGCACCGTATGCGACGACGAGGTGGACATCCACTTGGCCAACGTCGTGTGTCGAGAGCTGGGCTTCCAGGGCGGTGTCACGTGGGCACACAGCGCCAAGTATGGGGAAGGAGAGGGTAAGACTGACCATTTTCTTTGGCACATTTTGGGTAATCTCAGCACAGTAACATCTACCTGAAGGTTCAGACTCAGTTTGTCAATAGAGAGACTTTCAACTTGTGGTCAGGCCCCAATTTCAGTCTAAATTTGATGACCAACAACTTCAGGTTGAGAAGAACGTTCACCATTGAATGTCCATTAACAATGCTGATTGGCGTATTACCTTTTCTCTGTGGCAATGGGAAGACCACAAATCACAGAGCATGTACTTATTCACATGGCTGATGCTCCTGGGAGCACTTTCCCACTGAGAACAAGATGAATGAAAGAACACTAAACATCACTTTGCCTAAAGGCAACATGCCTTCAGATGCATCACGCAAGACAAGAACACAACATGTTGGAAGGCATCCATCATTGTCTTGACTGTCATGTTTCTTCTCACTGTTAAGCTTGCTGCGGTGATGGAAAAGCAAACCAGATGGAACTGACAGGCTGCACTGTCTGGTGGAAATGTGGCTCAAGTGATCACTGTCATACAGCTCTTGACGTGCAGATGGCAAAAATCATTCATCTTTAACGTTTTATGTCGCTCCAAATGCCGCCCAATTATATCGGAACCGGTTGCTAAAGACTTTAAAACATGCTTACCCTATGCCAACAGCAGTAATTAAGACACCCGAAATAACTGACATCATAAAGGCACAAAGATGACATCTCGTTAAGGTCGCCTGGCAGGCTAGAGGAACTCGTGCATAAAAAAAAAAAAAAACATTGGGGCATTTGTTTTAGAGTAATGACAGCATGGACTTTACCACAGTTTTGCAACACTTGCTGCGGTTTATGGACATTCTTTACTGCTGCTTTTAAATCCAAATTAAAGACAACGAGGAATGAATATGAGAGGCACGATCGTAAAACACTCAACTTCTGAACACACCGCAAAGGTGCAACCCCTAATCAGGCTGCCAGTTTAAGTCATATATATGAAGATCACTTTTCAGATCTTGTGTGGTCTGTTTCCAGAACAAGCAGGACTGGATAACATGCTTAATAACAAGCTTGCTTTCCTCCATCAAGGTCCTATATGGATGGACAACGTTCGATGTAATGGTTCCGAGAAGTCCATAAAGGACTGCAAGCACAACGGCTGGGGGGTGAATGACTGCAAGCATGCTGAAGACATGGGGGTGGTGTGCACCACGGAGCGCAGGCGGGAGCAGACGACCGGCACCGGAGACCACAGCAATGCCATCAGCTCCAATGGGATTCCCTCGCCCCAGTGGCAAGGCCTCGTGGCTACCCGCAGGCACTCTGGATACGGCTATAATGGGAACGGACATCCATACGAGGTTCCCAGAATCCACAGGCAGCAACTTCACCAGGTATGGTCACCACGGCGCCCGTCAACGCCTCACAGCTGTTGAAGTTCCTAACACGACAACGTCCTTCCATCAGGGTCGCAGCAAGGTCCGAATCGAGGAGGTCCGCCTGAGGCCCATCCTCATGTCGACTAAGAAGAAGACCTTGGTGACTGAAGGTGTGGTGCAAGTGAAGCACGCGGGAAGATGGAGGCAGGTGTGCGACATGGGCTGGAGTCTGAACAGCAGCAGAGTGGTGTGCGGGATGCTCGGCTTTCCCGACGCCGCTCAGCCCAACCTCAAAATGTACAAGTGAGTACGCATCCTTTCCTGCAAAGGTGCTGAGTGGGACACATGCCAGTCATTGACAGTCAGTATTGGGTGAGTTGGAGAATTACACACAATATTTGTAAAAACAACAGATACACAAAGAGAACATAATAGGCCCCTAAAACTAACCAACTCAATCATATTGGCTAAAATCACACAGTGTAATGTTATAATGGTTACCATCTAGGTCAGGGGTGTCAAACTCATTTTTTTGACTGTCTACCCAAATAAATGTATGGGCACCTCATATTATATACAGTGAAAGCTACAAAACAATCTGACAAATAAATCGTCTTCAAATCAGATGAGTAAAAACTGGTCGAATATTTTAAAAAATCTATTATTAAAAGTGAAGACAATTTGCAATTCTAGTAATGACACACGAATTTGATGCACAATTTGTCTTTGCGGGCCACATAAAATGATGTGGCCCCCGGGCCTCGAGTTTGACACATCAACAGGGACGTTAAAGCCGACCAATCAAAAGCAAGAAGTAGGAAAGCTTACACAAAACCCTGAGTCAATAGAATGAGGAGTAATGTGTTTACTGACTGACTTAATGGAATTTTGTGTGATTTTAAAAGCCAACTTTTTTTAAGAGGTCGTAAAAGGTGTCGTGAGAAAACATTACGTAAACTCATCACAGGGTTAAAATGCTTGAAATTTGTGATGTCACTAAAATATTACTAGTATGCGCTGAATTACAGCAAAAGGCCTTGTGTTGCTCCCTCTGTCAAGATTGTCTACAGGTATCTGCATCGCTGTTAAATGATTAAAAAGTCAGCAAAGAATAAAAAGCAAAGAGCGTCCAGTTAAGCGGCAGAATAAGTAAAACCTTCTGTCACGCTTATCTTCCCCCCCTCAGCCACACCACCGCGAAAGGTCCCCTCCTCTCCTCAGCTTCGGGGTAATGATAAGGGGGATCTCCATCCCTAACAAGAAGCTTTTCTTCACACCTCTTTCCAGGCAAATCACCCCCGGTGCACCTCATTGCCTCTCTTTGATGCTATCTTCGCTCTCGAAACAAACAACAATGCTTTTAATTTTGGATTCCTGTCCCGAGGTGTAATATCACCTCGTGATTGTGCTTTAACTGTTCCGTCGATACGGTGGTGTGAGGCCAGATGAACATTTTTTTGTGTGAAGTAGCCCGTTTTATTGGCGGTAGAGCATCTGGAGGCTGGAGTCAGCGATCGTCTTCCGACAGTGGTTATCGTTACGGCTGTGCCAGGGCTTATTATTTTTTGATAGATCATCGCATGCGCTTCCATTGTCTACATTATCTGCATCTGCACAGACTAATGGAGAGATGGACAGATTCCCTGGCAACTGTATAGGGAACATTCGCAAATCCAAACATAGCAACAAACATATCGTGGATTTAGCGACTTAGTAACTGGCATGTCATGTGACTTGCATCTCCCATCTCTGGGGTTTATGGCAGGAACAGTTTGGGAAATCTGTTTGAATCGAATTGTATCAGTCAGATTCTGCCTTGACAGTCTCCTTTAAATAGATTGTCCTAAGGTGTCCGAAAACGCTTTGGAATTTGGTGTCATAATAGCTTTCAAACCATAATGATGTGTCTAAAAGTGCTTTATTTTCTTTCTGTCTCCACAAAGGATTGGAGTGTTTACTCTTTCACAAAGTGTTTTTGACTCCAGCATGCATCAGCATTTCAAATGCTCAGCAACTACTCTAGGTATTGGGCAATGGTTAGTTTCCATAATAGCATTGCGGCAGTGGTTAAATACTGTCAACTCAATAACAGGACTCACCATGTCACAAAATTTCCTTGACTGACTATGGAGACTGTTACTCATCAGTAAATTCCTATCTCAGTCAATCTCCAGTCGAGTTGAGCCATTGCCTGAATAGGCGACTTTAGCTATTCTTCTTTGGTCCACAGACAAGTCAAAACGTACTCAACAGCTCAGCCGCAGGCCATTTTGTGTAGTGTACTCTTTTTTGTCTCAATTACCGTATTTTCCGCACTATAAGGTGCACCGGATTATAAGGCGCACCTTCAATGAATGGCCCATTTTAAAACTTTGTCCATATATAAGGCGCACCGGATTATAAGGCACACCTTCAATGAATGGCCCATTTGAAACCTTTGTCCATATATAAGATATATACATTTGGCCCGTGGGCCGGACTTTGGACACGCCTGGTGTAGTGGCTCAATATTGGTCCATATATTAGGCGCACCTGATTATAAGGCGCGCTGTTGGCTTTTGAGAAAATTCAAGGTTTCTAGGTGCGCCTTATAGTGCGGAAAATACGGTACTTCAAAACACGATCGATAAAATTTGTAAGAATCAGTCGAACAAAGCTCCAATCACCTTTGCCTGCCCTTGAGCCTTTTGCCATTGACCGAAAACATGCAAGTTAGATTCTCGAAAGACAGAATTGTATGGGAGTGCAGTAAGTCCCACACTACAATCCATCGGCCTGCTTGAATTACTCCAAGTCGTAACTTATATGTGTGTTGGTACAGCAATGTTTATCTCCAAGAGCATGATGACCGTGCCCTCTCTGTGCATGATTTGTTTTGCTCACAAATTGAAATAGATACTATAATTACTCCATGTGAGCAACCAAAACAATTCCCTTTCAGACAATATGACGTTGACATTCTTTGTAACATCTGCACCCGAGATGGAAAGCCAAGAAACACTTATGGGATCGTGTTGCATGCTTGCATGACTGTCGGGGATACTCCTCCATGTTCCTCCACCTTGCGAAAGCCATTCTTAGAAATCCTTCACCAGGCTGCGCCTCTGGGGCCGCTTGTGTGTCTTGGATATGATTCTTAAGATGCTGTAATTGCAGGTTGGTCAGACGCGAGGCTTGCTGGGGTTTGTGCAGCGAGTGAAAAAAAAAAACACCCTCCATTATAGTTGCGTGTGAGAGAGGAAGACCACCTCGCCAGAGATAGAGGGGAAAAAAAAACAAGCCGCACCAGTCGAATGTAATTTTCACTTGCTTGTGTGAAATATCTTTAATTATGGTTGCTGTGCCTGCCGTTGAATAAGCAGCTGACCGCCTTTTTTCATCTGGCTTTTGATTTAGGGACTTAAACCTGTCACAAGAACATTTAATGCCATATATTTTTCTTTTTTCTTTTCAAATCATGTGGGCAGTAATGGATAAACGTCAAATTTCTTGACTCAACAAAACTAGGCTTCGAGTTAACAATCCAAGAGCACCTTTCGTCCACAGAATTCTTAATGAACAATTCAAGTTATGGTGGCCATCCCAAATGCATTTGTAGCGTATTTTATTTAATTCAGTAAAAGAAATGGAAGACATAAAGAAGTGTGATGAACTTTTCACAATGATGTAATTATAGTCTCTATTAACCGGCAGATGAGGCTCCCATTATTACCGTCATTAGCTTTCTTAGCTCAACAATCACCCTTGCCCAAAGACCTTTTGATTGATGCTGTCGTGGGAATTAATAACGCAGGTGTTGGAGCCCGTGCACACAGGATCAATGCTCATGCAATATTTATATCAAAAGATTTCAAACAGAAACAAGCAATATTTTTTGGATCTGCATGTCTTTTGTTGTTGTCTGAAGTTAGATTATGTGGAGTGTGGTGAGGTCTTACAATTGTTTCTGTGGGTTTCTGGGAGCTGTCGGCATGCTGAGCCACATAATAGACACTAAACACATTTTATAAGAGCAACTGAGGACATGCTGTGTCAAATAACATGTCTGGGGCGGCTGTGACGTTTATCTGATTGTTCTGCACCCGACGAATAGCATCGTTTCACTTGTGCATTTCATATGACGTCAACTGTTTGGGCATTTGGCATCACATCTTGCACACATGTTTGTTTCGTGTTTTGATTTAGAAGTAGCAAATTGCAAAAGGCCTCTCGCTACGAACTAATTAACAGTGATGAATGTAATGAGTATTTTCTCTCCCCAAAACAAGTTTTATTCTCGAAAAACATATTTGTGCAAAGTACAGCACGACGAGTGATTGAGGAAAGTGTCAGCTGCCAGCGACACTAACGTCATTGCTGTAACAATGCCGCTCTTGATTTTAGCACACCGACTTAATGAAGTTGGAAGGCTTGCATTCTCACGAAAACGTCCAATGTATAAATTATTCATGCCCAAAATATGCATGTGAAAATATTTACCTGTTTCTGTCAACAAGCAAATGTGCATCGGCTGGGCTCATTTTGGTTGGCTTATTTATGAGGGAGCAAATTACAGTACAGTTTTGTTAGGGCCACATTTGATTTTGGAAATGGAGGGATGGGCGTTCATGCATGAGGTAAAAAAAGTTTAAATAAGTATGTAAGACCTTACGTATGTCCAGATTTGATTGATTTTTTTTTTTTTTACCACGTTGACTACATAGCATAATCAATGTGAACATCCATAATAGTATTTGCACAGCACAAGGTTTGGAAGCCTTCCCGGCACACTCCGTTTGTGGCATGTTGGTGTGCTAGTCTCGGGAACGGAAGGCTTCCCTCAGCACCCGCGATGTACTGCATAATTCTACAATTGGCAGAAAATGCCTTGGTTTTTCCCAGAAATTCTGCTCTTGAACAATTTTTGGCTGTATTTACATTGAGGCCTTACTGACTAAACGAGTGAAACACAGTTGAACATTTTTTTTTTTTTAATTCTTGAGACAGCTCTAATTATTTTTAATGTCATCTGGCGGGATTTCAGATAGTGCTGTTACTTAACATCCTAGAAATGTCTAATTCATTGCTATCACTCTCTCGTTAAACATAAAAAATAGTCAGCTCACATTCTGAAGGGACTACAATAAAATCAATACAGAAAAGATATCCGGAGGAAAAGTGAACTTATCCCAGCCTGCACCATTTGTATCCCAAATCTTGCTTGAAAACCAGTGTTTTATATACAAAAGTTATATTTGGAGCTGTAGAAAGTTATTGCCAGAGTGGTGAATATTTTTGGTCACTGAGGAAGAACATGCAATGTGCATGTGTATGTGTCTTGTGTGGCCAGGTTAGATAGAAAACAAACAACAGAGACCAGAGTATATCTTAAAGTCACTGTTACGTCGAACCAGCTTGAGGTCACTGAGATCACCTCACAGGATGATGTGTGTGCGCAACCACGGTTGATACACACACCTGATAGGACCATTTCCTCTTTGTTTATTTACAGGAAAATATGGGACACCAAGGTGGCAGATCCTTCAACAAGGTCAGTGATACTTACTTGGCTTACTTCACCGAGAAAGTTGTCTGTTGTGCCTCACATACTTCTGTTGAAACGGATTTCAGTTTCAGTGCCGGTTGTACATGACAGTGAGCTGGGATAAATGTGGAAGACAAAGCAAAATAAATGCCAATGTGAAAGGGGCATCATGATACCGCCTCTGTTAGAATGAGGAAATCCAAGGGTTAAACATGTCTGCTGTTTACACAAAAAATAGACAGAGTGAAATGGGGCGTCAATTTCAATGGACTTAACCCAGCGGTCTGCCTCTGACACGACATGTTAAGCCAGGAAACTTCAATTTGTCGCAACCACAACAAGCTGCATGCAATTGAAGTTTGGAACCTCACTTTCATGTCTTTCTAGGTTGAGCCTCATATCCAAGAAGAAGGGCTTCTGGGTAGAGAAGGTCAACTGCCTGGGCACTGAGAACACCTTGTCCGAGTGCCTTGGTCAGCTCTCAATCCCTCGTAGCCCTACCCCCTGTAAGAACGGACGACACGCTGTGGTCAAATGTGTTCCGGGCCCTCAGTTTTCCAGGATTTCCTCAGGGAGACCTCAAGCCCCGTACCCAGTTGTGGTAAGACTGCTCTATGAATGTAAAACCACGTGTGAATTTATGTGGTGTCGACTTTGACTTCCCTTCCTGTTCCTCGGCACAGCCTGTGCGTCTGAAGGCCGGGCCCAGGCTCGGCGAGGGTCGTGTGGAGGTGCTCCGAGACGGAAAATGGGGCACCATTGTGGACCACTTGTGGGACCGGACGGCGGCTAGTGTGGTGTGCAGAGAGCTGGGCTTCGGTTCCGCCCAGGATGCACTGCAAGGCGCCTTTATGGGTCAAGGTGAGAAGGAACAATGTGCTTGTTTTGACTGGGCGGTTTTTAAAGTGTTTATCAAGCGTGATGGGATTCCAGACTAGATACGGCAACCTTTGCAGAATGTGTTTTATCTCAAGTCTGCCTTGACTGATCAGATAGGATCACGTCTGTCTGTAACACTGAAGCCGTCCTGCCAGGACGGTCAGGTGCTCACATCTGCACAACTTTCACATGATGTCTAATACTATAAGCCACATTGGTTTGTTTAAACTTTGGGTGCTCAAATAGCAAAAAATGTGCCCATCAAAGACTCTGACTCACATGTAGTGAAGCCTCTCAGTTTGAAATTTGTGCCAGGGAATTGAGTCAGCTGAGATTTACTCAGATTTAAGCTTTTCTATAATAACGATCATTTTAAAGTTTGGATGAGATACATATATTTGTGAATATTCATGATAGCTGGCCTTTTTTGCAGAGATATAAGCTAAAGTGCAACATTTTTTTTTATTAATCTCTTTGCTCACTTTTATGTGTTAATTCCTTGGTGAAAGATTTTAAGATGTCCAAGACATGACTAAAATAATTTTTAGGCAAAATTGTTACTCATTTAACCATGGTTAACTTGGAACCTGAATGAATAAACAGGACCTTCAAGTAGTGATGCAGAGTTTCTCTGTCTGCGTCGTCCTCAGTGGACTTTTTCTATGAATTTTTGTTCTAGTTCCGAACCGTACGTGCTCTTTTGAGAGGTCCCACAATGTTCACGCAACCCAGCTGTGTGCTTGGCATCCCCGCCCAAAGTAGACGTGGGAATGGCCACCCAAAAGCCTTAAAGCCAGGGTGTGCTCTCCCCTCCTGTTGATCAAGGCGAAACGCCGCATGACCGTTTGCTTGTATGGCTTAAACGAAGTCCGTTACATCAGCCCTCCTTGTTACCTTTTAACCCCTGCTGGTGATGATGTCATTTTGATAGTCTGCTTCAGTTAGCACATCCATTCATGGAGGTGGTCAACTTGTACACCGTGGATCTGCGGCCGTAGTTTCAAGCCTGACAAATGCCACGTTTGACCCTTTACATAACACCTTCACACACAAAAACGCTTCCTGCGCACACACACCGTCTCCCTCTCAGGTCTTAGTGTACCGTGGAACTTCATTCAGGTTGAGGGCACTTCAAAGTCCGTGGCATGACTCCCTCTTCTATAACGTTCACTATATGACGTTTGGCTGCAAGCTGTAATTTCACATGTGCCGTGAAGGCCACATAACCATAGGCCTTTACATTGCTTGAACTGCCCTAAATTAGACTCTTTAGAGAGAACAAACTCCCACTTTGTACAGAGAGAAGGATTTTTGGGTAAAGTTATATAAAGATTTAATTAGTAGATGTTTAATTTCTGCGTGAAATAATACACAGTGGGACCTCTGACGTCCGTGACGTGGTACAATTCGGAATTTGACCAAAAATACACCTCCAATGTCGTACACGGTTTTTGTGGTAAAGAGGAGACATATGATGATAACCCTAGAACTGGAAATGTAACATCAAGATGTCTGGCCTGGCTAGTCAAAAAATAAAAAGTGGAAAAATGCCTTTACATTGAGACATCACATGAGTTTGAATATCATGTGGAGACTTCAGTTCAATGTCTTTTGCTTTTTTTCAGTTCAGGTAGCATGCGTTTTTTTTTTTTATTGCTGGTAACTTGTTTTCACGCAAGCGCTTGGATTATTTCCATCCAAACTTTCAGTCGAGAGTCTCGCAGCTACCAGACCGCTTGGGCTGATTTATTTATGATGAGCATATGTAAGAATGTGCTGACAGATTGTATTGTGTTCAGTCTGTCTCAATCCGACATTCCCTGCGTGTGTGGTGTACACACACAGACACACAAAGTTGTGTATAAAGTGGCGTATCGGCTTAAGACTTCTAAATTATGTTTGGAATCCCGCTAGTGGAGCAACATGATTCTGGCATGTTTCGTAGGATCTAACCAGCCGCAGACAGCGCAGATTACTACCCAACTAACACAATCTTGGCTAAGAAAAATGGACTCAGACATGTTTCGTGGAAAGAGGAAAACTAGGACAGCACGTTTATTTCAGTGCCTGAAATGGAGTTTAATTTCTAATAAAATAAACTTATGATGGCATCTGCCACTTCTAATCACTCTGTAAGAAAACTTAGCAAGTAAATTGACCGAAAAATAGGACGCCGTAAACGAGCGTAATCTAAAATAACATGAAAAACATTAGACTGGAAAAGTAAGAAAAAATATTACAAAAAGTGGAACTTTTTAATGCTATGCCAGCATGTAGTAGTAGTTATTGCTAAAAAAAAAATGCTGACAATGACCAACATTACACAACTGTAGAATTTCCTTTTCTCAATGCTAATTCAATTCATTTTCTATAGTTTGTCCTCGCTCGCGTCATGGAGACATTCCCTGGAATTATTGCCAGCCAATCACCAAGTTTAATTTCAAAGCACGATGTGGAAATTTGTCTTGTGACCATTGACAGTGAATGTGATCCAACCCACCTCAAAATTACAGAGCTAAATTATAGGATATTTCTGTTTCTCCACCAACAGTTTTATTTTATTGTATTTATCTAACAATTTCCCTGCACCATGTGTGTTTGTATTGAGTTTACTCCACAAACACGAGGGAGCAAAACATCATAAATGTTCATCAGAAGTGTGCCGCCGCTCCTGTGAGAATTCATGTGACAGTTTTTCCAAAATAATTTTTAAGTACAGCTTTTGACTGCTGTGTTGTTTTTTTTTCCCCTCATGTGGGCCCTTGTCACACCCTTGTCGTGATAAATTCAGCTTTTGGGAGTCACCATTGCGATAGGAGCGGAAGTAAGCCAGATATGTGTTTTTCCGACATTTCTAGCCACATGCGTAACCGACGTGGAAGCAGGGCTGCAATCTTATAGCGACAGAGCCAGCCAGCCTGCATTCTCGGTCCCCGTCGCCTCTGATATTTTTCATTTCCTCTGTCTATCTGGCTTTTACTCTCCTTCCATTTGGTTTTTGCGGATATGGTTGCCCTGGCACTCGCTAAAATGCTTGTTGAGTTCCAGGTTTATAGTTTATGTCTTACGCATGAAGAAAACACTAAACCCGTATCTGGTTGGGCGGTTTCATAAAACGCCGTCATTATGGAACCGACTGTTTACATTCATAAAACCTTGATTCATGTCGTTTTGGAGGTTCTGGTTTTCATTAAATACCAAATGAAGAAAGAACAAATCTTGACACACATTTGCCCTTGTTTGATGGATTTAGCATATGCTTTGTGGCTGTTGAGCACCAGAGGGTAACTTGGAAATGAGGTGTGTCAGATCCCCAAAGTCGATGCCGCAGGTTCTGCTGCTTGCCTTGCAAGAGCACTTTATCTCCATGGATATGAACTTTTCATTGTTTCTGAAGTGGAGAAAGGATTCTGAAGAAAAAAAAAAAAACAGATGTCAGCTGATAAGCGCATGACGTAAATAAATGTACACTGGGTGGCCTTGAAGGAATGAATGTCGTGAAATCTTCCATCTCCGTCAAGGATGCTTTCATCCATTTTAATTTCACTGTTTCGTTTTGCTTCTTGGCACCATTCAATGTGGTATGCCTTTTTTTTTTTTTTTTTTTGTGCGAGGGGCTTCATTTGTATGAATAACACTAAAACACATTCAGTGGTACCCAATGTTGTTGTCGTTGACCCGATTCAAATCTCTGACCTGTGCAGGTACCGGACCCATCCACATGAACAGCGTGCAATGCACGGGGACCGAGCGCTCCATCCTTGACTGCTTCTTCCAGGAGGTTCAACCGTGGACGTTCAAACACAGCCAGGATGCTTCAGTGCGCTGTAACGTTCCTAAAACTGGCACAGAGTACACGGTATGAACAATGCAAATTTTGTACGCCACGTGTGTCAGCATTCAAAGTGGAATAATCTTACACCTGTTTACAGGTGCGTCTGGCTGGTGGCAGGGTTCCTTCAGAAGGCCGAGTGGAGGTCCTAATGGACGTGGGCGGCCGTAAGCGTTGGGGTTCAGTCTGCAGTGAGAACTGGGGCATCAATGAGGCAATGGTGGTGTGCAGACAACTTGGTTTTGGATTTGCTGCAAGTGCACATCAGGTAACCTCAACGTGACACCACATCAGTCTGTTTTTTTTTTTTTTCTTTTTTCAAAATGAGACGGCATGCAGGTCCATCTCTTTGATGAATTGTAGCGCTTCTTCATTCTGTCGGAGGTGTTAATGAAAGACAACAAAACAAATGGAGAGCTGGAGGTCACTCTATAGCCACATCCTTTAATTCACTCTGATGGCTAATAAATTACAAGCAATCATTTGCCTCCGACAGGATACCTGGTACTGGTCCAGCGATCCAAATGCAGCCGAGCTGATCCTCAGCGGAACTCACTGCGTTGGCACCGAGTTCTCGGTTCAGCAGTGTCGCCGTAACAATCACATGCACTGTCCGCGAGGTGGTGGACCAAAGGCGGCTGGGGTCACCTGCTCAGAGAGTAAGAAAAACTTTTTGCTTTGTTAACTTTAAATCGGTTCATGGGTGGGTTGTAGTCTCTTCATCTGGGGACTGCTCCTTCATTTGTAGGTGTTGCAAAAAAGCCAAAGAAAAAGCAACCCCCTTGTGGAGTTAATACCTAAAATGAGATCTTGAGTGACATCAAGCATGAAAAAAGAGAAATAACTTTGATGTTTTTTAATGTAATAATTACAAACTATTTTTTACAAAATAGTTTCTAAAATCTAAAATATTCAAGTACTTAAAATCTCAAATTAAATATAAATTATCAAATACAATTTAAATGATTTAAAGTAAATAAAAAAATCTAAAATAATATATAAACATTCCAATATAAAATGTAAACAGTCTAAATTTATTTAACCCCAAAAAAATGTTTACTTTCACTTGTCTCTCCTGCATTAGCGGCTCCCGACCTTGTTCTGGATGCCCAACTGGTCCAGGAGACGGCCTACCTGGAAGACCGCCCGCTGCACCTGCTGACCTGCGCCAATGAGGAAAACTGTCTGTCCTCCTCGGCCGCCCGCATGAACTGGCCCTATGGCCACAGACGCCTGCTGCGCTTCTCTTCGCGCATCATGAACCTGGGACGCTCCGATTTCCGACCCAAAGCGACGAGGGAGAGCTGGACTTGGCATCAGTGTCACAGGTACCACATCTCAGCACTTGGTCATTTTCTACACATGTCGCCAAGAGTTATTACAGTGGAAAGAAAGTTTTACTATAAGTGGGATGTTGTGGTTAAGCATGCGGTCATTTATTTTAGAGGTTCCTGGACACAGATGAGTTGCGGTTTTTGGGATAACACGCTTTAATGGCCTCCGTGTGGAATCATTCGGAGTTATATTTAATTTAATTACCAGTCGGGAAAAACATGCACGTCGATTATGACGAGGAATCAGCTGGTAGCATGCACGACGAATAGTCTAACACAAGAAGCTTATTCAGCAGCTGTGGATAGATGAAAAGTGGTGGACGTCATTCCACTTGAGCGATCGGCAAGCTCCGTTCCCTTCGAACCCTAATATCTCAAACATGAAGCTCCTGTCATGTAGAAGCACACGTGAAGCGATCCATTTAGTGAAGTCGCGAGTTGGTACAATGGACAGCGAAATCGGCCGTGGTTGTCTCAACAACATATTAGCACTACGGACTTGGCCTTCAAAGACCTCCATTCACGATCGCGAGTAAACAGGCTGCACGACACTGGTGCTAAAACAAGCTTCTGTGAGAGGTGTTATGGTGACACCCATGCTCGTGTTCAAGCGGTGAGGTCATGAGACTGCACGCCATAGGGGAGCAGTGTTCATTCAACGGCAATCGGCGCAAGCAAAAATCCATGCTCGGTCGTGGGATGTAATCAGGTATAAATATTTGGTCCATGCACTTATTCTAAGTAGATTTTTCAGGTTCCTGTAATTCAGCATTTATTTTTCTGGAGACCGAAACCTAACCCTAACCCCATTTATGCATGCTATCTCTTACATTGATCTCTCGCTCTCATCTCAGGCACTACCACAGCATTGAGGTTTTCACGCATTATGACCTGCTGACTCTCAACGGCACCAGGGTTGCAGAGGGACATAAGGCCAGTTTCTGTCTGGAGGATACGTTTTGTCCGGACGGTAATGTTCGCCAGCATTCACCCCCCTCCCAAATCTTCACTTTTCCATTAGTAGCAGGAAATTAATGTCAATATTTTAGCTGCAGCAGTGTGTACTTTTATTCCGTGGTTAATGTATTAGATCGCCGCTGTGCTTGTTTGTTCACTCTCCATTTGCTTGTTACATCATGGATGAAATAGCTTGTGTGAAAAAACGGCATTCATGACAAAATGTTATTTCTAAAGTGACAGGCATTAAGTTAACTTTGATGATGATGAGGATTTTAACTTTAATTTTTGTTAATGCTGTTTTAGGTGGCCAGAAGCGCTTTTCCTGTTACAACATGGGCGACCAGGGTATCTCTGTAGGCTGCTGGGATACCTACCGCCATGATATTGACTGTCAGTGGATTGACGTGACGGATGTGCGGCCTGGAGATTACATTTTCCAGGTCAGTAGATGCTCTCTCAGCCCTGACCATATTCTAGGTTTGGCATGATTTATAAAGCAAGTTCAACCACTCTGCATTGAAGTCTGAAATTTGGGATCTTTGACAAGGAAGAAATCCTTGAAGCAAAGTTGGGATGCACAGCAAAGTGACATGATTGTTATTTGGATACATCCTAAAGGTATTTGCTGAACTGTTTAACCGTCTTTTGTAAATTTATTTTGGAAGAACTTCATGATTTTTCGTGTTTCTGGGCCGTTAGCTCGAGATAACTTGCGAGCATTCGCTGACACCCTGAGTGACATCACTTATCGGCATATTTCTGGCTCATTTTTCTTTTTAATTTGAGGGTTAGGGTTTATTTGAAAAAGTCAATTGATCACAAACAAAGTGAAAACTAGCTAACAGTGGTCCTCAATCATGCTTTCTTGTGTTTGAAGTTAAACACTGTAAGTTACAAGTAAAAAATTTCAGATTTTCCAGCAGTCTCCAAAGCAGCATAAGAGCTCAGAAAGCTACATTTTACATAATAATTTCTGGCTGATGATATTTTCTTCGACTCCATTCTGTATTCTTCTTATTTGGCAGCAAAGACAACCAATGGTCAAATGAATGTAATTCATTTGTCTTTTCAGATTACAAAATGTCATTTTACGGCCAATGATTCATTCACACAGCCTTGCAACATTCTCTTGGTCGGTTACGGATTGTATACCGTACGTCTATTTTCGTTGTTAACATCCCAACCTCCCAATCGAGCTCAACCATCCTCTCTCTCTCGCTCTGTCATTACTTGAGCCTCAGCCAGTCCATCAGGTCTGCGGTCCGCAGAGTCAAACACATCAAGGACTGCAGCTCGTCATTATCCTCCATTTCACTCTCGCAGACTTACCCATCCCGCACGTTTTTACTTCTCCGTCTGCATCTCGTCGATGGGCTCCCATGTGTGGGAACTCTCGGCTGATAATTATAATTAGTGATGTTTGTCTGAGACACTCACTCATTGTAATTACACTTGTCGGTTGGAGCAACATTTACTTTATTTACGTTTAATCCGCAATTCTTGAGCAGTGGCTGAGTGTCTTTGGAGCATGCTGGTTACAATTATATAGTTGCATATAGAGGATAGAAATTAAAAGTAAGAAATAATTCAGTGCAAAGGAGGATTCATAACGTGACTAAGCAAATTAGACTGAAGTGCCAAAGCGTTTTTTTATTTAACGTTCCCAAGTTAACATTTCTGACTTTTGAGTACAGCTTCAGCAGAGTCACCCTGTGCCAATGAAACACACCAATTATCCAAGTTAACGATTACCTCACTTGTCGTTGAAGCTCCCCCTGTGCCTCCCCTCCCATTCGACAAGGCTAATTTGCCACCAAGGAATTCCTCCTGCCCTATTTTTTCCACTTTTATAGCCACTTTCTAACCAAGCAACACACTCTTTTCAGTGAACCAACACAACACCAAACTAAATCCTCTCACGCAAAGATTCAATCGCTAATTTACAAGGAGAGTTAAGAGGCAGTTGCTGAGTAAGGCGTCATTTTAAAACATGCATCATTTGCTGTCAAAAGGTTCATAGTGAAGTCATCTCTAAAGCGTTTGATGTCATGAATGACTTTTTCGGGCTATAAAGTACAATTAAAATAATAACCCAGTGCACCCCATATATGGACATTTCCAAAAATAGAGACTGGACTTTATAATCTGGTGCGCCCCACAGTCTAAAAAATATGGTCAAATAATATTATACAGGAATGTTAAGTGCTGGCAAGAGCCTTACAATCAAAAACAACGATGGCAAACCACCGTAACGTTCCTCCAGTAAAATATCAATTTAAATCTAAATGCGGCACATTACTCACATACTGTACGTGTTTCGTTGCAAAACTATTTGCATGGCATGCGCATTCCAAATTTGGTGAAGCCAAAGTGAACTGGTCTCAATGCTGTCAACTGTATGAGAATTGAAACCCAAAATGAAATTCTTTCCAGTTTTATGACCAGGTCTCGGTTTCCTTCTTGTCGTTTTCCGCCTTTGTGCTTGTAACTGCGTGTTTTAAGTGGTTTGAGCAGTTTTACAGAACAGCGATTACAGCGCTACAAATAACGGAGGGTTTACTATCGCAATAAGATGCAAAAAGAAGTTGTAGTTGGAATAACTTGCAGAGTTTTGACTTCAAATTATTTTTTTACAGCATATATAAGGTGTAAGATACAAAATATGCTTCATCAGCAAATGCTGTGAAAAGTTGCTGTCCTCAGGCAGTCGGTCAGTCGATCTGTGTCTGGACCTGATAATGACCGCCTTTGTCCAACAGGTGGAAATCAACCCCTCTATGGACATGGCCGAGTCGGACTTCATGAACAACGTCATGCGCTGTCGCTGCAAGTACGACGGCCACAGAGCTTTTATGTACGGCTGTCACGCAGGTAAGCACCAAAGTTCTCCCACTTTTCTACTTCGCGGAAGGTCGCTCTGCCACTTTCTGACTGTTTTTATCCTCCTTCAAGGGGACGCGTACAGCGCAGAGATTGAAGACCTGTTTGAGCACCAAAGGGAAATAACCAACAACTTTGTGTAGAGATTTAAAAGTCTTGCTGACGCTGCTCTCGGGCGGGCATAGGTTGATGACCTCGTGGCCTCTGGGAAGCTTACAGTCGCAGCCACATTAACAAAGAACACGGAAAAAACTGCCTGGCTTGGCGGCAGATCAAACGTCACATCAATGAGACTCAAGTAGACGGGCCAAACAAAAGAGCGACTCATGCAGCTTTTTGCTGTTATTATTTTAATAAGGTATGTTAATATCACATATTAATTTTTTTTCAATACTGAATGTGGACTACTTTGATTTTCCAAACATTACACATATGGAATACTATTGAATATGTCGCGGGGGAGTACTTGGCAAAGCTTATAACCAATATGAGATATATAGATCATATATAGTTATTTTTCTGCTGCAAATTGATCTTGGAGGCATTTTAGAAATACTTATTGGATCAGCTATGGACATGAAACCGTGCTTTGGAATTTTACATCATTACATCAGACAATGCAGGACAGTTAGTTTTTTTTTTTAAAAGTCAGTCATTTCTAATTTATAACAAAAACAATTGTTATCATCTCAACAAGCTTACAACATTTAGTAATAATTTTATGTAACAAAGCACTTTATCTTTTTTACATCAGTATTCTTGCAATCTCTTCAATTAGTTACCATATTGACCTTTACCAGAATGCTTAATATATTTTTTTTAGTACAGTGAAATATAAAGTTGGTGTTTTCATATTCACATGTAGTTTTTATACTGATATTTAATTTATTCACAGGGTTCACACAACATATTCAGAAAGAGGTTTTCTTTTTTCATTTTTCCTTTCCATCATCCATAGCAATGGAACCTTTACAGTAAGATACAGATGAATTATTCTATTTTCAATGTGGTTATTAAAACGCAACTGTCGGTATTTTCTCTGCCAGCTTTTTGGATGGGAGGGAACAACAGTGTCACACGACCACATGTTTGTGGCGGGCATGCCAACAGACTTTGAAAGCATAAATATATGTAGAAATTATATATAAAAACGCCTTTTAATTATGTCTCTTTGGGTTAGTTTTAAGGTTAGGGTTAAGACTATAGCGGGTGCTTTTATGCACACTGGGGAATTTTTTTTTTCATAAAAGCGAGACAGAGGCTGACTGATATGATTTAGAGGTGGAAAAAGATTATTTAATTTTTTTCTTTTTTTTTTACTACCAGAGATGATTTTTAAATGGATAATATTTGTTCCTTTCAGCATGGCCCTAACACTTGTTCTTTGTCATTCAACTACATTTAGCAAAATCCCAATTACAATATTTGCTACGCACGATTAACTGTGTAACTTGTAACATTCTCCCAACGTTTTCCATAGAAAATATATAAAGTATAAAACACATTTATCAAACGACTTACTTTTCTAAAAATGACCTTTATATTTGCTAGCCTTTCAAAATCAACAACATTCCACTTAGCATAAAAATGAGCTGTTTATTTGTGCGTATGTACAATTGCTGTTTATAGTCTATTGTTATTTAAAATTGTATGCAGTTGGCTTCATGTTCATCATATGTACTGCCGCAATAAGTGTAGCAACCCGATGGCCAGTGAGAGTGTGAGCCAAATGGTGCTTCTTTAAAATCTCCTTCATAGAAAGCTGAGCTCTCAGGGACTTAGACCTCATTGAACACGTGTCCTGCATGTGATTGGTTGCTTTTTGCACACATACACACAGTTGTAATCATTTGTACCCCATCTTTTTATTCTCTGGTGCAAATGTATGATTGTTGTGTTTGTGCTGGAAGAAACACGGGGGATAAGTGCGGATAAACACTGGCTGAGTCATTTCAAATCACCATCCATCATGACTGTGAATTAATAAAACTTCATTGTCACACACTAAGTGGGCGTCTGCTTCCTGTTGATTCGTGCAGACTATTTGTCTGTTGAATTTTCTCCTCATTGAACGAGACAAACGATGCTGTGTTGGGTAACATTTGCATTCCACCTGCAGCCCACAAAAAGATGACTTGAACTAAGTTACAAGCACATAGCTAAAAAAGCCAAAGCCTTTCAAGCTGTTGGACTTGCTTTTGACTTCATCCTCTGCAAACAGCGCCTTCCCTTTCCCTTCCGAGACAAGCCAAACTATTTGAGTAATACAAACACTCAGAGTGTCCTGGAAGTGATGACAAAATTGCAGCATATCAAACCAGGTCGAAAGTGTTCGTCTGGGAAGGAAATGTCATAACAAAATGTTTGATTTGCTCTCGGTTGAGAAGTCCACCCAGAAATAAAACAGAACGTCTGTGAAGTGGTCCCTCACCAAACCGGGATGAAACAGCTGTTTGGTAAACAGGATGAAAGCGAAGCAGCTGCTTAGCTACATTTGCTCACCTTAGAACGAGCTAAACTTATCTCCAAACACAACTAGAACTTGGCAATAAAGTTCTATAAGTCATGGACTTCAAACTCAAATGCACAGAGTGATCAACCAAACAATGTAATTTTTTTTTTAAGTCAAAAAAACCCTGGTCATTTTTTTAAAACTTTTCTTTTTTACAAAAAAAAAACTATAAATGGTCATTTATTTTAACCAAAAAAGCCTTACTATAAATATAATTTAAATATAAATATAAATGAATAATATATAGAAATTTAAGTAATTTCATATCAAATAAATTATTTTAATGATTTATCCTGCATTCGTGATGGCAACGCCTTTTTATGTAAGGCATCGGTGACACAATGATAAATGCAGATGACGTGGATATGGGAGATGCTGGTTGGAATACATCCTAAACAGATTTTCAATCCCACTTATTTCTCATCTAATATAATTTATATTTAATAAACAATGTGTTCTAGTAAGTCGGTGATGGGCTACACTGGCCTGATTTATGTGCTGGCGTTGTGGGATTTATTGTGGTGGTGTGCTTGTGGGTGTTACTGGTTGTTTGTCTCAAAGTAATTAGATGACATTATAATTACTAAATTGTAATATATCACACTAATTCTGAGTTACTACCACCGGCATCCCAAAACATTTCATTTCATTGTTCATTTAAGAGTCCATAAAAATTGTCTAGAAATTGGAAACCGGCACCCATAAACAGCTTCGATGAACCCTTTTAATCCCAGTTCCTGTTTGCAGCAAATGTTTTTATTCGGGAGGCCCTCTCGGCCAACCCCACCCCGACTTGCCCGTTGGGGACCACACTCAGCTTCACAATGGAGGGACTGTGTACACGTTGTGAATGACAGACCTGTCCATACAAGCTCCCAGGAACCCCCACCCTGTCATACAAACAACTGGGCTGCGTAGCACGTTTTTGCCGTCATCTCTTTTGGAGGCAGTGTTCCATGCTTGGTACGCCACACAAGCATTTCGAGGTGAGGGGGCAGGGAGGCCTATGTTTGTGATTAAACAGATTGCTGTTTTCACTTGAAAGCCAACTGGCAACCATCATTTCAGCTGCTCACGTTCACTTCAATCCCGTTCAGGCTGATGAAGCGCTGATGAGAATGCGCGGCCCGTTCGCCTGTTTTTTTGCTTGTTTTCTATTTGCACGCTACGCGGGTCTGCTTCACGGATCAGAAGCCAGCCGGCTGAAAAGGAATGAGGCTCAATCCCCTCTCCAACCGTTAATATGTAGTGACTCGTGTATTTGCATAAAGCTCTTACCCCAAAACCTCATTAGGAGGCACATTTATTCTGCATGTCACATCACGCTGAGTGAAGAATACAAAGGGAGGCATATTGTTAATTTACATTCGTGAGCATTTTTCGGCTCTAAGAGAAAATACCTGAGTGTGCCTGTGGTACCCCCAAATCCCATCAACAGGTTTTGCTACAAACAGCTTTGTGAGAGCATCCACATGCGTTGCCCAGTCTCCATAGTGCACCCCGACAATTACTGCTATATATATACCGGGCTGAATGGGAGCCATGAACCGGCGTGATTACAGGGTGGAGCAGAAGCAAAGTGGTGGGGAAAGAGGGGGACAAAAAAAAAGTGAGCAGAGAAGGAAATGGAACTAAGAAGTTGAATACTGAGAAGTGATGGACGATAAGGATGATGGGAGGATGTGAGACAAGTGTGCAGTAAATTGTATCATCTTTCATTCATCACAATGTGTTTGCAGGGTGTCATTTCAGCCCAAATAATTTTCTTTTTAGAAAAAGTGAAAAGGGGCATGATTCAATTAGAGGGCTGAGAGCATGCATGGGTGATTTTTTTGTTGTTGAGAAAACTTCCACGATAATGGCCTGTCTGCGATTTTCAAGAACTCAAGACAGGAGACTTTCAGATGACTGAAGACTTTGGGTTGCTTGCATTAAGACGTGCTGCCCTCTTCTGGACAAGAGGAGAACTAGATAAATGGGACGGCATTTATATGGCAGCATGTGGTGGAGCTGGATTAAGGTGTTGCCTTTAAATGGGGATACATTGATTTAATTAATTGCATAGTCTGGCTGCACATTGGTGATCAAAAATGGAAGCACATCCACAGCTTCTTCAATTCTTCTGCTTCTAAGTCAATCTTGACACTTCCCCGTTGCTGTCAGTCAGAGTCCTCTCTGAGTGCTCATCTCCCCAAGAAGAGACAGCACACATCTACGGAAGGATTTATAACACAGGAAGTCATGTCACAGCAGATTTCCCCTCATGTGATGTATTGAGGTGCTGGCTTTAATCGGCAGCAGAACTCAGGTCCCGGTGATGAGCCTTGTGCTAAATTGATCCGTCACGACACTGTGGGGAAAAGTGGGAAGTCCGCTCTGGATCTACCGGCCATTCCTGCTGAAGGGGCTAATAAAAAAAAAAAAGAAAGAGAAAAAGAGAGAGAGATCACATGAACCGATAGAGCATTCTCTATTGTACGAAAAAAAAAGCACGCTCCACCTCACTCCAGCGGTTCACATAATTGGAAGCATCTTGGCAAGAAGATAGCATATCAATGGGCTTGTACTCCAAGGACATGCAGATAAGCAGAGGCTGCTTGGCTCAACATGTCCACGAGAGGGTCACGAGCTTTCTGTAACGACGCAGCAGAATAGCTGTTGACCCGCATACAAATAACAGCCAACGTTGCTCCGCCCGTTATCTTAATATGGTCAAGATGCATTTTGAGAATCCTTTACTCCTCTCAAGTAGGCTACCACATTCCAAACAAGTTCTCGTGCTTTATGCACTAGTGCACCTCCTTTATTATTTAACACGCAGCAAAAAAGGTCACATGTTGCACTGCACTTTGTCACATCTACTTTGGAGTGAAGTTCCTGTTCTTTGCTTGGTGTTGTTAAAGCAAAGGACTTGAGATGAAACGAAGCTTGTGCTAATGTTTGGCCCACACGAAAGGTGCTTGTGCTAACATGAGCGTGAGTAAACAGAAATTGAACTCTGCATTTAAGGCGTCATAGTAAGCACATACCTTTAGTGATACAGAGAGTTGAATCTGGGTCACCATATTCAGTGAAGATTGTCGTTCCTAACGTCGCTCTCCTACACAGACACAAGCAAGTCACTTTATTTTCTCGCCATTACAGCACGTTTCTCCCGCGCTGAATTTAAAGGGAACAGGAGGAGCCGCTTCTATGAGCTGTTCACGCCCACAACGGCGCAAGCGCCTGTTTCTAACTACACTAAGAAAAAAAACAAAAGAACAAAAACGCCAACTGTGCGTTCAGGACAATTGATGACATTTGCTTTTCATTATCCATCCACTGTTGCCTTACAAGTTCTTTTATAAGCAAAAGTTTACATTCAAGCAGTGGCCCACTACGGCCTGTATTATAACTTAGCTCCACTTCACTAATCATCAACATTAGCGATATACACTAGCCTGGGTAATTAGTGTAGACACAATGAATGCTTTAATGGATGCTTAAACAAACAGATTTCAGATAAGTTTGAGAAGAAAAATATCATACAGCCTGCAAGGGGAGGGGTTGGGAGTAATTAATATAGAATGCAGTAAGAGATGGAGCCGAGCGCTTCCTAACTCCCCTCCTCCCCCTCCCCTTTTTTTTATTATTCTTACATCCTTCCACATTATTTATACGCGCTGTCACACCAATGTTGTGATTATGGATGTCATGCGCCCGTACAGCGCTTCTCGATCAATGGGCCTGAAATTAAAGCAAAAAATGAATTTCCGCAGTGTCGGCCACATGCGCGCCTGAGCAGAAATTACCTTGCTGGGGGAACGGCTGATTACCTGAGCAGAGAACAACAAGAATGCAACGAGGAAGGATGGAGGCTGCACTATTTAGGGGTTGACTAGCCGGCTGTGAGATGACATTTCAAACAAGCTGCGGTTCACTTTTAACTCGACAAAAGCCTTAATGGAGAAGATTTGGACCTATTATCTAACATATTGCGAGTTCGCAGCAGAACCTAACACCCATCGACTCAGACCAATTTAGCAGATGATGAATTGCATTATAATAAAATGCTAATAAATTAGTTGCTTTATTTAGTTTCATGAGAGAATGTGGTTCCAGCATACAGGTTTCCCTAATAAAGTTTCTGGGGATCAAGTTAAGAATAAAAAAAGGAAAAAAAAAAGAGGAGTGATGTCTTCAAATGTTGTTTTCCAAACAAGTCTGCCCTTTCAGTATCCTTTCACCGGAGATGGACAAACGCTTTATTTCCTGCCTTGCCTCCCCCGTCCCTCATTTTTGAATCGATTTTGCTATTAGAGGTGGAGAATCTCAAAGGGAGGGTGACGGGCCTGAGGTGGCTTGACAGGCTTCTTCATCTCCCAAAAGTACAAGTTTGCTTTACATCAGCCGGGAGGCGGCGACTGTCACTAAAAAGACCCGAGTTCTAATGCGCTGGATTGATACCCTCCTCTCCTCCTCTAAGAGAGGACTCATAAAAAAATAATAAAATAAAACAGGCTGACCTGATGTGAAGTTCTCAACTGCAAGTTAAGATAAACAATCGATAAATGTCTTTTTTCCACATACAAATGTGGAAAAATACAGGAAGGATACAGGAATATAAATAATCTGTTCAAGAGTCTACATGTTGCTCCCAACTTTCATTAACTCGACAGACATTTTAAAGTAATGCTTAACATTTTTATCTAACTGAAATGTCTTTTGTGCCTGGGAAGTGTCTCTCATTATCAAGACTAAAGATTCAGGTTTATTGTTTTATTTTGATAAGTTAGCTGTATTATAGCAGCGAGGACAGAAGTCAGAATGAATTTAGATTCCTCTTCTATTGTTTTTCCACAACTTTGAGAACACATAACAAAATAAAGACAAAGTAAATCACTGAACATTTAAGAAATGCAGTCCAGATTAAAAAATAAATAAAAATGGGTTCATTTGTTGAATTGCAAAGCACTGCACTTAAAGTGCTTCGTTTCCTCTAAGTTGACACATTTCATCCATCCAACCATTCTCCAAAGGTCATGTCATCAAATCCATTCGACAAATCCTCTGTGAATTATCAAAATAGTCTGAAAGCAAATGAAGGCCCGTCACTCAGCATTAGCTGACAAAACTTGGACGTGCACTTTCGCTTGTGGCAAGTAGTGATGTGCATTCCAGTTCTTTTAAGTGAACTGAATCTTTAGAATCAGTTCACTCAAAAGATTCGTTCAAATGAATCTGAATTGATCCTTTTTTTTTTGTATTTTTTTTAACTTCAATAACACACACAACTAAGCAATACACACGACAAAAAACAATCAAGTGAACAAGGTAATGTCGACAACGCCAACGCACACATTTTTCTCTGTATTACAAAATCCTGTGGGAACAACATATACATCAAACAATACAACTATACAGTACGTGTGCCTAATGGACACTTCAATAGGTACACTACACGAGGTTAAAAAAAAAAAGAATAAATAAATAAAGGGTTAATTGCACAATAAAAACACATTTATGTATATTCTCACACCTGGGATCGAACCAAGCTCTTACCGAGCAACCATCGGGTGTTTCGACCTGGCAGCTCACTGTCGTCTGCACTGTTTTGTACTAGTGATGTGCGTTCCAGTTAAGTGAAATGAATCTTTAGAATCGGTTCACTCAAAAAAATTGTTCAAAAGAATCGTTCATCACACCGTTCGCTACATTTATTTATTCATTTATTCATCTATTTATTTTTTAACTCGTGTAGTGTACCAAAATATTCCATAATTAACTTGCTAAATAATTGTGAATAATTTAAAACTATTGTACTTGATAATACCTACGCGCAAAATGGAAAAAAAATAAGATATTCTAACCGCATTGACCTAATTTTCACATGGTCCTTGTTTACATTTTGCATTTGACACTGACAGCTGTCAAGTGCCACGTTAGGGCTCTTCTTGTGTAAGTTTTATTTGTTATGGTTTTCTTTCGTAAGTTTAACTTTGGATACTTCGAAAGTGTCATTTTAAATTGTACTTTGCGAGGTGTTCGTGTACACAATGTGTTGTGATGGCATCTGCTGTGGAGTCTTCAATCTATCCGCTTGTGAGCTGCTCCATAAAACCACACATATTCCATGGAAATGTGGGAGGCTTCCATAGTGTAGTGGTTAGTGCTCTGACCTCTCACCGCGGCGACCTGGGTTCGAATCTCGGTGGGACATGAATTATTTTGTCATAGAAAATTTGCAACATAGTTACTCCTGTGCTACCCCATATAACCATACACCTCCTTAGAGCTAGGGTTAGGTTTAGGGTTAGTACTAGGCTTAGGGTTGGAGCTAGGCTTAGGGTTGGAGCTAGGGTTAGGGTTAGGGTTAGCGTTTGGGTTAGGGTTTAGGGTTAGAGCTAGTTGCTCGTGTGCTGCCCCATATAACCATACACCTCCTTAGAGCTAGGGTTAGGTTTAGGGTTAGGGTTAGTACTAGGCTTAGGGTTGGAGCTAGGGTTAGGGTTAGCGTTTGGGTTAGGGTTTAGGGTTAGGGTTTAGGGTTAGAGCTAGTTGCTCGTGTGCTGCCCCATATAACCATACACCTCCTTAGAGCTAGGGTTAGGTTTAGGGTTAGTACTAGGCTTAGGGTTGGAGCTAGGCTTAGGGTTGGAGCTAGGGTTAGGGTTAGGGTTAGCGTTTGGGTTAGGGTTTAGGGTTAGAGCTAGTTGCTCGTGTGCTGCCCCATATAACCATACACCTCCTTAGAGCTAGGGTTAGGTTTAGGGTTAGGGTTAGTACTAGGCTTAGGGTTGGAGCTAGGGTTAGGGTTAGCGTTTGGGTTAGGGTTTAGGGTTAGGGTTTAGGGTTAGAGCTAGTTGCTCGTGTGCTGCCCCATATAACCATACACCTCCTTAGAGCTAGGGTTAGGTTTAGGGTTAGGGTTTAGGGTTAGGGTTAGAGCTAGTTGCTCGTGTGCTGTCCCATATAACCATACACCTCCTTAGAGCTATGGGTTAGGTTTAAAGCTAGGCTTAGGGTTAGAGCTATGGTAAGGTTTAGGGTTAGAGCTAGGGTTAGGGTTAGTACTAGGCTTAGGGTTGGAGCTAGGCTTAGGGTTGGAGCTAGGGTTAGGGTTTAGGGTTAGGCTTTAGGGTTAGGGCTAGTTGCTCGTGTGCTGCCCCATATAACCATACACCTCCTTAGAGCTAGGGTTAGGTTTAAAGCTAGGCTTAGGGTTAGAGCTATGGTAATGTTTAGGGTTAGACCTAGGGTTAGGGTTGGTACTAGGCTTAGGGTTGGAGCTAGGCTTAGGGTTGGAGCTAGGGTTAGGGTTAGCGTTTGGGTTAGGGTTTAGGGTTAGGGTTTAGGGTTAGAGCTAGTTGCTCGTGTGCTGCCCCATATAACCATACACCTCCTTAGAGCTAGGGTTAGGTTTAGGGTTAGTACTAGGCTTAGGGTTGGAGCTAGGCTTAGGGTTGGAGCTAGGGTTAGGGTTAGCCTTTGGGTTAGGGTTTAGGGTTAGGGTTAGGGTTTAGGGTTAGAGCTAGTTGCTCGTGTGCTAACCCATATAACCATACACCTCCTTAGAGCTAGGGTTAGGTTTAGGGTTAGTACTACGTTTAGGGTTGGAGCTAGGCTTAGGGTTGGAGCTAGGGTTAGGGTTAGCGTTTGGGTTAGGGTTTAGGGTTAGGGTTTAGGGTTAGAGCTAGTTGCTCGTATGCTGCCTCATATAACCATACACCTCCTTAGAGCTAGGGTTAGGTTTAGGGTTAGTACTAGGCTTAGGGTTGGAGCTAGGCTTAGGGTTGGAGCTAGGGTTAGGGTTAGCCTTTGGGTTAGGGTTTAGGGTTAGGGTTAGGGTTTAGGGTTAGAGCTAGTTGCTCGTGTGCTAACCCATATAACCATACACCTCCTTAGAGCTAGGGTTAGGGTTAGTACTAGGTTTAGGGTTGGAGCTAGGCTTAGGGTTGGAGCTAGGGTTAGGGTTAGCGTTTGGGTTAGGGTTTAGGGTTAGGGTTTAGGGTTAGAGCTAGTTGCTCGTATGCTGCCTCATATAACCATACACCTCCTTAGAGCTAGGGTTAGGTTTAGGGTTAGGGTTAGTACTAGGCTTAGGGTTGGAGCTAGGCTTAGGGTTGGAGCTAAGGTTAGGGTTAGCGTTTGGGTTAGGGTTTAGGGTTAGGGTTTAGGGTTAGAGCTATGGTAAGGTTTAGGGTTAGACCTAGGCTTAGGGTTGGAGCTAGGCTTAGGGTTGGAGCTAGGGTTAGAGTTAGCGTTTGGGTTAGGGTTTAGGGTTAGGGTTTAGGGTTAGAGCTAGTTGCTCGTGTGCTGCCCCATATAACCATACACCTCCTCAGAGCTAGGGTTAGGTTTAGGGTTAGGGTTTAGGGTTAGGCCTAGGGTTAGGGTTAGTATAAGGCTTAGGGTTGGAGCTAGGCTTAGGGTTGGAGCTAGGGTTAGCGTTTGGGTTAGGGTTTAGGGTTAGGGTTAGGGTTTAGGGTTAGAGCTAGTTGCTCGTGTGCTAACCCAAATAACCATACACCTCCTTAGAGCTAGGGTTAGGTTTAGGGTTAGTACTAGGCTTAGGGTTAAAGCTAGGCTTAGGGTTGGAGCTAGGGTTAGGGTTAGCTTTTGGGTTAGGGTTTAGGGTTAGGGTTTAGGGTTAGAGCTAGTTGCTCGTGTGCTAACCCATATAACCATACACCTCCTTAGAGCTAGGGTTAGGGTTGGTACTAGGTTTAGGGTTGGAGCTAGGCTTAGGGTTGGAGCTAGGGTTAGGGTTAGCGTTTGGGTTAGGGTTTAGGGTTAGGGTTTAGGGTTAGAGCTAGTTGCTCGTATGCTGCCTCATATAACCATACACCTCCTTAGAGCTAGGGTTAGGTTTAGGGTTAGGGTTAGTACTAGGCTTAGGGTTGGAGCTAGGCTTAGGGTTGGAGCTAGGGTTAGGGTTAGCCTTTGGGTTAGGGTTTAGGGTTAGGGTTTAGGGTTAGAGCTAGTTGCTCGTGTGCTGCCCCATATAACCATACACCTCCTTAGAGCTAGGGTTAGGTTTAGGGTTAAGGGTTAGGCCTAGGGTTAGGGTTAGTATAAGGCTTAGGGTTGGAGCTAGGCTTAGGGTTGGAGCTAGGGTTAGGGTTAGCGTTTGGGTTAGGGTTTAGGGTTAGGGTTAGGGTTTAGGGTTAGAGCTAGTTGCTCGTGTGCTAACCCATATAACCATACACCTCCTTAGAGCTAGGGTTAGGTTTAGGGTTAGTACTAGGCTTAGGGTTGGAGCTAGGCTTAGGGTTGGAGCTAGGGTTAGGGTTAGCTTTTGGGTTAGGGTTTAGGGTTAGGGTTTAGGGTTAGAGCTAGTTGCTCGTGTGCTAACCCATATAACCATACACCTCCTTAGAGCTAGGGTTAGGGTTAGGGTTAGTACTAGGTTTAGGGTTGGAGCTAGGCTTAGGGTTGGAGCTTGGGTTAGGGTTAGCGTTTGGGTTAGGGTTTAGGGTTAGGGTTTAGGGTTAGAGCTAGTTGCTCGTATGCTGCATCATATAACCATACACCTCCTTAGAGCTAGGGTTAGGTTTAGGGTTAGGGTTAGTACTAGGCTTAGGGTTGGAGCTAGGCTTAGGGTTGGAGCTAGGGTTAGGGTTAGCCTTTGGGTTAGGGTTTAGGGTTAGGGTTAGGGTTTAGGGTTAGAGCTAGTTGCTCGTGTGCTGCCCCATATAACCATACACCTCCTTAGAGCTAGGGTTAGGTTTAGGGTTAGGGTTTAGGGTTAGGCCTAGGGTTAGGGTTAGTATAAGGCTTAGGGTTGGAGCTAGGCTTAGGGTTGGAGCTAGGGTTAGGGTTAGCGTTTGGGTTAGGGTTTAGGGTTAGGGTTTGGGTTTAGGGTTAGAGCTAGTTGCTCGTGTGCTAACCCATATAACCATACACCTCCTTAGAGCTAGGGTTAGGTTTAGGGTTAGTACTAGGCTTAGGGTTGGAGCTAGGCTTAGGGTTGGAGCTAGGGATAGGGTTAGGGTTAGCCTTTGGGTTAGGGTTTAGGGTTAGGGTTAGGGTTTAGGGTTAGAGCTAGTTGCTCGTGTGCTAACCCATATAACCATATACCTCCTTAGAGCTAGGGTTAGGGTTAGTACTAGGTTTAGGGTTGGAGCTAGGCTTAGGGTTGGAGCTAGGGTTAGGGTTAGCGTTTGGGTTAGGGTTTAGGGTTAGGGTTTAGGGTTAGAGCTAGTTGCTCGTATGCTGCCTCATATAACCATACACCTCCTTAGAGCTAGGGTTAGGTTTAGGGTTAGGGTTAGTACTAGGCTTAGGGTTGGAGCTAGGCTTAGGGTTGGAGCTAAGGTTAGGGTTAGCGTTTGGGTTAGGGTTTAGGGTTAGGGTTTAGGGTTTGAGCTAGTTGCTCGTGTGCTGCCCCATATAACCATACACCTCACCAACTTAGAGCTAGGGTTAGGTTTAGGGTTAGGGTTTAGGGTTAGGGTTAGAGCTATGGTAAGGTTTAGGGTTAGACCTAAGCTTAGGGTTGGAGCTAGGCTTAGGGTTGGAGCTAGGGTTAGAGTTAGCGTTTGGGTTAGGGTTTAGGGTTAGGGTTAGGGTTTAGGGTTAGAGCTAGTTGCTCGTGTGCTGCCCCATATAACCATACACCTCCTCAGAGCTAGGGTTAGGTTTAGGGTTAGGGTTTAGGGTTAGGCCTAGGGTTAGGGTTAGTATAAGGCTTAGGGTTGGAGCTAGGCTTAGGGTTGGAGCTAGGGTTAGGGTTAGCGTTTGGGTTAGGGTTTAGGGTTAGGGTTTAGGGTTAGAGCTAGTTGCTCGTGTGCTGCCCCATATAACCAAACACCTCCTTAGAGCTAGGGTTAGGTTTAGGGTTAGGGTTTAGGGTTAGGGTTAGCGCTAGTAACTCGTGTGCTAACCTATATAACCATACACCTCCTTAGAGCTAGGGTTAGGTTTAAAGCTAGGGTTAGTGTTAGAGCTATGGTAAGGTTGAGGGTTAGAGCTAGGGTTAGGGTTAGTACTAGGCTTAGGGTTCGAGCTAGGCTTAGGGTTGGACCCTAACCCTAACCCTAACCCTAGCTTTAAACCTAACCCTAGCTCTAAGGAGGTGTATGGTTGTATGGGGCAGCACACGAGTTACTAGATCTAACCCTAACCCTAAACCCTAAACCTAACCCTAGCTCTAAGGAGGTGTATGGTTATATGGGGCAGCACACGAGCAACTAGCTCTAACCCTAAACCCTAACCCTAACCCTAAACCCTAACCCAAAGGCTAACCCTAACCCTAGCTCCAACCCTAAGCCTAGCTCCAACCCTAAGCCTAGTACTAACCCTAACCCTAAACCTAACCCTAGCTCTAAGGAGGTGTATGGTTATATGAGGCAGCATACGAGCAACTAGCTCTAACCCTAAACCCTAACCCTAAACCCTAACCCAAACGCTAACCCTAACCCTAGCTCCAACCCTAAGCCTAGCTCCAACCCTAAACCTAGTACTAACCCTAACCCTAACCCTAGCTCTAAGGAGGTGTATGGTTATATGGGTTAGCACACGAGCAACTAGCTCTAACCCTAAACCCTAACCCTAAACCCTAACCCAAAAGCTAACCCTAACCCTAGCTCCAACCCTAAGCCTAGCTCCAACCCTAAGCCTAGTACTAACCCTAACCCTAACCCTAGCTCTAAGGAGGTGTATGGTTATATGGGTTAGCACACGAGCAACTAGCTCTAACCCTAAACCCTAACCCTAACCCTAAACCCTAACCCAAAAGCTAACCCTAACCCTAGCTCCAACCCTAAGCCTAGCTCCAACCCTAAGCCTAGTACTAACCCTAAACCTAACCCTAGCTCTAAGGAGGTGTATGGTTATATGGGTTAGCACACGAGCAACTAGCTCTAACCCTAAACCCTAACCCTAACCCTAAACCCTAACCCAAACGCTAACCCTAACCCTAGCTCCAACCCTAAGCCTAGCTCCAACCCTAAACCTAGTACTAACCCTAACCCTAACCCTAGCTCTAAGGAGGTGTATGGTTATATGGGTTAGCACACGAGCAACTAGCTCTAACCCTAAACCCTAACCCTAAACCCTAACCCAAAAGCTAACCCTAACCCTAGCTCCAACCCTAAGCCTAGCTCCAACCCTAAGCCTAGTACTAACCCTAAACCTAACCCTAGCTCTAAGGAGGTGTATGGTTATATGGGTTAGCACACGAGCAACTAGCTCTAACCCTAAACCCTAACCCTAACCCTAAACCCTAACCCAAACGCTAACCCTAACCCTAGCTCCAACCCTAAGCCTAGCTCCAACCCTAAGCCTTATACTAACCCTAACCCTAGGCCTAACCCAAAACCCTAACCCTAAACCTAACCCTAGCACTGAGGAGGTGTATGGTTATATGGGGCAGCACACGAGCAACTAGCTCTAACCCTAAACCCTAACCCTAACCCTAAACCCTAACCCAAAGGCTAACCCTAACCCTAGCTCCAACCCTAAGCCTAGCTCCAACCCTAAGCCTAGTACTAACCCTAACCCTAAACCTAACCCTAGCTCTAAGGAGGTGTATGGTTATATGAGGCAGCATACGAGCAACTAGCTCTAACCCTAAACCCTAACCCTAAACCCTAACCCAAACGCTAACCCTAACCCTAGCTCCAACCCTAAGCCTAGCTCCAACCCTAAACCTAGTACTAACCCTAACCCTAGCTCTAAGGAGGTGTATGGTTATATGGGTTAGCACACGAGCAACTAGCTCTAACCCTAAACCCTAACCCTAACCCTAAACCCTAACCCAAAAGCTAACCCTAACCCTAGCTCCAACCCTAAGCCTAGCTCCAACCCTAAGCCTAGTACTAACCCTAAACCTAACCCTAGCTCTAAGGAGGTGTATGGTTATTTGGGTTAGCACACGAGCAACTAGCTCTAACCCTAAACCCTAACCCTAAACCCTAACCCAAACGCTAACCCTAACCCTAGCTCCAACCCTAAGCCTAGCTCCAACCCTAAGCCTTATACTAACCCTAACCCTAGGCCTAACCCTAAACCCTAACCCTAAACCTAACCCTAGCTCTGAGGAGGTGTATGGTTATATGGGGCAGAGCACGAGCAACTAGCTCTAACCCTAAACCCTAACCCTAACCCTAAACCCTAACCCAAACGCTAACTCTAACCCTAGCTCCAACCCTAAGCCTAGCTCCAACCCTAAGCCTAGGTCTAACCCTAAACCTTACCATAGCTCTAACCCTAACCCTAAACCCTAACCCTAAACCTAACCCTAGCTCTAAGGAGGTGTATGGTTATATGGGGCAGCACACGAGCAACTAGCTCAAACCCTAAACCCTAACCCTAAACCCTAACCCAAACGCTAACCCTAACCTTAGCTCCAACCCTAAGCCTAGCTCCAACCCTAAGCCTAGTACTAACCCTAACCCTAAACCTAACCCTAGCTCTAAGGAGGTGTATGGTTATATGAGGCAGCATACGAGCAACTAGCTCTAACCCTAAACCCTAACCCTAAACCCTAACCCAAACGCTAACCCTAACCCTAGCTCCAACCCTAAGCCTAGCTCCAACCCTAAACCTAGTACTAACCCTAACCCTAGCTCTAAGGAGGTGTATGGTTATATGGGTTAGCACACGAGCAACTAGCTCTAACCCTAAACCCTAACCCTAACCCTAAACCCTAACCCAAAGGCTAACCCTAACCCTAGCTCCAACCCTAAGCCTAGCTCCAACCCTAAGCCTAGTACTAACCCTAAACCTAACCCTAGCTCTAAGGAGGTGTATGGTTATATGGGTTAGCACATGAGCAACTAGCTCTAACCCTAAACCCTAACCCTAAACCCTAACCCAAACGCTAACCCTAACCCTAGCTCCAACCCTAAGCCTAGCTCCAACCCTAAGCCTTATACTAACCCTAACCCTAGGCCTAACCCTAAACCCTAACCCTAAACCTAACCCTAGCTCTAAGGAGGTGTATGGTTATATGGGGCAGCACACGAGCAACTAGCTCTAACCCTAAACCCTAACCCTAACCCTAAACCCTAACCCAAACGCTAACCCTAACCCTAGCTCCAACCCTAAGCCTAGCTCCAACCCTAAGCCTTATACTAACCCTAACCCTAGGCCTAACCCTAAACCCTAACCCTAAACCTAACCCTAGCTCTAAGGAGGTGTATGGTTATATGGGGCAGCACACGAGCAACTAGCTCTAACCCTAAACCCTAACCCTAACCCTAAACCCTAACCCAAACGCTAACTCTAACCCTAGCTCCAACCCTAAGCCTAGCTCCAACCCTAAGCCTAGGTCTAACCCTAAACCTTACCATAGCTCTAACCCTAACCCTAAACCCTAACCTGTATGGTTATATGGGGCAGCACACGAGCAACTAGCTCTAACCCTAAACCCTAACCCTAAACCCTAACCCAAACGCTAACCCTAACCTTAGCTCCAACCCTAAGCCTAGCTCCAACCCTAAGCCTAGTACTAACCCTAACCCTAAACCTAACCCTAGCTCTAAGGAGGTGTATGGTTATATGAGGCAGCATACGAGCAACTAGCTCTAACCCTAAACCCTAACCCTAAACCCTAACCCAAACGCTAACCCTAACCCTAGCTCCAACCCTAAGCCTAGCTCCAACCCTAAACCTAGTACTAACCCTAAACCTAACCCTAGCTCTAAGGAGGTGTATGGTTATATGGGGCAGCACACGAGCAACTAGCTCTAACCCTAAACCCTAACCCTAAACCCTAACCCAAACGCTAACCTTAGCTCCAACCCTAAGCCTAGCTCCAACCCTAAGCCTAGTACCAACCCTAACCCTAGGTCTAACCCTAAACATTACCATAGCTCTAACCCTAAGCCTAGCTTTAAACCTAACCCTAGCTCTAAGGAGGTGTATGGTTATGTGGGGCAGCACACGAGCAACTAGTCCTAACCCTAAAGCCTAACCCTAAACCCTAACCCTAGCTCCAACCCTAAGCCTAGCTCCAACCCTAAGCCTAGTACTAACCCTAACCCTAAACCTTACCATAGCTCTAACCCTAAGCCTAGCTTTAAACCTAACCCATAGCTCTAAGGAGGTGTATGGTTATATGGGACAGCACACGAGCAACTAGCTCTAACCCTAACCCTAAACCTAACCCTAGCTCTAAGGAGGTGTATGGTTATATGGGGCAGCACACGAGCAACTAGCTCTAACCCTAAACCCTAACCCTAAACCCTAACCCAAACGCTAACCCTAACCCTAGCTCCAACCCTAAGCCTAGCTCCAACCCTAAGCCTAGTACTAACCCTAACCCTAAACCTAACCCTAGCTCTAAGGAGGTGTATGGTTATATGGGGCAGCACACGAGCAACTAGCCCTAACCCTAAAGCCTAACCCTAAACCCTAACCCAAACGCTAACCCTAACCATAGCTCCAACCCTAAGCCTAGCTCCAACCCTAACCCTAGCTCTAACCCTAAACCTTACCATAGCTCTAACCATAAGCCTAGCTTTAAACCTAACCCATAGCTCTAAGGAGGTGTATGGTTATATGGGACAGCACACGAGCAACTAGCTCTAACCCTAACCCTAAACCCTAACCCTAAACCTAACCCTAGCTCTAAGGAGGTGTATGGTTATATGGGGCAGCACACGAGCAACTAGCTCTAACCCTAAACCCTAACCCTAAACCCTAACCCAAACGCTAACCCTAACCTTAGCTCCAACCCTAAGCCTAGTACTAACCCTAAACCTAACCCTAGCTCTAAGGAGGTGTATGGTTATATGGGGCAGCATACGAGCAACTAGCTCTAACCCTAAACCCTAACCCTAAACCCTAACCCAAACGCTAACCCTAACCCTAGCTCCAACCCTAAGCCTAGCTCCAACCCTAAGCCTAGTACTAACCCTAACCCTAAACCTAACCCTAGCTCTAAGGAGGTGTATGGTTATATGGGTTAGCACACGAGCAACTAGCTCTAACCCTAAACCCTAAACCCTAACCCAAAGGCTAACCCTAACCCTAGCTCCAACCCTAAGCCTAGCTCCAACCCTAACCCTAGGTCTAACCCTAAACCTTTCCATAGCTCTAACCCTAAGCCTAGCTTTAAACCTAACCCTAGCTCTAAGGAGGTGTATGGTTATATGGGGCAGCACACGAGCAACTAGCTCTAAACCTAACCCTAGTTCCAACCCTAAGCCTAGTACTAACCCTAGCTTTAAACCTAACCCTAGCTCTAAGGAGGTGCATGGTTATATGGGGTAGCACAGGAGCAACTATGTTGCAAATTTTCTATGACAAAATAATTTAGGTCCCACCGAGATTCGAACCCAGGTCACCGTGGTGAGAGCCCAGAGCATTAACCACTACACTATGGAAGCCTCCCACATATTGGATGGAATATGTATGGTTTTATGGAGCAGCTCACAAGCGAATAGATGAGTGAAGACTCCACAGCAGATGTCATCACAACACATTGTGTACACAAATACCTCGCAAAGTACTATTTAAAATGCCACTTTCGAAGTATCCAAAGTTAAACTTACAAAAGAAAAACCATAACAAATAAAACTTACACAAGAAGAGCCCTAACGTGGCACTTGACAGCTGTCAGTGTCAAATGCGAAATGTAAACAAGGACCATATGAAAATTAGGTCAATGCGGTTAGAATATCTTTTTTTTTTTCCATTTTGCGCGTAGGTATTAACAAGTACAATAGTTTTAAATTATTCACAATTATTTAGCAAGTTAATTATGGGATATTTTGGTACACTACACGAGTTAAAAAATAAATAAATGAATAAATGAATGAATAAATAAGTGTAGCGAACGGTTTGGTGAACGATTCTTTTGAACAATTATTTTGAGTGAACCGAGTCTAAAGATTCAGTTCACTTAAGTGGAATGCACATCACTAGTACAAAACAGTGCGGACGACCGTGAGCTGACAGGTCGAAATACCCGACTGGTTGATAACAGGGGCTCTTGCTCGGTAAGAACTTGGTTTGATCCTAGGTGTGAGAATATACATAAATGTGCTTTTATTGTTCAATTAACCCTGTATTTATTTATTCTTTTTTTTAACCTCGTGTAGTGTACCTATTGAAGTGTCCATGAGGTACACATATTGTCATATAAAGCAGTTAACCAAATATCTGATTTTTATGTTTTAATTGGCGAATAAAGAAATAAGGAATAAAACACCAGACAAGTTTTAACATAAATGTTTATTAAAAATAATATTAAAAGTAAATTTCAAACAAGCAATCTAATGTGAAATTGCAGTAGATGTATTGGATAACAATATTTAGGCGTGTATATGCATACACGTTATTTAAAAACGACTATAAGTGTTATACTAGGATACAAGTGTTTACCAGCTCAGTGGCCTAAGAGGAGAGTGCCCGCCCTGAGATTGGGAGGTTGTGGGTTCAAACCCCGGCCGAGTCATACCAGTGACTATAACAATGGTACCCATTTCTTCCCTGCTTGGCACTCAGTGTAAGGGGTTGAATGGGGCTCCGCTGCTGCTCACGTTCATTGGGACTTCAATTTATAAAATCAAGATTACCCAAAGAGAAGCATAATCTCTGTATATATGCATACACGTTATTTAAAAACTACTGTAAGTGTTATAAAATCAAGATTAGCCAAAGAGAAGCATAATCTCCCCGTTTTTGCATAACGGCGCATCCCTTCATGCAATAAGATTCAAGATTCAAGAGTTTTTTATTCGCCATGTTTGAGCGTGCCAAACAAGGAATTTGACTTCGGTAAATCACAGCCTCTGTTCAACAAAGCTAACGTTAGCCGTTAGCTTGGAGAAAACGTGCATAAAAGAAGGGGTGTTTCAGTGAGTGGTTCTTTCTTTCCTTGGCAAATCGACATTCTGACTTACATAGTTCACGCCAGGAGAGAGACGCAACACCTTCACTGACTGATCCATTGACGCACGGGAAGGAAGGCAGTTGACGCATTGACTCGTTCGCGAACGGGAAAGTCAGGATTGGTTTCCTCACTGATCCGTTCTCGCAATGAATTGGAAATGCGAATCACTCACTCACATATTCGTTCACTCACAGATTCCTTCGTTGGTGGACGGGAAATGCAATTCACGACTTGTTCGTGAAAGGGAAGTTAAGTCATTTTCTTCTTCGTTTTGTTTTACGGCGAGGTGGTACCAGCTTCAATGGGCATTACCGACACCTACTGGTCGAAGTCATATGAACTGAAAAAAGAACCAATCACTTTAGGAAGTGATTCGTTCACTCTCGTTCACTGAAAAGATTCGTTCTTTTGAACCCATCGTTCACTCACGAGCCAACACCAGTGGCAAGTTGTCAATAAAGGTTAACACGAATAACACGACAGTGGTACCTGGAGGTGGCTTCTGCTTCACTTGCCATAGCACAGCCAGTGATGCAAACATAAGGTGACGCCACATCCCGATTTCACAGTCAGATCTGCAAAAGAAAATGAAAGGGAATTGATTCTCATGATGTACTGCGTTCCTCCATCAATCAAACGCATTTCTGTATTTCCTACTCTTTCCCCCAAAGCATTCTTTTTCCATTGTCATCTCCCCCTTTCACCGTATCACAACAACTGCACTCATTCGCCGCTATTTATTTGCTTTATTTCCTGAGATCAGCTATAAAGAACCAAACACCATTAAGCCAGCCAATCAATAAGGAAACATCAGCGCTCTGAGCTCGCCTCTCCACGCAAAAATAGATTTACAATGTCGGCACGGGCCAGATAAATCACATATTCATACATTAAATTAAAAAAAATGATTGATAGTAATGTGGGGAGCGTGTTATATTTGTCAGAGACTGCCAAAACAATGTTTTATTGGTGCAATGCTTCAAAGTCGCGTGAAGAAGTCGAACTGGAGGATGAGATGTCGCAATGGAGAAAATTGACACTCGAGTAACACTAGGATGCAAATAATGAAGTTTTCCAGCAGAGGCAAACAATTGATGTGTTCATCGTTAGGTGTGGAGTGTGCAGGAGTCGGCTCTTTGGCTAAGTGACACCTTATGGGAAATACCAAGATTGTGTCATGCATTACCGGGCACGGTGGTGATGGGAGCCTTCGGAAAGAGAAATATTGCAGCGTCGCATTGGGCAGAGTGGAAAAGCTCTGCGTGAATAGGGGAAGGGGCGCTGCCAAGGACGTTTAAGAGAACTGTCAGGGGAAGTCTGATCTATTGAGGACCCTTTTGGCTGAATCTATATTTAAGCATGTGTGTGTGTGCTGTGGATTCAAGCGCAGCAGTCACACGAACGCACGCTGCGACACATGCGCTCACGCCCCTGGAGGCTCAAGTACAGGCGGCCCTCGTTGCACAGGTTCAAAGATGCGAACTGGAGCTCAGCCGCTCGGAAAATCAAATGTTCTTTTTTTTAATTTATATATACAGAGCAGGAGATCCAACAGAGAATTATGGAAAGAAATGATGGGGTAAACAAGTGCTCATCTGCATCAGACGGCGTAACTTGCACGGAACATGTTCATGAGGTATTTTTGGAGACACTCAAGTGGAGATGGATAAGTACATGAGATGCTGCTTCCATCACTTTCGAAGCTGTTTAGAAGCTATCAGGAGTAGAATTCGTGTTCAGGCCTCTGACTTGGATGATAGAACAGAAGATTTATAATTACAATAGATAACTAAGAAAAACATTGAAATCATAATGAAATGAAAAACTAGTTATGGAAAAATTAATCACAGTCTTGCCATTTTTTAAAAGCCCTTTATTTAAATCAATAGTGCTATTCGCTAGTGATGTGCATTCCAGTTCTTTTAAGTGAACTGATCTTTAGAATCAATTCACTCAAAAGATTCGTTCAAACGAATTCAACAAATCGCCCCCCCCCCCTTCCCACACACACTGATCCGTTTATTTTTGTTTGTTTTTTTAACTTCAATAACACACAGAACTAAGAAATCTAAGAAAAAGAAAGCTGCATTTAAAAGAAAATTTCTGGAGTCCTACTTAAAATATGGATTTATCGCCACAGGTGACTCTGGCACGCTAAGCCCACTCTGCATAATATGTGGTGACAGGCTAGCCAACGAGGCAATGAAGCCTTCAAAACTGCTTCAGCACATGGAGACCAAGCATCCTGCATTAAAAGACAAACCTTAACCACTTTGGTCTCCGATTACGCCTAGATGGGACCGGGTCGTTTCTGAGAAACAAGCAAACACAAACATGGAAACATTGGTCTGACCATAAAATCCAGGAGTACCCTATAGTTGGAAAACAAATAAATAATAATAAATGTGATAATCCAATTTTATTTCTATTACAGAATTCATTAAGATTGCTTATTGAAGCAGCATATTTGTGTTCACTACTTGAGAAGAGCAAAATATTTCTCTTTACATTTGTGTCAAACTGCACTGCATATTGTTTAATGACTTACATGACCGAATATTGTGGCTGCCACATGAATTGCATAATGTAATGCCTGCTGCCTAAAAGCAACCTCCCGCTCCGGGTAGCAAACGCCTCCGCTAACGAGGAAGTAAACCAACAGCCTTAGTAACGTCACAGTCGATCTGCACTGAGGCGGACCAGCATGCCTGTTAGTCAGGAGAGTGAACACCAGGCAACCCTTCTACGAGAACGCGTGGCATGGGGACCATTACTGAAGCTTAACGACATGAGGAGAGCTCTTCCGATGCGGCGCAGAGGGTATTCATCAAGCTGCCGGTGCGACACATTTTTTCGATGGCCCTTAAAGGAGGAGAGGGGTGTAGGAGGCCCACCTCTCCCCATTACCTACTTTCTATTGACCCTTACTCATCCCTCATCTTCAATCCAAGAAGCTCTATTTTAGAATCAGAGAGGAGGCCACAACTGAATGCGAGATGGAGGGAGAAAGTGAATAAGTCAGACGGTCACAAACCACAACATCTCGCCTTGTCGCATGGTCCCTCCCCCAGGGAAGGAATATAACCTACTCCGTGCCTGATAGTCACACTTAGTGCTGTCAGTGGATTGTGTCCACTGCTGAGGGATGTCCATTATAGTCTCATAAAGAGACGAAAGATCCATCCATCTGTTTTCTACTGCTCATCCTGTTCAGGGTCATGGTGAAGTCGCTCCCAAATGATGGAAAGGCACACATCAACCTGGATTAGTCGCCAGTCAATCACAGGGCATGTCCAGACCTGTGTGATGCTGGCCAGCTTTAACTGGGGAACATGTTTTTTTTTTTGTCATTTAAGAATGAAGTGTAATTGCACATCCACTACAGTAGGTGGCAGTGTATGCAGTAACTGCTAATCCACCATACTGCACTGTTGAGGGAGTTTGGGGTTTTCTGAAAATACGCAACAACTTTGACAGTTCCAGTTAAACTGATGGTATCATGCACGGCATTGTGTCAGAGTTGTATTCATCTTTCTAAACATTCCAAATACTGTTCGACCTGACACCCACAAATAACGATGAGAAAAAAAAACAAGTACAAGCTCCGTCAAGTTTAGGTGTTTAACTTGCTTTTATAGCCTGTAGGCAGCGTGCTGCAATCACGGCACGGTGACATCAAACTGACATTTTGGTGTTTGCATTGTATGAGTCACAGCCACCTGCCTGTGGATTTAGACCAATAGATCTCACACAATAACAGTGGAGACAGAGGAGCGCTGCTTTATGACCTCAGCACTTTCAGTTTGAAGCCTTCCAGCACCAGCCACTTTTAAATTATGGTGGGAAACGTCCTTGGGATGTGAACATCTCATTTCCAGGGAGCTTGGTGTGACACACGCACACACACAAACGCGCTCACTGCAGGTTGGACTCGCTGGAGTGTGACATAAGAATAAGGCGACTGGAAACTGTAAATCCAAATGCTCTCACCGTAGAATCTTTCATTTTTTGATTATTGCCCCTTTTGATTCAAACCGCTGCATCGCACAAAAACAACACAGGGTAATTTATCACTCTCTGGTCTAAAGAAACAATCCAAAGTCTAGTTTATTTAGGTACACCACCAGCTAATAAGACTTGATACACAAATTTGCTTTTACAATGATGACAACTTTCAAAGGTATTCCTTGAAGAACATGTTGATTGTATAATATATGTATAGTAATTCAGAACTGATGGACAGAGACCCAAATGTTTGTCATGGATCTATAATACTAGGTGGGCCATGTACAGCTAGTAAAAAAAATACCAGGATACTGGCTTTACAACGGCGGTAACATACATATTTTAAGATTACAAATGGCACACAATGAATAATTAGTTTACGCAATGGCACAAGACATGTTCAGCTAGCCCCATACTAGTACCTTTTCATTGCATTCTTAATATTCAATTTTTCATTCATATATTATAACGGAATTGTGACTCTACCTATTTATGGATTTTGGGTTATGTCCAGTGAAATATTTATAATAAGTGCATTCCAGGTCGAACTTGGATGCTATTGGCAAACTAATTCATGACAATGCATTTTCTTTGTTGTTTTCCATCTTTGGCAAACCATTGTGTCTGAGTGCTGTTTCTTACAGTTTGACCCTCATATTGCTTAATAAGAGTACAAAATGGGAAAAAATAATCCAATTGTTTGCCATGAATGCAGTTGTTATTGCTTCTCTATTGTCATTCATCAGTCATGCATTGTTAATAACTGCAAGAACAGTAAAAAAAAATAGTATGTGAAAAAAATAGTTTGTGCTGTATGCGGGTTTACGTGATTGATACGTGTACTCTTATGGTGACATGAACTAAATCGAGTGGAAGTGAAGTGTAGAAGTCAAACATCATATATTGTGCCTCACATTGTCCTCCTCCCAGCTGATCCCCCCCTTTCACGTCACAGTGCATACCTGAGGACGCGCCCACCAGATCACATCCGTCCCCTCATTGGTTGTCTACTTAAATATTCACCGTGCTTGGCACTAATTGGCTCCGATCGCCACTGGAGAAATTTCATAAAGCAAAACCTTCAGAAGTTGAGTAAGGGGAATAAGTGGTGAGAAAAAAAAAAGACTCCCGTGTGATAACAGTGCAATCCAGAGGAGAATAAACCGAGGATAGCGACTCTTGCTGCGCTTTTATTGGAGTTTCCTCCCCCCTCTCTCTTCATCCGTGAGTACCTCGTCCACTTGCCGCTGCCTTTCACTTAATGCAGGATGCGCGTGCCGATATATGCAAAGTTAAACTAGATGCAACAAGTTTATATATTTAAATGCGCGTGCATCACTTAAAGAATCTGCACCATTTTATTTGGTGAATGGCCAAATGGTGCGATCTTTCTGGCAGAAATGCAGTATAATACATACAATACATACAGCGGTAGAATATAGATTCTTCAATTTCAGTATCGATATATTATTTGTATAAGTAATATATTGCAGATGATATCATCTATTTTTTTTTAAATGGTTTTACAAACTACTTAAACGTCAAGACACTTTTTAATTATGATTTGACATATGTAGTTATTTAGAAAGGCACGCAGGGCGGATGTAAAAGTTATCCGGATTTATTAATCCTCAATGAGTCCGAGCAAATGCGCAGTAACACATTTTCATTTGTAGCTCACTGTGTTTGTAGTTTACTAAACTTTATTTTGCGTGTAAAGTTTACTTTTTGTTTTTTTTCCAGTATATTTTAAAATAATTGTAAGAATTAATTTAATAATATGATCAAAAGTGCAATGGATGTAAACTGTAATTTGTTACTAACAATCCAGCAAGTTGTCTCAAATAAAATGTAAACATCATAAATATGAAATTTGCCCTCAGGCAATATATTATTTTTGAAAAAAGAAGAATAAATTGTGCAGTCAGTGTTGTGTAACTGCTGGTTTGGAAGTGCCGGAGGGCCACTTCGGTCCCTGATAGATAAATAACAGCTTAAGTTTAATGGTGACTGTTGATTACCGTGAATGAAAGTTAAGTGTAATTTGCTGGGACTAGTCCAGCCTTTTGTGTGTGCGTGCGTGCTCTGCAGCGGGGGTGTCCTTCACAGCGACAAGATTTCTGTGAGCGTGTTTTGAAAGTGAACATCTTCACTGGCTCTTTGTCGCAGTGTTATCAGGATGAGAGCTGAGCATGAACGCTCCACGAGGCACATGCTGATGCTGCACGCTGCCGTAATGGCCTCTTAATGCCAGTATAAATAACCCAAAGTGAAAACATTTCTCGGGCCTGAGACGACACATTTTCCCCAGGCTATTTCATGCTATTTGACTGTTTTACACACACAAAAAAACGATGCTTCTTGTTCGCACACAATGGAAGGAAGATAACAGCTAAGCACGTATTATATCCCCGAAAAACAACTGAGTGCACATAACTGTCCAGGGCTTCTTGCACTTAGTAAAAATTCCTGCAGTAACTTCACCTCAAAAACTGAGATTTAGTGTTGCGCAAGCAGGCTGAGCGTCCTTGATGGGCAAAGACATCACACTGCCATTTTACCGATGCAGTCCCCTGTGGTTTCACACCCTCATCTGTCTTTGGACTTACTTTCCCTTGTTTGGGACATTGACTAAATTATGGGGGCCACTTTTTAAGGCTGGACTTTGGTCAAAGTGAGAACCTTTCTTGCATCTAAAGTAATATACAACCACCACTCATTGTGGTACACTGCCAGAAAGTGAAAAGGAAAGACAAGTTAGGAAATTTAAAATCGACGGAAATGGAATCGCTCAAACACACGTGCTAACATTAGCGTATGCTGTTAGTCCGCTTTGCTGCAGCATATCCATGTTCTTCCCACTGCCCTCAGTCTTTTTTCAAATAAAATTCTTTGTTGTGCCAAAAAGTAGACACAATGACAGGAGACCATCAGTGTCCTCCATTTTCGTTTTTTGCTAGCATGCTTCGTTCTGTCTGACGTGTTCAATGTGGCATTGTTTTCAGTTTCCTGCAGTACTATTTTGAAGAGGAAAACTTCAGAGAGTAGAAATGAGCTATGCCGAGCAGAGCTGAAACTTTTCATGTAGACTCTTAATGGGTCAACCAGAAAGTTAGCTAGTGCAGTGCATTAGCTTGTCTCTAACCTGTCTCTAGCCTGTTGGTAACTGCCTCCCCTCATTTGTCATCACTTTCTGGTCTATTAGAGGTAACTTTGCCTAGTATGAAACCTCCATTGTTGTTAATAAGCTTGCTAACAGCTACAGGCTACACAGCCATTAGCAAGGCATAGGTACGACCGGGCAATGTCGGCCCCTCCGATATTTCTGCGGTTGTCAACGGAGGTTCTTCCTTTCACGGCCGATGGGCTTTTGAAAGTATTACTCAAAGCGCAATATGGTTTTTATCTTAAATTGAATTGTTGAGCGAGATGTTAAAGAGCGGCATCAATCATGGGGTTGCTGCATGCTAGCATCGAGGGAAGAAGCTGGAGCAGTAAAGCGGCCATGGAGCGATGACGAAGGCTGCCTGCATAAATCCGCAGGCCGGGCAAATCAAGTTGTCAGCTTGTAAACGCCACTTAGTGTGTGTGTGTGTGTTTGCCGCACTGCTGATGTGTGTTTTATTTTAACTTTAAGTAGGTGACCTTCCAGTCTTCCCCTCAGGGATGTTTGTCTACTCTCCCAACTTTTTACATTTTCTTTTTACCTGCCTGAACTTTACAAGCCAATTGGATCAAGTCCTCCTTGCTCACCTTTTATCTAGTGACCACGAATAAGACTCCTTGCTGTTGTCCTATTATCCCAATTTAGAAGTGGCCAGCATCCCTTGGGAAACAACACCTAAGGTCTGTTGTGTCGGGTCACATCGGTTTTCCGTGTTCCCACTTGGCCTCGGGCTGAAACGCTGCTCCCCATATGGATTTTCTGTCCTGCAATTCCTCAGGCTGTCTTCACGTGATGGGTTGTTCACTTTCTAAGTCTGCAGAATGCGGCTGAGTGCAGCCCTATATCTTCATCTTTATGTCTGAGCGCAGCAAAAAGTCTCGCCAAAAATGTGCCGCTGCTTGACTCACAATAATAGATTTGGAGAATTAGCAACACAGCCCGCGTGTTGTCGTTTGGAAACACACGATTTACTGTTATTGTGCGATTCTCATTTGCTTGAAGCGCTCCGAGAAATATGTTGTCGTTCATAATGAGCACATAGAGATAGCATTGCCGTAAGTCATTTTAGAGGAAGGAAGTTTGTAGCTCCAATACAAGTTGACGTAAACGAGCACAGAGTGGGAGAAGTGAACATTACGGCTCAATAGCTGTGAGATGTTGCGCACAACACTGACATAAGCAGTTAGCAAATTGACACTGAGTGATGAGTGTGCCTTCTACAGTCTTGTTCTATTTTTTTACAATCACATTTCACACAGCACTGTGCAAACATCTTCAGCTACCTTCAGACTTGATGTCACAATCCTACGCCAATATAAGTCAACGTGCAGACACCTCTAACATAAGCTACAGTTGTTTATTTGTCCAGCTCTTCTAAGCAAGCATGCTAACAGGCAGCGCCATTAGGATTTTTGGGATGGTTGGGCGCATTGACATAAATGTTAAACCTTGTTGAAGTGAACGTTCAGACCAAGCCTTTTAGAGATTTCCTTGTGATGATTGATACTAGATATTACCTTTTTGTCATGATACACGATGGCTTTTTTTCAGGATGAACATTCCACAAAATGTCAATCGACAATCTATATACATAGAGTGATCCTGTTAATTCTCTGTCCGATACTCCTCTTGTCAGATCACGATGTTGTGGTTAGTCGCATTCCTGCCTGCACTTTGCTCGACCCAGCGTTCAGAGCCAATGTTCTCAGCCATAACCAAGGCCATACTTCCTCCTGACTACGACAACAACCCCACCCAGCTCAACTACGGCGTGGCTGTTACCGATGTGGACGGGGACGGAGACCTGGAGGTGTTTGTTGCAGGGTAAGTGAGACGGTGAAAATTAGTGAGGTGCTTTGTGAAACGATTCCAGCCTTAATGCTTCTCTCACAGTGGCGCCAATATTGTTTAATTTCGTCCATTACACAAATTTGAACAGATGATTGAACTTGTGAGTGATAGCTATCCAAGTGTGGATTGGAGGTGCAGTTCATTTTCTGAGCTAAAGGTTGAAGACAAAGGCAAAAGACTTAAAAAGACTTGGCGCTCACTCATGTGATGATAATGGATGAGATTGGACAGAGCGCCTCTGATGGAGATGCTTTGGCAAGCTTGCTTCTAACCAATGAACCGGCGATGAATCCCTCACAGGCTGTAGATAGATGGATGCAAATGGCCGCGCCTCATAAATGTCTTTTCTGCAAAAGATGTCCCATTCAGCAGCTATTCTGAGAGAGGGCATCACATTAGAAGAACATCATCACAGCCTTCATTTACTATATGACACTATTGACATAATGACCTTCAGTGGCAAAGTTGAATTTTACTCAAATGTTTGATACTTTACGCTTCCATAGACTTTTGAAAGAAGAAAAACAAAACTTCTGTATAATGCAATATATTTCACTGCATCCATATTGGCAGTTACAACGGCCCTAACCTGGTGCTGAAGTACGACAAGCAGAAAAGGAGACTCATCAACATCGCCGTGGACAATCGTAGCTCCCCGTTCTACGCCCTGAGAGACCGTCAAGGCAACGCTATCGGGGTAACAGCCTGTGACATTGACGGAGACGGCCGCGAGGAGATTTACGTACTCAACACCAATAACGCCTTTTCTGGTAAAAGTACTTTTTAAACAGCCGAATTAGAAAAAAATAGCCTTCCAAAAGTAGTTCCAAATGTGTCAGAAAAGGTTTTGCTGCTCTGTTTGTCCGTTAAAGACCTACATCATGCTTGCTTCAGCTTTTTAACAATGCATTTATTGTTGCATGTTTCTATTGTATACTAAAAAAAAACAGTAAGCATTTTCTAACTTTTAAAGACCCATATCGGAAAACAAATCACACTGAGCAAAAAGTCAATACTTCTGAACTTCTGCAGTTTACTTACGGATATCAATTGTATTTTGAAAGGTAATTTTAACCACTCACTGCAACAAAAGAGAAGCAAAGAGAATCACAATTGTGAAAACTGATGTCGATGAAAAATAAAAAAACATTCGACTGTGCCCAAACTTACTTGGAAAAGATTGAGATGTGGAGTAGTGGGTAGCAAGTCTGCTCCACAGCTTTAAGATTCAAGGTTTGAATTGATATTGGACAGATGTTTTGTGTCGCAGTGAGGCTGCTAGTGCGGTTAAGCAGTACAGATTGAAAATCATGGCTGGCTACCTACTTTCTATTTTGCCAATCTTTGCATTTGCGTTCAGGACGTGCCACATATACCGACAAACTGTTCAAGTTCCGAAATGGCCGATTTGAGGATCTGCTGAACGATGACATTAACGAACACAGGGACGTGGCTAATCGTATGGCTGGACGCTCAGTGGCCTGTGTGGACAGAAAGGTAAACAACAGCAAATTACATTGACGCCGTCTGTGTACATGCATGGTTGCGGTTGGTTGTTTACCAGCGATAATTCATGCCCTGCCTGTGCCGCCCTCCTCAGCTTGTGCTATGACACTTCATTTGGGGAGAATGTTGGGCCATTTTCTTTCCTCTGTCCATTGCCAAGCAGTGTAATTACAGAGGCCGGGGCTCGTTTGTTTTATAGAACATCATACGAGGGGATGAGTGATGACTGCTCTTTGCCCACTATCATTTTCTCCATTTTTCCATTTCGACCCTTTTTCATTTCTTTTCCGCCTCTTTTACTTTCTCTGACGGACTTCTTCTTTGTCTCTTATCGCGGGTTGACTTGCAATCTAGGGATAAGAAGCTAATAGCCGAGAAAGGACAGTTGGGTTTGCAATAGTTTTTTTTTTTTTTTTTTTTTCTTCCAACCCGCTGTCCCATCTCACTGAGCACTGATGGGTTGTGCGTCTGCCATGCCGATTGGAAAGATATCTACGGATAAAGGCGTAATGCTTTAAGAGCCAGCCAAAGAGACGCGGTGTGTGTTCTTCTGTGGCGGTTCCAGGAGGCTGATGGGCAACATGCATTCATTAAATTATATTCAAACAAGACAACAAAAGAGGTGGCATTGTTGAGTAGTGGGTGACTGATGCATGCATGTGTTTTTCTTTGCTCATAAAGAAACTATTGGGTACCACTTTACATTTTAGGATGTATAGTAAACTGCTTCGCTTTATATCGCTTTGCAAATTTGTGTGAATCATAAGATAGCCCAGCTATTTAACTGCCTCAGCATTTTATGTAGTCAAGTTGCTATCATGCAAAATATCAGCATACCAAGTGTTAGCATTTTATCAATTCTCATAGAAATTATATCTTATACTTGTAGCATTAGGTCTGTTGAGGCACATGCTGTTCCCGTGGATTCGCCCGGGAGTCCCAGCATGCTCCCTTCATTAGCATTATTAGAATTTGCATTTTTTTTTTTTTTTTTTTTTTTTTTTGGGCCAAAGTTAGGAGTTCCACAAGGCAGGGAAGACTCCCAACAAAAATCAGTCACAAATGTTGGGTTAGCAAAAAGTTGCAGCTGATCCAATTACAAATTCTAGCGTCTCATCATAGATATTTCCAAAACTTAATAAAGCTCCCTCTTTCTATTTATACAAATTATAAAGTGCACAATAACTTGAACTTACCAAATACTAAGCCAACCTTAACTGCTGTTCAAGGGAATTTACAATTTGTTCATATTTTGTCGACTATTACTAATCATTTCACTCCAACTACTAGCTCTAACCTTTTATAGAGAATAAAATCCTCTCATATGTAAAACATAGACAGACCGATTACACAATTAAAAACTGGTTAAGTCAACATACTGTAGTGCTATTGCCTTGTGACCCTGATAAAGCAGCCATACGTATGCCAGCACCCAACATGTACTTTGCAACGCTGCACGTCACACTCATCACATTGGCAATTGCACTGACAGAAATTAGCCTTGGGCAAAGACTTATTGAAAAATCATTGACTTTTAGGTTTGTTAAGTAACTGCCGGGAGCCTTCAGGTCTTTTATTGCAGTTCAGTCTCATTTTTCATGCTGTGTATGTGTGTGTGTCTTTGTGCATGATAGAGTGTAGCGGGCGCCTCCCACCTCACCAGACGGCAATGTGACAGTTGATGACATTTATAGAAAAAAAAATCACTAGATCAAGCAGAGTCATTTGCTTTTCATGTCCTGCACAAATACCATATGGGTTCGACACAAATGGTAAAACTGTGAGTGTGTTTTCTCATACGCATGCGTTCTCATTGACTGAAATGCGTTTCGGCCTGGTGGGAAAACTCATTGGAATCAAGTGTGTGGTCTATTATTGTGGTTTCGTTTGTGTCTGCAGGGGCTCTGACTGATAATGGAGTGTGAAATTAATCTCCAAAGGGTGGCGGGGGAAGGGGGGAAAAGCAAGCAAGCTGGTAAAGGGGTTTGATTAAAAATGTTAGGTTTTTTTTCTTCTTTTGATTTAGGGTTAGAGAAGGACGGAATAAAAGTTGTAAGTCTCGTGTGAGGCGCAATTGTAGCTCTTGGTGTAACCGCGGATATGGCAACAACAGAAATAGGATCAAACATTAAAGGTTAGACTTTAAAGTATTGATCGTCTGTTTAGGCAAGTCACAGAGGTGCATTGTTTCACTCTATTTCATTTAGCATGTAAGAGTCTTAATTTGCTGTATCAAATTGAGTTAAGTGACTTAAGTGGATTTTAAAGGTTTTATTGAGCTCACACTTGCATGCTCAATAGATAACAGAGGGTTAAAAGTTACACATATTCGCCTTTCAATGAACTTTTTGTTTGGGCTATTTTCCTCTGGGGGGAAAAAATGAAAATTGTTAAGGTTGAGCACAAACAGGAAATTGTTTTTGGTGTGAAATGTTGAAGAAATAGAAGTTTTTTTTAGCACTTTGATATCACAAAAATACTTTGTCCTTGTCGCTGGTATATAGGGGGCTGGCATGGAACATTTACTGACAGACAATAAATCCTCAAGAGTAACCTTTTCCAGACAAATGTTTTCGGACCCAAAAATGGGTCCTAGGTCATATTTTTATGGGGTTATTGATTGTTGAGTAAAATTCTGTAAGCTAGTTCTAGTTATCTATGTGCTGATGCACATATCATTTTTGATATAATTTGCTTTAAACATGTTTTTCCCTGCAGGGCACGGGCCGTTACGCCATCTACATAGCAAACTATGCCAGCGGCACTGTGGGCCCGCATGCGCTTATAGAAATGGACGAGGCAGCGAGTGACCTTTCGCAAGGCGTCATCGCTCTCTCGAACGTGGCCGAACAGGCGGGAGTCAACAAGTTCACTGGTGGGTGAATGTGTGTTTTGAGTGTGTGTTATAATGTAAGTTTGTGTGTGTGTAATAACGACTTTTGGGATTATGCAGCACTATAGCGGCCATTGTGTGATTTACACAGATATGTACAGAGTGCTGTCTAAAATATTGGATCAAGAAAGGAAGAGTTGAAGTAGTGCCAGGTGGGAAGAAAAAAAAGAACTATGATGTTGTGATTAATTGTCATGGAGAAGGAAGAGGAGGAGAATGTCAGTGGGCTCTACGTCAGCTGTTTACTCCAGTCAAAGTCACGGGAGGGGAAGGGCGACACGTACGAGCTGAGACATCTATCACCACAGCTGGCATCTTAGCTCTACGATGTATTTTATGTCGGACTCCTTTAGCCGGTCCAATTACAAACAGTCAGTCATATAAAACATGTCAGCTGGGACAACAGGAAGCAGAATATATATCTAGAATTTTTCTGCAAAAGACAGCAAAGGAGGATAGGGAGGCGTCTATAGAAGGAGGTTTTTGTTTGTGCAACAAATACATTTCTCGGTAATATAAAACAATATTTCTGGACTATAAAAATAGTGAAAAGAAAGTGAAACAGCAGCAACTGAGGCGGATGAGAATCAAGAAATAAATTGTATTGTAACGAGAAATGTAAACATCACTGCACAGCAATCGCACTGTATGTCTACTAGAATGCTAATTCAAGATTAAGACGTTTAAAAAGTCCACAAAATTTAAGATTAACTGTAACATAGAACTCAACATGCAGTAAAAGAGACTTTATGTGCATTAGTTGATTTAGCTGTTTTTCCATGCAGGAAAAAGAGAGGTGTTTTTTTATGTATCTTAGTTTTTCAATTTGGCCCCAAAAAATTGCATGCTGCTGCGATACACACGCCTTATAAAAGGAAGCGCTTACCCTTGAAATGATTTATTTATATCTGAACCTCTAACTCACCTCTCACTTGAACAAACAACACATCTGCCAGGACCATACAAAAAAAAATGTGATGGATACTTGCATTGTTGCAAAGTACAGCACAATAAATGACAACGTGGACCATTTTGCCCGTGATTTCTATCTTTGATAAGCGACACCCTCGGGAATTAAACGGCGCTTCGTTTTAGGCCGTCATTGAAAAGTCCTGAAAATTCATCCAAGTAAGTTTTCAGCGATGGTGTGTTGACAAATCAATCTTCATCTCGTATACATTTTTACAAGCTAGATGTCATCAAAATCCGGCTGCAGGAGCCGTGCCAAAACAGTTGTGAATGATATACAGTACACACGATGGGTTTTTCATCACACTGTTTTCGGGAGGGGGCAGTTGGGAAAGTTGTGTATCAAAATGGCAGGGCAGTCACCTCACTAATGTCACGGGGAAATATCGCCTTGCTCTTGCATACGTCTTGAAGCGGCAAACGACAGTCAGCATGTTTGGACTCATCAGCGTTTAAGAGCTGCTGTTTATTTTCTCTTCATCTCTTATAATTATCGGCGCAGGAGGCCGCGGGGTGGTCGTCGGGCCCATCGTGAGCCAAAGCTACTCTGATGTGTTTTGTGACAACGAGTACGGACCCAACTTCCTTTTCCGAAACAACGGAGATGGAACTTTTACTGACGTGGCGCAGCAGGCTGGTAAGGAGAAAGTAACGGTTTAAAGATTCTGACTGACTTGGAATAATAACTTGTCTGTTGGGATTGTTTTTTTCAGCAAATAAATAAATGAAGGTGTCAAAATCCCTCTTAGATCTCATTCTTTGGAAAATCCAAAATGCTATTAATATGCAAATAATGTAGAGTGAACTGATGTTGCCTTGAAAAGTAATATTTGAATATAGAAGTTCTTGTGATCCTGTCTTGAGACATTTTCGCAGCACTGTATTAATGTGTAAGTTTTTTCTTAGGGGTGGAGGACCCCATGCAGCACGGCAGGGGCGTAGCCCTCGCAGACTTCAACCGTGACGGAAAGACGGACATCGTTTACGGCAACTGGAATGGACCTCATCGTCTTTACATGCAACTTAACAACCGTAAGCAGCGGTTCAAGGTGAGAGCTCACTTTCTGCGTATGCGTCTGTATTCCATTTAAGCACGGGCCGATAATCCGTTTAACGATTTATCGTGGTTTTAAAAGGTCAAGGTTTCAACAACCGCTAATAATGGCGATGAATGAGTTAAGAATACGGAGATTTCATTATTTTAATGATTGTGTTTGTATTGTTTTCCCACCAGGTTTAACAATAGAATACAAGCAGTGTAGAGATGTCAAATGCCATATTCAAAATATTAGTTAACAATTTTTAGTGTAATTTACACACATAAAACAAAACCTCCAAAATAATTGAGAAAAATTACCAAAGTTATTCAACTTATAAGCGCTTGTTGATATTTTACTCAAGGACGCTGAGTAATTTTTTGTAGTGATCAAATGCAGTCACTGTAGCAAATAATCGATCCGGGTGCTGATGTAAGCTTTTGTTCTTCTGCCGCAATCAATGTCAAGTGAACGCATCTTTACGATGCGGACAGAGGGTGTGACTAGTTGACCATTCCAGAGATGATCGGCTGTGTGTGTATGCTATGCATGAGATGATGCTGGATGAGATGAGCTTCAATTGGCGGAGGCAGCCGACAGGAGATAAATGTCAATGGAGACATCTTTATGGGGGTCAAAGAAGAGGTTAACGTGTGACCCATAACCTGAAGATAGTCCCATCAACAAGACACAAACACACACATTTCTACATGTTGTCATAAACACACACTCTCAAGACAAATTGGATGAGCTTTAATTTTTTTTTCCTTCCTCGGACAAAGCTTGTTAAATCATAGGCCACAACAAATTTAAGATGGCTCGCTCCCATCCACTCTGACATTCCTGCATGATGTGCTGACCTTTGGCTTGCATAATGAAGCTGTTGTATCACTCCAGTAAACCGCTAATTAAATTGGGCTGAAACAGCAGCTTGCCACCGCAGTGGAAAGTGCAGATTAGGCCTGTATGGGCTTTAATTAAAATCTATTACTGCGCTTTTCTTTGTAATAGTTTGAACACACACAGACACAAACACACACACCTGTACCTCCGCCCTTATGTTTGTGATAATCAAACACGTGCAAATATCAAGCAAAGAGGAAAATGCAGTTTTAAATCATGATTTTTTTTTTTAAATCTAAAAAGCAAAAACTGTTTTAAGCTACTTAGACTTGTGTGAAAATGTACGAAATATCCACGCTTGTTAAACTTTGGCTGATCACATTTTTCGGGCAACGCTAAGTTTATGCTCACTTAGTTTTCAAAATGACAAAAAAACAATAGTTTTCAAAATGACAAAAAAAAAAAAACAATAACATATTTTATCTCCACTTAGACAGAAACAAGTTGAAAATCTATGGATACATTCCTTTGCCATATCATCTACACAGCTTCCTTGCAAATCTTTCTTGCTGAGCATTTGAGATAATAAAGAGGCTCTCTGCCATCCATCATCCATCTACCTGAATGCCCAAATCCCCCCACTTCATGGCCTCCGTCGGCCATTGCCTCTCCTTCACCTTAAAAAGCAAGAAGGTCAACCCCCCCGGGCAGCTTTATGAGCCTTATAATTAAAACACGGTGTAAATACTGAAGGTAGTGAAGGGCTGCTCTATAATTCTTTCCCGACTTATCACTGCATCAGTGAAGCAGGAAGACATCTGTTACTTTCACGTCCAAAAACACTGATGAGTTTTTTGTGGTTTATTTATTTTTTGGGGGGGAGAGACACTGTTTACTTCTCTGACGACAACCCGTCCACCTAAAAATAATCTTTACAGTGAGGGAGTGATCATTTGACAGATTATTGTTTGAGTCAAGGCCTAGACCTAGATTATTAATGTCTGCTGAGCAAAATAACCTTGCGGGCTCAAGGTTATGAAATAAGCTGAGTGCACACTTCCATTTCAAATAATTGACATTGTAGGATCAAAGCCATAAAGCTGATATGGCAGCAAACTCTTTAAAAGCTGCAAATTTGCCATAAAGAAAAAAAACGTCACTGTTGTAAGATTGTTCTTTTAATTTCCTGTCCTGTTCGATGGTACTTTCTTCCCAGGACATCGCCTCGCAGAAATTCTCTATGCCCTCCCCGGTGCGCACCGTTATTGCTGCCGACTTTGACAATGACAATGAGCTGGAGGTTTTCTTCAACAACATCGCTTACAGGGGGCCTTCAGCTAACAGACTCTTTAGGTAAACTCTTGTCCGCCCAGCAAACATCACAGCATGTGCTGACATGATGCACTTCTACAATTGTGAGAATAAAGTCAGAATTCGGACTTTAAAGTGAGAATTCTCACTTACATGATGTACGGAAGTTCAAAGTAACCCTAAAGGTAAAGATCCGCTCGCTGCTTCACTAAATCTAAAGACAATTAAATTAATTATAATGATTGAATGTAATTCAAGACTGCAAACAATCTACTATTTTTCAACTGAACATTATTTCTGTAAAGCAGATTCCCCCCCCCCTGTCAATTCTGCAGGTGTATCTAATATTGTGGACTATATTTAATATGTTCAATTTGAAGCAGGTACAAATTTGCAGCCAAGGATTCTTATCTGTCATCCTACCTCCTGCACACATGGGCGACTCTTTCATTAAAGACACTTTTAGGTTGGGCTTTCTCGCTAGATAATATTAATGAACTCAGCCCTCTACACGCAATCTTAAGATGCATATCAAGTGGTTAAGAGCTTACATTCTAGCAGAAGCCCAAGCGGGCTTGAATGAAACATCTGATGAATGTTGCTATTAGCGGATGAATCCAAATATGTGGAATATCAATAATCAGTTTCAGGCCCAGCGGTTTTCTGGATCAAAACACGCCTGCTTGCCAGGTCACTGAGGGAGAATTTGTCTTTTTGGATGCCGTGATGGTTTCCACGGGGTCAGCGCTCTCCAGCACTTGGCTCTGTCGTCGTTTGTTATGAAGATGAAGCAACTCATTTAACGCTGCTCTCAGGCCATGAAAAAACAAGCTCACTATTGTGCTAATTAATCTATGATATGACCGTCAATATTTAACTCAGCATTATTGCATATTAAGTTCTGCATTCCGTATGGAAATGCTGTGTAGTGCAAATGAAACATCAAAACAAAAAACAAGTTTGTTACTTTGGTACTGTTACTGTACCTGTGTATTGTCAAGTTGTTCATTCAGAGACGTTATTCTGAGAACTGCTTATCGAGTTGATACAATGCAGCATGACACCACAGCAACTATAGATAGGCCGATATTATACGACTGTACTCATCTTGTAAAAATGCTCCGATACTATGAAATTGATACCATTTCATTAGCCTGACATGACGTTCCGGGTAGGAGCTATGTCACCCGGATGACAACAATTTTAATAGCCAAAAATATGCTTTTCAAAATGGATGATGAAAATGTTAAATTTAGTTTCATGTTTAAAACACTATTTCATTCAAATAAAACATTTCCATCACAATTATAACATGCACTGACATCATGTATTTTTCTTATCAGCATCTAAGTTCTCAATCTGAAAAAAGTAATATTGGCGTGTCCTTAACTGCAGCCTATAAGGTGCCTCGATAGTTGTGGTCAGTGGTTATGTGACAGCAGTCTGACAGTGATCGGAGTAACAAAATGCTTACTTATCTCATGGGCAGGGTGAGCAGGAGAGAGCATGGAGACCCCCAGATAGAGGAGCTGAATGTAGGCGAAGCTTCCGAGCCAGAGGGACGAGGAACTGGTGAGTTTGGAACAAATGTCCTGCAACCCAAAATGATGGAGTTACAATGAAGCAGTAGCATCTGTTCTTTCATCTGCCACCAGAGGACACTAAAACTCCACTAGTGATTTCTTCATGGTAGCCAGCGCTGTGAATTTTTCCATTAATGCTCTGTTGTTATGCTGATGTTTCTCCAGGAGCTGTAGCCACTGATTTTGATGGAGACGGTCGTTTGGAGCTCCTGGTGTCTCATGGAGAAAGTGCAGCTCAACCACTTTCTATCTACAAAGTCAACCTGGTGAGTGTTAAGCCTTACCATCTATTGTCAAGTCAGTCGCTAAAAAAATATCTCATCCTGGAATATATATTCAACTTCATTGAGAAAAGCTTGAAGAAGACAAATACACACATGCACACATAAAGCCTCACCTAAGTCTCCTTATGGGTGTGCATCCTAAAGGGACCCACAAACTCATGGCTGCGTGTGATTCCCCGGACCAAATTTGGTGCTTTTGCCAGAGGAGCTAAAGTGGTGGTGTACACCAGAAGGAGTGGACCACATACACGAATCATCGATGGCGGGTCGGGGTACCTCTGCGAGATGGAGCCTGTTGCACACTTCGGCCTTGGTAAGAAAACAAACCAAAATAATCTTATAAGTGGTGATGGGGATATAAAATATTTGCTCGGAAGAGCAAAAATGGGTGCCGGTCCAACCAGTCACCTGATAAAAGTTTGTCTAGACAGAAGCTGAACTTTTCACCATATTGGTGTCCAATCACTTCTGACCATGTACTTTGTTTCTACTCTTGCGGCAACTGAGAATAATTAATAGGCTGTAAAGCTTCCGCTGTCTGATTAACAGCAAAGAGAAATGTAAACACAGAACTTTACAGGAAACAATCAGTTGATTATTAAAACGGATGACATAGCTACTGATGGCGCGCAGATGGCGAAAAATAGAATAAGCAGAGTCGGAAAATACAACATGTAATGTGTAAAGCATCAGGCTGTTACCTCCGGTGTGATTGGACACCCGGGGGAGGGGGAGGTATCTCGTCGAGGGTTTTTGGGCAGGTGCTGGCGCTGGAAGCGAGCCTGCTTTGTGACAAACTGGCGGCCAGTTCAGCCCACCCAAGACCAGATCCGTTTCTCCAAGGTCTCCCCTTTAAGGCCTAAAATACACACACAGAGCACAACAGTCAAGTTAATTGGCACCATGCTGACCTCACAAGACTTGACTGCACACTTGCTAAAGGCATCAGTCAGGGAAGAGGTAAAGATGAAATATTTTTAGGCACGCATGCTGGCTAGATTGCTAAATAATTAATTCAGTTCCAGTCAGTTGTAGTTCAAACAAAAATCTTAATTTAATTTGAAATCATACCCATTATCCAATGCGATCTATTTAACATCTAGTTCCACTTAAGGACAATAAGATTAACATATGCTCTGTGCTTGTCCATAAAAGGTAAGGACATGGCCACAAATGTGGAAGTGTACTGGCCAGATGGAGTCTCAGTTGCTCGACCCTTGGAACCGTCAGAGATCAACTCCGTGCTGGAGATCCACTATCCGAAAGATGACGATGAGGTCACCCCCACTGTGGAAATAGAGGTACAGTGGTCCTCCGTGGTCACATCAACCCCCGCACCGTTGCAGCATAAAAACACATTCCAGTGCTTTTTTTTCGAAGCCCTGGGGTAACATTTGAGTTTCTCTTGCAGTGCGGTCCTGGCTTCGCTTTGAATGAAAATGGACGGTGCATTGGTAAGTTCAAAATTTTCATCTGGTTGTGTTAGTCATGCGTCCGAATCATCAAAAGCAGTCTTTCCCTTCTCCTTTGCCACCTGCTCCTCTTCCTCAGATAAAGATGAATGTACCCAGTTCCCCTCTGTGTGCCCCTCTGACCGCCCCGTGTGCACCAACACCTATGGCAGCTTTAAATGCCGTGCCAAAAGAAGATGCACCCAGGGCTTTGAGCCCAACGATGATGGGTCTGCATGTGTGGGTGAGTGACCCAGGCAAATTCGACTTAAGCCACGTTTCCAAGCTTTTGTTACGTGTCGAAATTTGAAACTCACAAGCTGTCCCAACATACTATACATACGTTTGCTTAAAAAGCAAAGCGTGGAGAGTCTCTGTTGCCGAAACACACAAAAGAATTTAATTATTTCTGGGTATCCGTTGTATGTTTTATGTGACAAATTTAGTTTCTAATTGCCCAAAACAATAAATAAATGACGTATCAATACTTTAATTGGTTCACAATTACATTTCTTCTCTCTCTGCAGCCCAGGTGGCTTACTTTGGGAAGACGCGGTCCTCTGCACAACGTACCCGGTCGGCCATTTCTCTCTGGCTATCATCTATCGGTGTGCTTTGTCTCATCTTGAACCATCTCCAGAGTGGACTACTGTAGGCACCCCCTTTCTCTGCTTTAACAAGGATGTACAGAAACTGTTGAAATCCTCCACCTCTTTATCGTACAACAAGCTCTATGGATCTGTGATATCAGTCGTGTTTTCCACCATGCATTACTTTTGGGGCTGGACTGGACCTTACAGGGAGCATGCTAGAACTAACTGCCTTAGAGCCGCACAGCCCTCTTGTCATCACCTGGCATTTATCTAAGTGGGATTTGAGCTGAGTCCAAGTCAATAAGTGGTGGCTACAGCGAGTCCGAACCACTGCACCGAAGCCACTGGCACCACCGGCTGCAATCTTAAGGGACACGCTGAGGCCGCCGTCTGTATGTGCACAATGCCGCTCTCTTTCTCCATTTGGGCCTACTGGGATGCTGAGGAACACCAGGTCTCCAAGCTACAAGTTTGTGTGTGTGTGTGTTTGTGTGTGCGCGAGAGGACATATGCCAGACCATCTGTCAGCGGTGGTGGGTTACATTTCGTTAACTATTAATAATTCTGCAGAACAGCAAAGATGAAGACTTTCTTTTTGTGCGATGGCATGAGGTTTCATTTTATTTACAGGAATCGACATGACCTCACTAGAAAACAACTAAGCAGCACTACATTATAATTGAGTCCATCGACATGAACTTCACTGTGTTTGTGGGTGCCCCTGCATGCCCTCAAAATAAATACAAAATTAAATAAAAACATGGCAGGCGTGTAATTTAATTTAAAACATTATATTTGTCCATTAAATACATACTACATTGTTTTGCTTTAATTTGAGCGTGGTTAGCATTTGAAAGTTCGTGTCTGGGCTTACTCAAGCCCAACAATGAGTATGTTGAACATGCTCATTAAAATGGATTACAAACGACAGTACATTTGGCTTTATTTAGCAAAGTCTAACATTAAATATTTTTGCTTTGAAGAATAATTCATTTTGCTCAGTTCACCATGTTAGTCCTAAAGACATTACGCTCAAGGAAAAAATACTTTTTCTTCTTTTGCTTTTATTGAGCAGCATGATATTCCTGAAATAAAACCTCCTAGGATATCAAAGTGACCATTTAACGTTACCTGGGGGAGATTTTCCTGCCCATTTCACAAAGGTCACGACAGCATAAAATACAGCGGTTAAATCTGCACTTTTAAAACCAGTTCAAACCCGAAAGCTCTCTGCAGCAGTTCAGAATCATCCTTCATTGAATTAACGCCTTTAAAAATAATATATGCGTGGTATAAAACAGCTTTTGATATATATTCTCACAAAATGCTGTAATTACTGACACTCAATTTAGAAATTATTCCCCGTCAAACGCTCAAATCATCTTTTTTAAAAGTTGTGTTTAAAGACATGCATTTATCGAAAGAAGTAACTGGGTGAGTTTGTATTAATAAGAACTCAATTATTTCAAAACAATACAAGTAAGGATTAAAAAATTACACCATAAATACAAAATTTCCATTCATATTTTAACTCAAGTCTGGCCTTTGAGTTTGAGCTTAAAAGTTTGCCCACCTCTGCTCATAACAGTACAAGTGCAGAATTCATCAGGGCAGGGAGACAAAATCTGCTTCATAGCAGCATAATTCTTAAAACAGTTTCAAGAACTATTTTGGCTCGAATGATGACCAAAAGCATTAAGCAGCTGACAGCGTGTTCACTAAAACTTCCAAATGATTCTCCGGGGATGAATTCTCCTTAGAATATTCAGAATTCTCAACTGCACTTTCATCCAGTTTTAACTGCCTTTACCATCATCTCAAAGCGTCATCGTGTGCTTTTGGCAGAGATTCCATGAAAGACCTTCAGGCTTGTGTGCTCTTGCTCTTGTGTGATTCATGGTTGTCTTAAATTTTTGTTGTCTAAAGCATCACACATATCATCTGAACTAACAACGGTGGTCATGACAATAATCCTTTTATCTGTTAACAAGCTTGATCCAGACTACAAACAACAACGGTAAATAAATAAAAAGAAAAAAAATTCAGCTGTTTTTGATGACAACAAAAAGGCATTGAAACAATTAAAGTGTCACACAGAGGATGCTGGATGGAACTGCAATGGTGTCATCTGTCTCTGCAAGCCAAGGAACTGTTACAGAGAGCGTTAGCAGCTGGGCCCTGAAGATTAGCTTCAATCAGTATTTTATACAGTATCTTTTGCTCAGTGCAGGAGGTTTAACCAAGTATATATTTTTTCATTCGTCATTTGAGTTTCTTGCCTGTATACTTTTTTAAAAGAAAATCTTAATGTTTTATAACAGTGTATAAATCCACATAATATTCAGAGCATTGAGCATTTTACTATTCTGCTCGTTCAGGCCTTACGATCAGATGTTTCTGAAAGTTTATCCTGAGCAATTATCCTGTGTATGGGGTGTGTTTTATTTAACCTCACCAATTATTTCTGAAAATGTGTACCGAAAAAAGGAAGTGACTTGAAACTCACTGGGTTGTGTTGTTCGTATAAACATAGTTTAATGTTTATTTATTTATTTATTTTTTTTATTTCATGACTCATGAGTTAAAACGGGCAGCCAGTTTGTGAACAGGATAAGACCCGTCAAAAGTATTTGTTCAACTTAATGCAATATTCATCTTAATGCACATTTCCTCCAGTTCAAACATCCCATTAGGAAACATGGCAAAGGACGCTGATTGTGAAAAGCCATCAGAGGATTGTTCAAAGTATGAGCTAATTCTCAAGAGAATAAAAAGGGAAAGAATGACAGTGACACGTCCCTACTCGACCACTTTAAACTTATCTGGAAGAAGGATTAAATGGTTTTCGGGAAGAGTGGAAATAAAAATGATGACAGAACAACATCGGTGAATGCAATAACAAAATACTGTGATGAATTTTAGCTTGAGAGGAAACTCAGCCTGTAAAATGGTGTTATTGAATGATGTCCAGTAGACCCTAAATGTGTGTGTGCTGTCTTTTATGTACCCCAGCACTGAAACGAGTGGCTTATATTCCATGTGCAAACTGAAGCAACACTCGAACACAATGTGCACGTGTGTGCAAAAAAAAACCTGCATGCTTTTAATCACAAGTCATCCAATTTCCTACAAGCACACAATGCCAACATTCAACTTCAGTGTTGAAGTAAAACCACAAGAGAGAGCAGCTATGCAGGGTGGAGATATTGTGCAATATGATAATATTTTTCCAGAAAGGAAATGAGCACAAGTGGATTTGTTAAAGAATAAATGGAAAAACAAACCTCAATTTTTTAGATGTTTACATTGTATTTGTAGCTGCAGTCTCAGAGTTTATTTGATTTAAAGATGAGCTTAGGCTCAAGTACTATAATGTGCTCATTTCTCTGGAAGTAGAATCCATTGTTTCACTTTCAAGTCATTTAATTTTTTGTATCTGCATGAGTTGATTTGATTGTGTGTAATTTGCTCTCTACAATATTTTTTGAGGTATGTATTTTCTTAGTTTTTAACTTTTTTTTTTCTGTCAAGTGTTTTGAGCATATAATACCCTGTCCAGCATATTTCACAAGAGATCCGTGATATTTAAATAAATCCTCTATGATAGGAACAAACATTTAATTGTATTTTATGATTTTTCCAGTCTACTTCTCATTTACAATATTTAGTGCATTATTCCCAATTACATGTTGGTGCCAAAGAACAAATTGACAACTTCAAAAAGTTAGCGATAATGACTCAGTAATCTCATAAGTAAATCCAGAGAAAATATATCTTCATGATAAAAAAACAAAACAAAAAAAACGCCCATAGTTCTGAAAGCATTTATGAATGATCCTCAGTCTTTATATGTAATTTGTGTGATTCAGGATTCAGCGCCGTTGGACTCTGATTAAAGGCACAAAGAAAATAAATTGATGGCTAATCATCAAGGGAGAGGCTCGTTTCATGTCATTTGATTATATCCGAAGCCGGCTGATCTAATGAGCGTGATTAAAGCAATTCAGATAAGTGATGAAGGAGTTGCAAAATTGTCACTGACTGCTGAGTTAACAGCAGTAATTACAGACCATTTTTATCGGATTAGGAGAGTATTAGTAGTGATAAAACAAGCAAAATTTATTTGCAGTACTATCAAAACGAGACACGTTATTTATTTTTCCCCAAACAGATCTAAGCACGAAAACCTCGGTGTCAGTTGGAGGCGAAGTTATTGGTGGTGACACCTTTAAACTGCTTTTTATTTTGCCCCAAAATGTTCGGGGAGGTCAATCAGGTTGCGGTTAAATGAATTCAGAGGTTTTTTTTTCTTTATGCCAACGTTAACAGGCAGGGCATAGGAGATTGGGCCAAAAGTGAAATCAAGTACAATAAATAAAAGTGGCCAGACTAGAACTTTGGGTTTCACTGGGGTGTGGTTTTTAAAGGGGTTTGACTACATAATGGTGAATACATGCAGTCAAATCTTACTGTTGATCTAAAATAAAATAAACTATTTTTTTAGTTAGTTTCACATGGGGAAATTCGAGTATACAGCAGGCAACATTTTGCAATGTGTGTTAGTATTAAGCTAGCAGATATTTGGGAGACAAATTGAATATGTTTTGATGAAATATTCCAACTAACAGCAACATCTGAAAAAGCAAGTTTGATTTCAAACCAGGAGGATTGTCAGATTTACATTTCTCGGATTGAATTCAAGAAGCTGTAAGAAGAATGCGCTTACAGTATGTACATAAGACGGCCGTGAAATAATACAGACGAGTTTGAAAAGTGCAGTCCTGGCTTTTGTCCGATGCCAGGCACGGGCAGCCTTGTAGCGACTCGATGTATAATGCCTTCAATGCAAGCACACAATGGCGTACTTCATTATAAGCCCGGCACTACCCGTGCCAAGCACCGCTGCCAGTCTCAATCATCTTACAACAGTGCAGAAACGTAGTTTGCAGACTTTACCAGGAGAAACATTTCAACCAATCAATACCACTTTATTTTCTCCATCTAGACAGATGGTTAAAAAGTCGACCTGTATTTCTTGCTTAGAGCACGGAGAGGAAAAGATGGAGCGATGTGCAGCCAAAGAATTTGAAATGTTGGACACTAATCAACTGGAAGAAAAACAAAAAATAAACAATGCGGTAAGGGAGGAAAAATGAGGCCTGAACAGGCTGAGAGCTACTCGATGGTGTTAAAGTGACCTTTGGACACTTATGCAGGTGTGGAGATGCCACATCATTTGCTAGAACAGCTTCATTATTGGCTTTATGAGCAGGCCATGATGGATATCCTACACACACACACATGCATACACTTGATCATTGTAATATTGCCACGATTTTATCCATTTATTCACAAAGTGCCTTATGTCAGCATTATTCAAATAGATACCAGTAAAAAAAGATGGAATATAGAAACATACAAATACAATACTAAATGGATTCATTGTCTGATATTCTAGTTTTTCTTTTCATTCATACATGTGTTTTCTATATCACTTATTTTGGCTTTTGGATTGTTCGCCAATCAATCAGGTTATACATAATTAAAAAGAATCATCAGTTTTCTTTTTTACGAAATTTCAAAGTGAAATATAACATTGTTAAATTTAAGGTATCAGTTCAACCATTCATTACTCTGACTGTAATTATGTTTAACTAACTAACGTGATCACTAAATATAAATATTGCTCCAGTATTATGCAAACATTTAAAAACTGATATTTCAAACAGAAACACATTTTCACATGCACTAACTTGAAACATACTGAAATACTTAAAAATTCAAGAGCCAGATGTTTGAATCAGGATTTGGAGCGAGATGACAAAATTAGTTGGTCGGCAAGCGGATTTTCTTCCCACTCACTGACAGTAAATGATTGGAGCGACCCAAACCGCAAATAAGCCGAGCTTGTAGCCACTGATGTGCAAGTGCGTGAGCACGCCTGTGTGCACATGTCCAACCTGGAACTCAAATGACCTCCGAGTGGATTCATTTTGGAACTATCGCTACAGAGCGGCAGCTCCATGTCTCTCTCGAAGCTGCAATTTGAAAACCCACAAGTTTTGATATGCAAATCATCTTTAATTACACACCAGGAAATTCAGTAAGAGCAAATGCTGTACACCCCCCCCCCCCCCCCCGCCTTTTTCATCTTTTGTTAAACCATGCAGCACGACTCATCAATTCACCCTTTGTCTGCCTGAGTCAATATCTTCCAACTGACTTTCAACGCCTCATCATTTATAACTTCAGGAAGACATTGTACAAAAAGGACCTCAATAGAAATAGCACAATATACATTATTCATATATAATAGTGAACGTGATAGCCAAATAGTGACGCTCCAATACAGTATCAAGATAAACAAATGTGGGAATGCACTAGTAAGTGGACTATATATCATTACTTGGCACGCAGGCATTATGCGTGTTTTGGCACAGAGGTTAATGGAGAGTGTGATCGAGCGAGGTTCTCTGCTGCATTAGAACACATTCACGTCCCAATGAATCTCCACTGGCTTTGCTTGTCTTCATTTATCAGAAGCCACTGCGCTAAAATCTACTGGCCACATATCAGCATGCCTGTGTTCAAAGAAAAGTGACACTCTTTTTCCCCTCACATAGACTGTTTTTTCTTTTTTTCAAATGAGGGATGTGCAACTGTCCCCCTTGGTTAAAAAAAAAAAAAGAAGTGATGTATGAACAGCTGATGATGTGTTTGTGTTACCGACATGTACCTCTATACAAACACTCAGCAGTTACAGCATATGTGAAAGTGCATTTGGATTTTGAACATAAGACAATTTCAGACAAAAGAATGGTTAGACGCCTTAAAATAACACTTAAATATTATTCAATTGATTACTGTACATTATTTTTACCAAGCACCTTATTCGTGGCAATTTTATTGTGTTATTTTACATGATACTGTATTATGAATTGTGGTAGTACTTGTAGTACTGTAAAAATATAGATTTTGAAAATATACAGCAATACATATATATCTCAATAAACGATTGCAATAAAACTATAGGAAATTTGTAATAAAATAAAATTTAGAACTACTATATGAGAAAATACTGAATTTTTGACAATTAATATGTATCATTGTAGAAAATTTTAGAGGTGCGATGCAAAAAAAAACTATTAAGCTTCACAAGCTCACGTACAGTATTATTGTTAAGATATGATGGTGACAAGATTGTTATTAGATAGCTGATAAAGTGAATCAACATACATGTACAAAAAATACAAATTACTATATATTGTATAAAACCCAATTACTATACATTAGTATAAATTATATAATTTTCAAGCGTATACTTTTTGTACAGTCTTCTTTGTAAATCAGTATTAACAAGCACGTGCAGCAGAGTTTTCTCACATATGCTGCCTTTTTTTTTTTTAATTTACACTGTCTATCAAGTGAGTTTGTGGCTCACTGGCAGCAAAAGTCATTTGAAATGGCTCAGTCCGTCAGCACCAGGTTGGGCACCACTGGGATGAAACATGAAGGCATCACAAGCTCAGGAGGATGCACACTTGCGCAACTTGACCATGCAGGTATTATTGTTATATTTCTATTTTGATAAGTTACTGAAGCATAAGAAGATGAATTCAAATAATACATGGGAAGGCTTGGAGACAGAAACATAACAATGGAGTTAACCGTGGCAGCAGTCTTACCCTAGAGGGTGCTAGAACTGTGTTTTCCAGGATAACATGGAAATGTTCAAATCCACCAACAAGCAAGTCATTGCCCACGTGCAAAATATGGTTTAAATTTGGCAATTTAGATTAGCTATGTCAATATGTATCAGACACTTCTACTTTTATACCAATGGGTTTATTTTACTTGATTGCATGAGGTCGCACTGGGACGCAGGTCTATACAACTAAAAGAACAAGCATTTTTATAGAGCTTGTATTAAACCTCAGAGAATAGCAACTGTGGCCCAGGCCGGAAAAATATCTGCAGCTGAATCCACGCATAACCGTACACGACTTTATCCCAGCTTGAATTTCTGAGAATATCTGAGATATTTTTGATTTGCGTGGGGGGTCCCACCTGCAGTGTCAGTGTGGAAATGCGGAATAACTTAAGTTCTAATTTCATGGCATTAGCCAAGAAATAAAATTCAATATGCAAAAATGATTCAGCCGAGTATTAGAGTATTCAGCTGACATTTCGACACATTTATTTTCACATATTTTGTCTCAATATTGACACTATTCACTAGTGTACATGAGAAGCATAAGGCTAATACTAAAATCGCTGCTAGTTGATGAGGCTGAATATATTTAGCATAGCAGCGCTATCTAAATGGCTTTCCAATAGACTGGAGAGGAGTGAGTGGTAGTTTTCCAACCCTGATTAAGGGAATTGCTGCAACAGCCTTGACAGTGCATCACCATATAAACACTGCCTGCCTTTCTCAGCCAATTACATGTTGACACTTATCAAGTGTGAGCTTGCTGACTCAGCTATAAGTCAAAGATGGACTCATGGGAAATAAAAGGAATAGTTGGACTGAGACAAATGGTGAGTGGGGAAAAGAAATATCTTGCTTTAAAGTCAGACTGTAAATATTATTTGATTTTTGTTGTAGTGTGGCTTCCTCCTGTTACCGAGTTGCAGGTCTCGGTGTGGATCTCCCCTCAAAAGCGGGTGCTCTCGTGTTTCAGCATGCGGATGTTTGCGAGCGTCCCGCTTGCCCCGTGGTGGTACCCGTAAGCCTGGCGCTGGCCCTCCAGTCACCGAGCGCTGCCCGCCGTCGATGAGGCGCTGCTGCTGGGGCTGGAGCTGCTCGAGCCTCGGTCCTCGAATACGCTGATCTCCAACTATGAGAGGGAAGTCAAGGAGGCAATTCTGCAAAACACACTAAAACCACCTCACACAATTTTGTCAGGAGTACTGGGTACCGTTTGATACTTACTTCCCAGCTAGTTTACAATCCTGCTTTTCCATCTCCATTTTTAACTTCTAAAGAAAAAAAGAGTGAAATATCTCACATGCACACAGGCAGAACTGCTGGCTAAGTGTTTTTCTCTCCAAAGCCTTGTTTCATATTCACTCCAAGTAATGAGTGGGCTATCGAACATCCTCCCTGATGGAGTTTAATCTAAGTACCATTCCAAGGGCATCCTCATGGCCAATCACAAGAAGGAGGAGAAGGTGTTTATCATTTGCCCACCCAGCCCACATGCATGTGTGGAATTTTTAAGTACTCAAACCACAATGACTTCCGTGACCTCTAAACCGCTGCCACCTCTTATCCGTTATCACCGCTCAATTAAAGTTTACTTACTTCTATGTATGTGCTATCGTGCTGTTTGAGTGGCAGGAGGAAAAGAAGGTAGCAGGTTTCTCTCTGAAGGATACAACTCGCATTCCCCTTTCGATGGGGTCGGTGATCAGCAGCCCTCGCGGAGCATATATTTTCTCATTCTGATCCTGGATGTAGCTCGTAATCTTCCTCAAAATCTGCAATTCAACATAGAAAATTAATAATAGAGAATATGATTTGATGTAAAATTGTCAATTAATACATTGAGTTGCAAAAGTTCTTTTTTTCCAGCTCTGTATTTTGTGCTTTTTAAATTAACAGTCTTAGAGGTTCTCTCACAAAGGTCGCTTTGTGTTTCTTTGATAGTTTGTACTAGTAAAATGGAAACATTTATCTTACTGAGAGAGAAATCTATGTTCATCAACCCTTCTTGCATCACACAGAGCATAACTGGTTTGCCTCGGACAGCAAAGCGTCTTGCCGCATGTCCACAGGATTTGTGCTGACTGATGGCCAGTCATGCTGAAAGGACAGCTATTAGAGTTAAATGGCATAATTAGGGCAGATTATTGAGCATGGGCTATATGCCTCTGTGGACAACATCAATGCTGATATGCCACGCATCCCCTGGAAGCAGACTAAGCGTGTCTGACAGCCCAACTGCACTCCACTGGGCATTGCCGCCACAAAGAAAGCTGTCAGTGCTTCTGAAAAGGCGAGCGCCATCATTTGCACTTCTGTGCACTGAGGGAAAACAAATACGTACATCTGTTGGTTTTTTTCTCAATAACTTCACCTCTGCACATTGACTTGTGCGAACAGAGCCCACAGTGTGGACAAATAAAATCAGCAGTTCAAACAATACCTCAAACACAAATATCCTCCACCACATTGGTGACTCTGAGCAATCAAGTGCAGTGGACAGAAAAAGTCTACACACCCTTGTTTCAAATACAAGGTCATAACAAGCTGGCTAGAATGGCTGAAATTTATTGGGATTAATCAGAGGCACTTTAAATGGTGGACAAGTACTCCAATGAGTGACCCAACAATTTGCATCCAAACATCTATGAGTTAACTAAAGGTTATTCCGCTATTCCTTCAAGAGAGATTAGGCTTTGCTGCAAAACTGACAAAAGCTCCTCGGAGATGGCAAAGGCCTTCCACAGCTGCAGGCACAGCTGTTGACGTACTGACCCCACAAACCTGACCGCAAAGACGAAACCGCAGTCGTAAACGCATCTCTGTGTATTTGGCGAAGGGAAAAGACAGGAAAATGACCCTGAAATGGACAAATCAAATTCCTAGGTCATAAAAAGTGCTCCCCCCGCCTCCATCTCCCGTGTGTTAACTTGCAACACTTCACAGAAATCCAGGGAATAGATGGAAAACATTTCCGTGTCAGTGAGATGCCGATGCTCAGAGTATTTTAAATTATTAAGAGTATTGTGTTGATATCTTTTCCTATTTTAATATATATATTTATTAATTTACAATGTTTTGTATTTATTTAGCTCATCAATTAGTGCTTAATCCAGCAATCCTCAAAAAGTGGGTTGACTAAAAAAAATGCTAGTAAAATAAATCATTTTACGTGAAATTGTATTCATTTTTAATTTTTTTTAATCAATGATCGATTGACTAATTTGAATGCACTAATAAAAAAATAATGAAATGTTATTTATGGAATCGATTTTTTACCCTTTTTATCTAACTTTTATTTGACCTGCTGTTTTAGAGCACTTTTCCCCCTGCACCCTTAGGTCAACTTCTCATACTTTTATGACACTGAACAATGTTCAAATGTGACTCCAAACATTATGGACACATAATTGTTATCAATGTTGCATAAGCCAACCATGCGCTCCATGCGGTGCACATCTCAACTTGCTCAGAGCAATCAACGTCCATTGAGATTGTGCACCGCAAGCATCCGGGCTTTTGGGTGCTCCGCTGATTCTCTACACGCTCTCCTTGGTGCGTGTGGCCTCTTATCAAAGATCTACTTGGGTGGCTACACTTGTCATCATCATTCAACCGACATCATTTTGTCAAACGACTCAATAAAGTCACTCTCCAGTGAAGCTGATAGTATCTCCTCCACCGGCAGACAAAAGAGATGAAAGGAACTTGGAGGAGATTTTTTTGCTGCATGGCTTCATTACAGCTACAAACAACTTTGCATAGCGCCCAGTGCTTTTTGTTGATAAGAAAATGTTTAGAAAAAGCCACAAAACCAGGGAGATGATTGATGCGGGTGGAAGAGATCAACCCATCGAGGCATGCTGGGACTTTTGCGCAGCTCCAGGTTGAGCGAATAGTAGCAGCAGGTGATCAAAGACTGCGCATGGAACTCTATGCTATCACCTGGCCTTTGTCGGGACGGATGTACGAGTGGCGTGCCGTGCTTGGCCCATCTGCACGCAGGTGTGTGCGCGCGCCTCACAGCGAGGTCTATTAAGCTATCGCACAAGCAGATGGTATCTGCCACGTCTTTGGTTCATGCTGGTGCAAACAACTGTGACCTCGATATGCGGGAGTGCATTCAAGCACGCAATTTGCTGAGAATGGGAACTATTGCATTCATGTTCTGCAGATGGCCAGTGTGATCATTTGTAAAGATGGAGGATGCTGCGATCACGGTTACCTTTTCGTAGCGCGTCTCCATGCAGAAGAAGATGATGTACGCCGTCGCACAGGCCAGACATCCCTCCAGGTACGACTGGCCTCCGATTTTTTCAGCTTCCATGTAGAACGAGTTGAGCGTCTTCACCGTTTCCTCCAGCAAGTTTCGCTCAATCTACTTGCAAAACACAAACGTGTCATCAGAGTGAAAAAGTATTGCTCGGCCTCAACGGCAACAAAGTCAAAGCTCTGCTTTGTGTGCAATATGAAACAACTTTGCGGTATGAAAATGCAAATCCTGTGAGCATCTGCAAGAGCAAATTTAAAGTGCACATTTATTTTACATTTACGATAGTGTGAAGGTGGGAATGTCCTTTCAACGCTAATTACTGTACTTGGCAAAGCTATACTAGTCTGTATAATCATAACAGATGGCCATGAATCGGAAGATAATAAAAAAGCTGCTGTTGTAGCTAATATGAGCAAAAGTTACATTTTGAATATGTCCTCATAGAAATTGGGAGCATGCACTCGTTGCACAATTTATTAAGTACAATAATAAAAAACGTTTTATTGCATCTAGTTTGGCTAAAATAGGACCAGCGCAAAAAGGTAATGACAGCAAACAAAGGTCCTAAATATTTATTTTAGGAGATTTATCTTAGTACTTGAAATAAAGATGTATTCATGTATAGATTCATGGAATACTTTTTTTTGGTTACAAATTATTTTGTTACATTTTTAGATCATTTGGGGCTTTTGTTGTCTGAAGGCCCCTAATTACCAAAATATTTATATTTCAGTGAGTTTCACTTTCTGCATTGAACTATATAAAAAAATTCCATGATTTTCTAATTCATTGAGATAAACTTGAATGTCAACAGCGGCAGAATCACAAAACTCACCCTGCTGTTCAATTCAGGGGGAAACTTAGTCTGGAAGCGGCAGACGGTCCCCTCGCTGTAGTCCCTCTGTATGAAGACCTTCATCACTAGAGAAGCAGTGCGCCTCATCTCCTGGAGGCTGTGAAACTGCACACGACAAGACAAACACACACAAGAGTTACACCGTGTTGCCTGTCACTTTACTACATCGTCAGCCCTCTCAGCGCATCCTTTACAAGCACTTGGCCTGATTGCACTTAACAGCCGCAACTTTCCTTTAAAAGCACGTTGAGTGCTTTACATCCAAACAGCCGTTTTCTCGGTGAAGAACAGCAACGGTGAGTAAGTGCGACACTGTAAAGCTACTCTCCGTTGATCTCAATTACTTCACTTGGAAGGATAGGGAGTGGAGAGGGATATGTGTGTATATATATATATATATATATATATATATATATATATATATATATATATATATATATATATATATATATATATATATATATATATATATATATATATATATATATATATATATATATATATATATATATATATATATATAAAAGGGATTTGGAGTATTTGGAGATTTGGCTGGTAGTAAGAATAAACTGGGATTTTGATTTAATGCAATTTAGTGGGAATTAAACGACATTGAATAGTTTTAAAATCTTCTGGATGTTCCCAAAAATTCTGTTTGTAGTCAAACACTATTTTATATTATTGCAAAATTAATTTAAAATTTTTCTGTACAAACTAACGCTTAATTTTAGGATGTTCATGTGATGAGTGGTATTGAAAATGGATGGATGGATTGTAGTATGATTACATGGATATTTTTATTAATGGAATGCCATCTACTTTTATAGAATGGTAGGCATTATTATCTCGCAGTATGGTGTCGGTAATGTACGTATAAGAAAGCCAAGAAGATGCGCTGCTTCACTGACAACCCGGAATAACATCCACACCGCTATTTTGGTCTTCAGCGCTAAAAAACTCCAGTCACACAAAATTGCTCTCTCTGCCTGTGCTTTAAATATCCTTTTTTCTATACTCCCCAGCCTGCTGCTCATCATAATGACCAAGTTGGGCTATTAATAGACACAATTACCAACGCAGTGGAAAACAACTGTATCATTTATCGCAGAAAGAAAGCAGAGCCAAGCTCATTCCGCGGATTTTTGAACATGTTGGCAAATTTATCCAATTGTTGGGGTTTTGGAGTCATTATCCGAATGGTGGACTGTAGACTACAGGCTGAGGCAAAAGTAGATATGTAGTAATATTTATGATTCAGGAGAGGAAAAAGTGGAGGAGACAATGATGGACAGGAAGTAAAGTGGTTGACAGGACTTCCAATCACTGATGGACAACGAATGGCTGCAGTCTGCCATGGATAATTGATACGTTGAAGCCTTTTCCATTCAGACCTGCTTCCACGTTGATGTGCCTTTGTATTATTAAAGTGTTGGCCATGGAAGCCATACTGGCCAGGCATATTTCGCATTCCTTTTAATCATAAATACAGCACATTGCTCATTAAGCATACTCACTGTGCAATTTGTCGTTATATGTATTTCATCATACTTTACAAGGGAGCTTCCAGAAGAAATTATGCAGCAGCTAACAGCATGACTCCCCCAATTAAATCATTAGGATACCTGAGGCGGCTATGCCTTTCGTTAGAACGTGACATCAACAAGGGCACACGCAGAAGCTGGTTGTTCATTGGCCCAAAGCAATGGTGATGCCTTGTCGGCTCAGTGGACAATATATTAGGTACATCTGCACAATATTGTATTTTTTTCACAATCGATGCATGGGAATTCATTTACGTTCCGTAAAATGAAGAAGCCATGACAGCAAAGTCTTTCAAGATGCTCCATTCATGTTTAATAGGGGGGAAACAAGTCCGCCCCTGTCCATGGTGCTGATGAGCCCATGCCTCATCAGGACTGTTAATTAGATCTTAAATAAATAGTTCAGCTGAAAAGACACTCAAATGGGGCAAATAAAGACATATTCAGTCATGATGAATTCAACATGAGTGACTTTTCCCAGCTCAAGACACCACGTGCAGGACGAGAAGAAGACGAAGAAGCAGCATGTCTCACCTCTGTCGCCATGTTGCAGCGATGAGCTGTAAGCATGGATGTGGATGGACGTGTCCGGCTTGGAGGAGGACGACACGCGTCTACACTATTGTCGCGTGCTACGGCGGTGCGGCTCGTGCAGCCTGCCGCAAGTACAGCAAGAGCGAGAGTGTGTGCGTGCGTGGGGATGATGCACGTGTGGGGAGGTGTGTGTGTGTGCATGTGTATCTATTTCACAGTTTTAGTGGTGAAATCAGTAAAATTGGCATTGATTGAAATGTAATTTAATTCATTTTACTTTTACTGTATTTTTGTTTAGTGATTGATTCAATAAATAAAAGGGCAAAATGAAAGATTTCCACATTCCAAATTAAAAAGTCGGATATCCATCCATTCATCCGTCGAACCTTCTGTCCGTCCGTCCATCACAACAGTCTATCCCCAACATGTCCTCAGTTATTTTATTTTATTGGAATGGATTAATGGCATTTTCATTCATTTCAATTGGGAAAGTTGATTTGACATTTGATTGGTCAGCATTTTGAATATGGTCACGGAACACATTAAAGTCATATAGAATCTCAAGGCACCAGATTGTGCAATGTTGACTAGCACAATAAGGCAAGATTCAGTGCGGCACATTTTACATTTACAGCTCAGTACGTTTTACAACTTCGACGGCATGCTTCTTACTGCCTTGAATGGCAGCACGTTTTAAAGTTCATGCTTTGCTTCCAGCATGCAGCCAAGAGGAGCCGCTTCTGCCGCGGTGGTCATGCGGCAGTGCTGCACAATCTCACATCAACGATTTACTGTGCCGTTAGGAAGTCATCCCATTAAACATTCATCTGGGCCCACTTTGATGCACCATTTGGTTTGCTTTCACAGGCAGCAACTTCCTTTAAGTTAATGAACCACACGGTCCGCCCCTGATTGTTATTTATTTATGAGGGGAAACTAATACATCTCCACTATTTGACTGTAAAGTATTGTTAATGAGATAAAAGGTGCTTAAAAGATAGCAAGTGATTTCACATTGCTCAGTCTATTTTTAGGTAAAACTATTTCTCTGCACTTGTTAAACATGACTCATGACTGGGAGTGAAATGAGATGCTCTCGCTATCTAGCTCTGCATTTCCTCCCAGGATACGCTAAATCACATTCTTGCGCACACACGCACACACACGTACACTCACGTGCACACACACACGCACACACACACAAATCAGCACACACAAAACAGCACACACAAAACAGCACAAGTTGCGAATGAATGAAAAGAGAAGACAAAACGATGGAAGTTTTAAAATCAACCCAAAATACTTATGTAAGAAAAAGAAAAAAGAAAATGAAGATTGTTAAAGCTATTGTAATTTCTTACTATTATATTAAAGGACAAACTATTGTAAAATAGTCAAATATTCTGCCTGTAATCCACTATTTAATTCATTATATATTTTCTGACACCACAACTTTTTTTTGTTTTTAATTAACTCCCAGGTACCTCAGAATTGCTCAAAAATCATTTTTTCCCCTTGACATAAACTTGATATCCCGATGTTGATGTTTTTGGGAGAAATAGAAGCATGTTCACAGATTTGATGTATTTATAGTTGGTTACATGTTGGCAGGTCAATTTTTTTTTTTTTGGGAAGGAAAGAATGTACCTTCATATAGCAGCCCCGCCAGCGTGTATAAAATTGCACTTCAGCAGAAAATAAGAGCTTTGCTTAATTCAGCCTTAGAGTATTATAACAGTGCACAAGAGGCCAATAGTTGTTCACATTTCATTCTCCACGTGATTTATATTCCAGTAAAACAATCTTGCTTTCCTCCTCACTCCAAACCGACACCTTCTATTAGACGTGTGCGCTGTGAATTGATGAAGGGGGGGAAAAAAAGAAGCTCAGCTTCTTTTTCACACTTGCAACAACAGTCCTAAAGTTTTTGTGGTAAGCATTATGTTAAACTGTCAAATTACTCACACCATCACCTATACAAGCGAGTTTAGAGGAAAACGAATAAGAAACCTAGTGCTATAGTATATAATGACTGAACTGGACAGACATTTACTGTGGACTGAGGGCCTCAGGTGACGACCATCAAGGCTTACCTGTTCTGAGTTTGGTCATGTGACGTTCATATGCTTAATTCTGTTTTAATAATCAAAATATTGTGTTTAGACTAGTAGGACTCCATAGAAATTATTTTTGTAAAGATCATTTCTGACTTGACTTGCCCTTTAATGAAAACATTTTGATGACTTTTTGCATTAGTATCTACTGAAGCTTGTCTGAGTCATGTTGTGTTCATTGTCCTCTGGTTTGTTTGTGTGTAGTGATTGTCAGTCTACTACATTCAGTCCAAGCTGAGCATACGGCACTGTAAGAGCAGCCATGCACAAGACAGCACAGTTTGTTGGAGCCTCCACTTACTGCATGTTTGCAAGTCTTCTGGGCCTCGTGCCACAGCAAACAGCCTTCTCCTATTGACTTAACCACAAGTTGTGGATTTCTCTCCTGTGCACAAATACACACATTCTGACAGTGGAGTACATCCAAAGACGTCCCGGCGTGACAGGAAATGAGAACTCACAAACCAAAAAAACATATTAAGTTGGAACCGTTCAAAGCTAATAAACATCTACTAAAATGCTTGGACAAGTCGAGTCCAAATAAACTAGAGTCCGGTGAGGTTCCACTTTGAACACTTAAACAAGTCCGCGCCATCCTGCACAAGTACAAGTTGCATGATTGGCAGTCTGCTTCTATATTTCAACACGCGAATGACTCCATTTTTGTAACTTCTGTGGGAATTGTTAATGTGTCCTTCCTGCTGGCAAATCTTAAGTGACTCAAACATTTTTGGGATTTCAGAACTAGCAGATGTTCTCGTTTTCCGATATCAGCCATGTCTGGGAAAATGGGATTTTTGGCTCTGTTTGAAGAAGCAGTCAAAGCGGCTTCACTATATGTATTTATCATCAGAAGCCCGCCAGACTGCTTAATTGACTGAGTAAGGACACACTATCTGTACACAACAGGCGCATAGCTAGAAGAGTCTGCAAAAAACATCCAGTCACCAATCCGATGCAGAGCATTGGTTCCTCAATCACAATCTGTTCCAAACTCACAACCATAGAAAAGAAACAGGAAGCATCCCTCATTTATGCTTTTTTTGCCTGACAGAGAAAAGCCAAAAAGAAACAAGATGAATCCTATTTGTCGTAGTACACAAGCAATGCAGCAAAGAGAGACACAAACACATGTATACATGATCCATAGGCGCACACAAACAAACCCACTGAATTATACATGAATCCATAACAAGGTTAAAAATAGAACGTCATTAAATAAGACAGCTGGAATGACACACTGGAGGCAAAACATCTTTCACTACGCTTCAGATCAACAATGTGATATTAGCTGCATTTAGTTCCAGTGGGGGGAAGAAAAAAAGGACGGAATGGGCAAAATGCCTAACCACAGCAAGGATGTGATTTTCTTGCATGCAATTTCCAGTAGACAACAATACTGCTAATTCTGTGTCAAGGACGATATAAAAATACAACTCATGACCGCTTTGTGGGCGTCAGGAGCGGGTGACATTATGGTAATAATTTGTAAATAAATTGAAAAGGAGTAAAGATAGTATCGCCATTTAAAAACTGACCCATTTTATGCTGTGTGGCTGCATGACTGCACCGCAGCATCTTTTCTACGCCCGACACTGTCACAATGAAGACAAATGAGCCACAATATCACGACTGTAGCTGACTTAAAAAAAAAAAAAAAAGAAAGAAAACACTTGGGTAAAAAATAACCCAAATGTGGGTCAAAAATGGACTTGGTTCAATATAAACCATTGCACATTTTGCTTTACGGTAAAATTATATCATTCATCATTTTATATAACTAATAATATTTTATAAAATAATTTTTCTATGCCTGTCTGTCTCAACATATAAATGTATCTTTTTGATGATCACATTGACCTACATTGGATTGGTTTTAGCAGAAACATTTGGAAAACTTGCTCAAAAGTATCCATTTAGCGGTGAAAGTGCACCAGCCGGTACTGTTTGTTTGTTCAGATTTTTTTCATGCTTCTGTTCAAAGGCTAGCCAGATCAAGATTGGCTTCAACTCAAAAATTTGGTTGCTGTTTTCAACCATAGCCAGGTATGTGAAAATGGCCATCGGAGAAAGCGGCAACATTTGCAACTCATAAAAATCATTATCCAGATTTTTGGGTTATGTTAGCTGACCCTTTTCGTGCAATCGTACTTCAGTTCAGTGAGCTTTTAAGGGGGAATAATTTGTGTTTTGTTTTCTGCTATTTTTTTCCACCCTTGTATGACATTCTAACATTGCCTGTACAATCAATAAAGGTTTTATGTCACCACTTGGGGCCTAACTTTCCATTGCATTGTGGGAGGTGCACATTTTAAAAGATAAACATATGTATCTGGCACACACATATGCACATTATACTCCATTCCCAGCAAAGTAAAAAAAAATGCATGGGAGTGATGAGGCTCTTGTGTCCATTTTGCAAACAGGGAGACAACAACAGTAAAACATCAGTGTTTTTTTTGGCCCACAAGCCCTTTTTGAATTTAAAGTCCTGTGTGGCATTCATGTAAAGTGGACTTTTATGAGCTTCACAGCTTTTGCAAAGTCCCCTCCTGACAATATCACAAGCTGCTATACTGATCCCTGTGTGGATATTAGGATACCACCAGCAGTCTTCTCCCAACGGAAAGACAGGAAAAACGACCCTGTCAAGAATATAAGACAGAGTGGAAGAAAATCTTTTCTCCTTCAAATGTTGGAAGTACATTTTGGCTGTACAGTGCAGCCTAAAAATGGCCTGGCTCATCATCTTCACGCTAGTTCATCCCATGGAAATTTGACGGGCTTCTTTCTCACCTAACTCATCCAAGCATGTCTTCACTGACCTTGCTTTAGGCACTGGAATACAATAAACACATATTCACTAGAATCCGAGGTGTCAAAATGAATCAAATGTCTGACAAGAAATAAAATGTTCATATTTTAACAATCAAGTAATTGTTTGGAGCCATGTTTTAACTAACGATTGTCCAAATTTTCTCATTTCAGGCTTTCAAACATAGCTATTCTTTGATTTCTCAAGCCCTGGATGAAAGCAGTGATTTATTTATTTTTGTGTTTAATCAAGGCAAGACATTCGCAAGCATCTGCTTTTACTTTTGAAAACAATGATCATCAATCCTACTCGTTTGACATTGTTTAACTGTTGCTTAGTTGTTTATTAATCACTACATAATAGCAAATAAATAAAAATAACTACTTAAAAAACAGCAATCAGGGAAAACATGTATATTAATACACTTTGACGCAAACAAAATTGTAATTATTCGATTAATTAATGGAATAATCGATTCTAAAAATATTCAATAGTAACAGCCCTAACAAGCATAGAATTATCCAGAATGTCTCAGTAAAATGACGATTTAAGATTCAGGGGTGCATTGAAGTTCAAATCCCACTCGGATCCAAAGCTTTAAAGGGCCACACTTGATATTTTCAAAAAATTAATTGGTGATTGAATGTCCCTTTCATTCCAAACAACAACAAAACAGAATTGGTGGAGCCGACAGTGAAGGTAAGATAAAGCAGGCCAGCTTCCTGCCTTCAGATGGTACAGCAGATGGTGAAGTCCTGTGGGGCCACGCCGTAGCATGCTGTAATCCAAGCCTCCGTTCACACACACTGTTCCTTTCCCGCATCGTTTACCAGTGAAGGCTACATGCTATTATTTTAATGGTCACGAGATGAGTCAAATACTGTGCAAGCTAGCGAGGTCATTTTGGCAGTCGAAGGAATGGATCGACCAGTACAGGTCCCAAGGCCAAAGATGTCTCCAGCGCTCTCTAGTGGATATCCACAAATAGAATGGACAAACAGAGAACGCAATTTGACTTTATCTAATCATGGCATCACTAGTATTTAGACCCTTGTGGGTTGGGTGTTTGCTTAAAATTGTTTTATTTGGAGAGAAAACTAATCCCAGGGTTATTATCAGTTCTGTAATTCTTTCTGTGTTTTTGTTGATCTTGGCAAATGTCAGAAGGAATTTGAGATATCTAACTTTGCTTGTTTAGTTTTTGATTATTCAATTACAACCATCTGTTGAAATCACACAATATAATTTTTCGTTTTCACCACAATATAGAAATCTAAGAGCCAAAACATGATCATACTGATGTAAATCAGAGTGCACTTATGTAGAAGTGTGTACTGTAATTGGCAGCATGTTGGTTTGAAGACTAGGCAACCTCCTCCCAAGAAGATAAACACAGGAAGTAAATATGACTCCTGATAATATCATTTTATGATTATCACGTTTGATGATAAAAACATAATAAACATTCTGATCTCCCTTCAAAGGTGAATTTCAGGGCAAATCCCGTCACAATTTAAATCGACAAACTCTCTGTATAGTTAGTGCTTGGAAACACAAACTCTCCTACATTATAATAGAGCATTCATTTTATTTGTCACTAAGTCTGCTGTCACTATAGAAAAAGGATTATCTTATTCTGGTCATCCCTGCCAGCACCTTTGTTTGCCCACTGAGCTACGCAGGGTGACAGCAGACCAGATCAGAGAACTTCGCCTGGCTAACCTGAGACAGGCTTATTTTTAGAGCCCACCTGGGTCTTGAACTCAGGATATTGCACCTTCTCCTGTTCTCTGACTCGAAGCAACATGAGCTTTCACCATGTACCAAATAACCCATCACCTCTCCAGGAATGATGGAGACAAAGTAGCACACAAGAGAAAAGATATGAGGCCCAAAAGTGGAAGCATGTCACTGGGAGAAAAGCTGCTTTACATTTGTGGAGAACCAAGACAATAATTTGAAAATGTGGGCCGGGTCAAGAGATGAATCCAAGAATGAGACCTGTTTACCTCTTGGAAGAAGACAGACATTTGAGGGGGAGTATGAAAAGCTTATTGAAAGAGCTCCTGCAGCGATGCGCCACAATCTGCCAAAATTCTCTTCAAATGCCTGAGCTTCTACGGATCTGCTTCCAGCAGTAATGATTCATAGTCATTGATGAAGTGTTCCAGACACTCGTCAAAACCTGAGCATGTGTCAAACACCAACAATGACCCAAATTTCCAGGTGCAGGCTGCTCTGGAATCCGTGGATTGGTAAATTAGTTCCAAACATGCTAAAATTTTAAAGACTCCTGAGGTCGTGTCTCTGCTTTGCGTAGTCACGGCTGCATGTTCGGAACAAGTAGTTCTCCCGGTTTGTGTGGGATGTCAGCAGCTGGTACAGGAATGAAGGAATGGGAGAGGCATTTTTGGGACAGTTGTAACCTACACCTGGCAAATACAGTAAAGGCAGTTGAGGACGACGTGGTCTTTGAAAGCAGATGTAATGATGTAATGGCAAATAAAGAGTGAAAAACAGCAGTTGGGTTCTCTCCTTGTGGATTTTTGGGGTTAAATTAAGGCAAACTACAACCTGGCCTGGTCATCTGTCAATCACAGTACACATACAGACAAAGTCGACCAATCCCTCATTCACATAGTCATTGAGTGGGAACTGAACCCACGCTGGCTGAATGGAAGTCATGCGAGTGAACCTCGACACCGACAGTGACATGAATGGTGAAACTTTTGTCTGAAAAATGCTAACAATCCAACCGACATGTTAAAGCAAATAGTTGATGGTTTGTTGAACAAGTAAATCCGGACCACACACACACACAGCACACCAGGATTTAGATGTTTACATCATCTTGCCGTTTAATCTATTTTGCTTGTGTTCCAGTTTGAAATTAAGAAACAACCTTGTTGTTCAGATTTGGGAGTGACTGAAATAAGAGGACAACCAGTGAGCTTGTACTGTTACTGATCATCTGTTGAGAAAGGGCGACAGGAGGCGGAACAGATGGACAAGTCAACGTGGAGGTCAACCATGTAGGTGGGACTGCTCGGGAGGTCTACAGAAAGGCTAGACAGAGCCACCAATCTGCTTTGGAGGTCCGTCAAGAAGCCAGCCAATGTGCTACTGTAACGCCCATTAGAGAAGCGCTCCATGATGATAATGTGCAAATTGCTCCAAGGTAAGAAGATACCAGAAAATTCAGCCAGGTGCAGTCAAATAAGAGTGGCGGCCAGGAGTGGATGCGTGCATGTGTGAAGGGAGTCTTTGATGAGGTTCATAATGCGTACTCATCACCAAATACCTTTCCACACGCCTAGACCCAACCAGGGATCATCTGAATAACACAATAATGTTTCAGCTTCTTGTTACGCAATTTACACCTGTAAGATTGTTCGGGCCGGTGTGGATTACGCGTAAATGAAAGTTCGGTGGCTGCCAAACACATACTTGACTAATGACTGTGATATGGGAGCGGCAACATATACCCTCAGCACACTGTACCTCATTGATGAAGACTGGGAAGATTTTCCTGAGACGAGGCGTGCACCAGCCAGGCGCTCTCGAGCCTGACAATTTTCATCTGTGTGGCAGACATGGAGAAAGTGAGAAAGACGAGAGAATTATTATGCCTTTCTCATTCCCGAGTCGGCCTTGTCCAATAGTAGCAAAGGTGGTCTGGAATGCAGTAACGTCGCCGCCCGCCCATGTCAGAGCCCGCTTCTTCTTTTGCCAACTTTGTACAGTAGCCCGTCTGGCCGCTGGAATGGTGAAAAGCACCATTGTACTTAACCATTGACTTTGTCAAATTTGTACTTTATGTAGTGGTTTGTTCAGCAGGCGGAATATTTTCATTTCAGTCAAGGATTTCATTTTAGCTCTGTATGAAAGCACTCATTGAAATACATAAGTTCTTCTAGCTGTATGATAACGATAAAAAAATTCTTGAAGTATGATCCAAGGCCTTAGACAGTATATATTTATGTCATTTAAATATGCTGATAAAATTATAATGATACAATACTGTAAATGTCATTTTTTTAGGACATGTGGGCCCTCAAGAATCATAATGGATTATTGTTATTATTATTGCGAAACATTAGTTTTGGTTTAAAATTTTGGGAGAATTCCAGGGCTCTTTCTAAAAAAAAATAGTACATTTATTGTACAGGAGGACCGGTACAAATTCAGGTCACGCATCGACACAATACTAAGAAAAAAAAAAAAAAAAATCATCAAAAGACAGGTTAACGTGCAAGTGGTCATAAATCACACGAGACAAAACAGTTGTTTATCTAAAAAAATTGGTTTGAAGCAGCCAAGCATTCTTAGGGTGAAAAACTGTTTTACCGAGAGGAATAAAACATTTAAACTTTGATCAAGAGATAAAAATGCCGTGACTGAAATTTGTTGGAAACCTGCCTCACTTTTTCCCTTCCAAGAAAATCTTATTTCAAGCTCTGATGAAGGCTGCATGCCAAAAAAGCAACATTTTCCCTCCGCATTTTGAAGGTTTATTATAGCCATGCCAGAGTAATTTCAATAGTGTGCCTTGGACTTATATGTCTCCACACATCCTAGCAGAAAAAGCACTGGAATCCTTCATATGAAACCTTTTTTTTTTCTTCCTCCAACTTCCTTTAATTGACATCCTGCACGAGAAGCAACAAACCTGAGTGCTCTCACAAGCTACATGGGCCCACGACATACAATCGATTTTTATTGCAATTGCACCATGGAATGAGTATTTAGGTTTTAGTTTTAAGATTTTCTTTTTTTTTAATCAGTGGTATATATCTACTGTACACCACATTGAATAATTTAGAGTGTGGCTCGCTTTAGTAAAGCTCATCATTTTGCTTTTTTAGCATTCTTGTGCGATAAAAGGTATTCCGATAATCCGCACGATATTTTTTATGACACACAACTATGTAGTGTTTGGCTCTTGTGGGCCTGAGAATGAGGAAACGCCTCCTGAACAATTTGAAATAATGACTTGTGAAGATCTAAGTGCCAGGACCTTTTTCTTCCATTAGGCAAAAAAATGTTATCTCATAATCTTTCACAGAGATACGGGAAAAACACTCCTATCTCTCTCTTTTTTTTTTCCTCACTAGAGGTGACTTAACTGATGACCCTGGTCATTATAGAAATGAGCAGTGAGGGCATAAGGGGACACACACTGATAGAAATACACACACACAAATACACATGCACACAGGATAAAGATGAAAAGATAACGTGAAAAGTCACTGAGGGTTCTTAATGACATATTTGGAACCATCCCCAGAGAGACGATGAGACGGCTTGCTCAACGCGCTCGTCCGTCAAACAGATAAGTCGACATCATAATAAAGTGTACGGATCATAAATCACAGAAACCTCACCCCACGAAACTCATTCACCCTTGGTTTCACTTGACTAACTTGGAAGTTTACTGACAGCCAATAGAAAAGTAAGGATTAAGGATCATCATGTAGTAATAAAAGACGTGAACCGCATGAAATACCATTATTATTTTTTTTATCATTCTTATTTGTCTTTTTGCATTTCATATAAATATCATAAAAGCAGTTGATGAGATTTGATTGATTTATATCAACATATAACTCCCACTACTCCCCCAAAATTATTGTCATTCTGTAATAATTCCCACAGCTTTGTATATTTGTGTTTTTAATATAGCATAAGTGTTAAATAGGTATGATAATTTGACACCCAGTATAGTTAACCATAATTATGTGACCATATTTTCGGTCATCTGTCACACCCACAGATAGCAAAAGATTAGAAGAGTTGAAGCAGCTTTAGATAAAAAAAAAAAAAAAGACATAAAATGATGAAGTGATATCTGAGTCCATCTGTATATTTACACAAAAGCAGCAACAGTGTGAATTCTAGCAGAGTGGTAGCACATTTTGGCCAAACATGCTGACCACAGCCGTCGTCTCTGGCACTGTGACAGTGAGGAAGTCTCCCATTGCTCACAAGATTTTACTGGATGCCTAACACACTTACACACACTCAACTCCCGATTTGCTTACTCTTTTCTCCTCTCTGTCTCTACGCATTGGCTTCCATGACGGTGATGTGTTCAAAGACCCTTTAGAAAAGCCCAGCTGAAGCCATTTGGACTGCTTGTTGAGATGGGAGGTGTGCGTGTGTATGGCAGCCGAGAAGGAGGAGAAATAGCGTGTTGGAATTGTAAATGAGCGTGACCCCTGATGTCTCCGAGAGAAAAAAGGGGCAAACGGTGACAAATCCTCAGCGAGTGAAAGCAAACAGTTGTCACATCTCACCGCGGCGCGCTGTGACAGGCATCAATAGCCTCAACTCTTTCTGACTGTGTGGTGTTAAAGTCCTTCAACATCATTTCATCAAATGCATGCGTGTGCATGCGTGTGTCTGTCATGAACCGAGCCAAGAGTCAAGAATCGGAACGTTCTGAGTACACCATGGTCGGATTGTGTTTGCATGTGAACAGCGTGAGGAGGATTTTGGATCTCATTGAGGTCAGGTGGAGTCAATGACTCATCTTTGCTTTAAAAACAAAGCTGATTGCTAAGCTGATTATGAATACTTTTATGAAAAATATGTTGTGGTTTTGAACTTTCAAGTGGAGATCTCTGCAAATAAACCACATCTAATATTTTGGAGAGGCATACAAAGTCCTGCACGGTAACAATTGTAAGAATTGACAATATACTACAATAAAAAGATGATGACAATGATCATTTCTATTACTACCACTATAACTAATAATAGATGTAAATGTCAACTTTCATGGGACTTAAGGAGATTCATTTAATGGCAGCCAAAGAAGCAGACATGGAACTTGGTGACATTTATTGTTATTTTATTATATTGAAATAAACTTGTTTGAACTTCTCTTTATACGTGTACTCGAATGGCCATTAAAATCTTACTTGCCTGCACGGTTAAGAAAACATCTTTGGATGTGTAAGCCAACAAAAAGTTAAGCACACATAAATAAAAGTGTGTTTAAATAAAAAGGCATTAATCCTTCTGGCTTCTTGTGTGGTTTGCATTCTTTTTTTTCGAGGAGGGAACAACTGAATGACACACACACACTCACACACACACACTAACAATTGCAGAGTCTCTCTTTTGAAAGCATGCTAAACCTCTGGGCTCAACAATACAGACTGGACCTCATCTTAAAGCTCTCATCCAATCAGACGGCAACGAAGTGAAGAGTGGAATTGATTGGCCGAGACAACCATTGTTGATTGATTACCATGAAAGAAACTTTTGTTAGTTCTGCACTGTGAATGGAGAAAAAGGAAACACGAGCAGTCTTAAAATAGGTCACCACCCACCCACCCAAAAAAAAAAAAGCCAAAAACCTGGCTGAGATAGTGAGGCGTGTGACGAGACAATCCCACCACCTCACGGGAAACTGAGGTCCACAGATTATTAGCCGTGAGTAGTATTGATTAGTTGTGGTTCAAAGGTTAACAGAGCAGTCTGAAAACCAACTTGCGGGAACTTGAAGAGTGGGTTTGACGGTCTGGGCGCCCGTGTGTAATTAGGCTTAACTTATCTAAAGCAAACCGTCATATGCAAAGAGCGATGCTTTCATTAAGAGTGAGAACACGCTCGGGGTGGTGACTTCATCGTCCCGCCACGATGAAACCCGTTCAATTCCCAACTATGAGCACACAGCAATAAATCAACAAAAGGGATCTGACGTGGCCGGCGGGGTGAGCTTGTTCAACAATTCCGTACTTCCGCAGAAAAAGAGGTGTAAGGTTTATTTACTTAACTGCAGCCAAGGGACGGCTTCACACAACACGTGTTTGGAGTATTAACAGTGATATTTATTAAGAAAGACTGGCAAAATCAGGCAGAATGGATGGAAGTGAAACTCGACAGTCTGTTTTCCTTTGGAGTCATTTTATCTCCTCAGCGACAGGCAAAGAACAACATGAACACCCGATCATGTGCTCAGATCTGTTCATCTCATCCAATCTCCAACTGTTCGCTCACATAGCCTCCCCCCTGGGTCTTTTTGTTGATTCTGGCACAATACACCAGAATCATTTAATTTCATTTCCACTAGTATGACCCAGATGGCAAATTTGCGATGTGCTTTGTTAAGAAAATGTCACCAAGCGGCAGTTTAATCATGTCCAATATGAGGATGCATTTGCAAGATAATGGAACTGTGAATTAAATCGACCTGAGTGAAAGTCTTTGCAAAAGACAAATGCCAAGTTAGAAGCATCCTTAGCACTGGCCATAAAAATGGTTTATTTTACATAGCGAGTATGTTTAGTTTCATTTGTATGTACCCGTGTTTGAATGCATGAGAGGCCTTCATTGGCAGACTCTTGAACGCTAATGAAGTGAGCAGATTTGCGCAGCAACGTGCTACATTGCGCAAGCCTCTGACAAAGACGTAGTCTGACAGCAGGAATGGTGCAGATGCATGACAGACCTACTCCAACTAAGAAGGTAAAAGTGTGTGTCATGAGTGCTCTTATTGGAGGAATGAGTTTTAAAACAGAAATACAACTTTGGTGATTTGCAAAGGGTTTGTTCTCACTCTTGTTTCAGAGGAGGGGTTAGTTGGCGGATCAGGGTCAGGAGGGTTGCTCCGAATACAAGTGGGACCCGCCCCCCGGGCTGCCATTGGCTCCGCTGGGTGTGAGTGAATCCTGGGGAGGCCAGTGAGAAGGTGTACGGCAGGCAAGTCTGCTTGGTCAGGCCGCCTGAGGACCTTTAAAGCCTTGGGACTTCTCATTAGAAGCACAGAGTGATACTGAGAGAGCAGGGTGACACTTTTACAGGGGAACTTGGAAAGTAAACTGCGTATGCTCATCCTCTCTTGACTTGTTACCTGAGGTCGTGCATGCATACACACACACATAGCAACACACACTGAGAGAGAGGTGCATCTGTGTGCTTTTAAGGCTGAGTCTCCAGAAGCGGAGAAGGAATTAAAACTTTTGGGATTACAACGGGTGCACTTGATTTACTTTTTGGACACCTTGGATGAAGTCTTCCTGAGTTTTTGTTCCGAGCTTGAAAAGAAAGGTATGGCACAAGGACAAAAGAGCTCCAGGTGGGCATTTACCCAGTGCCCCTTCCACATGGCAATGGGCCTTTGGCTCCTCTCGCTCCTCCACCTCCTCCTCAGCGTGTCAGCCGCAGAAGAGTACGACTACTACAGCTGGCAGTCGGACAACTTCCACAACGGCCGCTTCTATACCAAGCAACCCCAGTGCGTGGACATCCCGGCCGACCTGCGGCTGTGCCACAATGTGGGTTACAAGAAGATGAGGCTGCCCAACCTGCTGGACCACGAGACCATGCCTGAGGTGAAGCAGCAAGCTGGGAGCTGGGTGCCCCTCCTGGCCAAGCGCTGCCACGCAGACACCCAGGTCTTCCTGTGCTCACTGTTCGCGCCTGTGTGCCTGGACCGGCCCATCTACCCGTGCCGATCGTTGTGCGAGGCCGTCAGGGACAGCTGCGCCCCCGTCATGGAGACCTACGGCTTCCCCTGGCCGGAGATGCTGACGTGTGATAAGTTCCCCATTGACAACGATCTGTGCATCCCCATGCAGTTCACCGCCAACCATGCCACCCAGCCACCAGGTACGGAAACATCAAAATGCACAAATTGATGTTTTTACTCACTAATGTTACAAGGTTGGAAAAAATTGCAAAGTTTACATCTGGTGGGGTAAAACATTTGATGTTCAAAATTGACCTCAGCAACACACTTTTCTTGAGATAAACTAAAATAATAGCTGAACTTTAATGCATTGGCGGGGATGCAGGGGAGGCGATGGGGTCACTGCCCCCCTGAAATATATAATAATAATAATACCCCCCAGGCGTCAGGTCAGATAATTGACATGGATAATTTCAGATTTTTCCATTTTCCCCACATTTCTACCTGTCTAAATGGAAATTTTGGGGTTTGTTCTTGCTGAAAAAGTTCAATTTTGTTGAAGATGTGGATTATAAACCATGACAAAAAATAGTCCTATACAGGAGGTGGATGATTACCAAGATCTTCAATTTGATTCTGATCCTAAAATTACTTTGTCTGGCCAAGCAGAAAGTCAATGATCTATTTCATCTAATTTTCATAATTGACTTTTGCACAAAAATCGTAAAGCGCTTACCTAAACGGATTGACTGACATGAGCCTGCAGTTTCTAAAGCAAAATATTTTCTGGAAATGCAATGCTTTGGCTTCCAGCCCTTTGTTGATGACAGATGACATTTTAAGTGAGAGACAATCCAGAGGAGGTCAGTGAGGAAGACGGCAGCAGGGAGAGGTTAGAAGGACAGCGTTCATACGTCAAAGCGTTAAAGATGGGCTCCCCGCCATGGCTACATGCCTCGAGCAGGGTCTGAGACAGACCTTGAGAGACTGAGAGACTCCAGCTGCCGGATTGTTCAGTGAGTTAAGACGAACGGACTGCAGTGTTCAACAGCTTCGCTGAAAAGGCGACACAGCTTTATCAGTAGTCGTCCATCAGGACGCAATCCATCATTCCAACAGGTGATGGGATGGAGAGATTGTCACGTCACTCGAAGGATGCACCGATGTGTCAATCCATGTTGAGAGAAGTCTAGCTGGCTTGCATTAACTAATGATACAAAAACGCGGTGATGAAAGACCAGTAGCGGGTCACTCCACCTAATTGGTGTCACGTTTTCAAAATTTTCAGCTAATTTATTCAAATGCAAGCTTGGAAATATTTGTAAATCGGAATCCAACTCTATCTGAATCGAAATATCAGGATCCAGACGTAAAGGAGTTAAGCTTTTTTCCTCAATATCTTAATATATTTTCTTATTCATTACTTTCTATTTTATTTTTTTTAATAAATTTTGAAGTGTACATTTTCCTTGGGAATTGGTGGCATTTTTTTTTTCATTTTGGGATGAAAATTGTTGATAAAGACTCCTTGAAAGAGGTGATAAATCTAACGGAGAAAAACCTTTGAGAGCAAAAGGAACTAAATATACAATGAAGTCTGTGTACCGGGCTACTTGGGCAGCTTGTTGACAATAGCGATGAGTGCTGAGAGGGGGAGTGAAGGAGCTGATGGGAGTCTGTCAACAGTGGAGGGCTTGGGGAGTCTACCCCCCCACCTCCATTTTTTGTTTCAGTCTACTGTGCCTTTGTCGGGCCTGGCAGCCAGCAGGCCAATTAGCAAGGGCGGCCAATTACCCCGCTCTCAGTAATTAGTCGACAAGACGGGACAAGGAAGGAATGGGAATGAGTGCGATTGTCCCGGGGAAGAGCATGAGAGTGAAAGAAAGGTGGAGGAGGAAACGGAAGAGGAAAGTGTTTTGAATAAGTACTTCATTGTTGTCATTCCATTTATTGACTTCAAGTGCCTATTAGCATCTCTTATCTGCTTCATGCTAAATGAGTGCACCTCCATTATGTTTATTCTATTTCAACGAACAAAAGGCTCTGTTTAAAGTACATGCGATTCTCACAAAGATGTAAAATTAGCTTTTACTCTACGCTCTGGGATGGAGCAAATGAGAGCCAGTAACACCAAAAACGTCATTTTTAGTCTTGTCAGTCAACTGTGTGTGACTTATCTTGGCTTTTAATCAAAAGTGTTCACAGCCAAGTGACAGCAATCCCACATAATAACAGTGGGAAAAGATTCAGTGGTGAAATTACGCAGAGCTGACTTATTCCATTAGGGAAAATGACCACGCTATTTTTATAGGACGGGGCTCAACTATGTGACATTGCGGCTCTTGTAAGCCATTCAAAGGAACACAAAGAAACCTTCTTCTACCACCTTCGATGAAAACAAAACAAGCGAGGATTCCTACTTGAATAACAATCAAAGGTGCAGCTCCATTACTGGGAGGAAGAAGTGCAAACACATGCAAAGATCATATCAACCCTAAAATTGGCTTAGTTGGGTTAAACAACTACATTACATTACTGTAACCTAACTATTAGACATGTGTGTGTGTTTGGAACACAGTGAACCCATATCACTTTCTACCCGAAGGCTCAGAGCCTGACATTTTGACAAGAAACAAATTCTTAGATGAGCATGTGAGACCACCTCACGGACTCACACATATACACACACGTCTAATAGGGTAAAAGGAGCTCATCCAAGAATTTTTCTCACCAAATCGTCCACCGAAAGAAAAATCAAGCAGGACGTCAAAGAGAGCCATGACAAATTCACGGACATACAGTTGACTAACTTGGCTCATTCCAGCAGACACTTCATTAGGTACACTCACAATTGAATGGGATCCCTTGTTCTCACTTCTTAAATACATCTCTGTGGTTCAAACTGGAGCTAGTGGTTTGCTGGTATAAAACACCACATCAAGTCAAATTCAACAGTATTGCATCACGTCTGCGAAAAAATTGAAGACAAAACAGATGCTGTCTGAGAGGTATTCATTTAACGACGTGTTTATTATTGTGGTTGCACTCGGTTACAGTGGTGAACAGCTGCAATGCATAATACTGAAAGGTTGTAATGATCACTGTTGCCGCACTATATTTTGGTTAAATCATGATGAATATTCAATTTTATATTTACTACATGGAGGTATCCAACATATACATGTTGACTGCAAGTTTGAATTTGGATTGGCTCAGTTTGCGGTCTATGTTGTAAATGGGCTGGTTAGTTGGGGTAAAATAGAAAAAATAATATTAATCAATTGATTTAAAATAATTAAAATAGCACGACGCCCTAAAAGTTCCCGGCCCATTTGCCCTGTATACAAGATAGCCAGTCCAGCTCTGGGTACTATATAAGTCTTGCTTAAATACATATGCTGCAGTGTAATGATCCAGTGTCGGATCCAACCTGCAAGGTGTCAAAGATATTGTCTGTCCTGTGAGTGATGTGGCGAGTGTAAATTACAACCATGCTGGAGTAAGACTGCCAGCTCCTGGCAACACAATGGACGCTACTCATGTGGCCCTGGCCGCTACTCTTTGAAAGGGAAAATCTGATCCAACGCACTCGCCACGGAAAACCACCTTTTGAAAATGTATTTTCTCTCTCCGTATAGAATTCCTGCAGATGCAAGAAGCGTGCTGCGTTTTAGGGGCCGCCCAGGGGGGCCGCCTGAAGGCCTACAATGGAGTCAACCGCTTCCCCTTCCCCCTCATTCCACTCTGTCTATTTCCATGCTACATTTAAACAGATGTTAGGGTTTCCAACTTAGATGACACGCTGTGTTACATCCCCGGTGCGGCTCTGTTTTTATGTCATCAGCGTTGCTGCTCATAAGTTGAAGAGTCCCATTGAGGTCGTGAGCCACACAAATTTTCAATGGAACAGAAAAGATCATGTGAGGCTCGGGCTCAAGGGGATGAGGTAAAAGACATGTCAAGGGATGACAACATTGAGAGATTTGCTCATCTTTTGTTTGGGCTTCACTGAGGTCAGTAGAAGTGCAGAGTATTGACGATTTCTGTTATGATTGTATAATATAAATCAAACACAATGCCATGGAAAGACCAAATGTACTGTGTAGGGAAATCATTTACAACATTTAAGACAGTTAAAGACAGGAGAGACTGCTCCTGTTTTGGTTAGCAACACCGTCAAATAGGTTCAGTAGTTAACTTTTTAATGTCCATCCCTGAATGGATAGTGTTTTTCTTGGTGAGGCATATATTTGAATGAGGAATTTATTTGTCTAAAGTGAATGACATCAGGCCAGACAACTAACTGCGATAAGGCGTCTGTTAAAAATTGCTCTTTGGGAATGGTGAGTATCTAACCATAGCCGTAGTCTGATTCCCAGCATACAACAAAAATAAACACAATTCATTGCTATGGATGGGAACAGTGATGCTCATGACAAGTCAAGGCCATCCAAAACTGATGACAAATTGCATGGAACGGATGGAACGGGCACACAAATCACCGGCAGGCCCATCAACGCACAACACAACTGACATGATGCCTCAGACAGACGCCACATTGCAGGCATCCAAACTCTGCTTTTCTATCCAAACTCTTTAACTGACACAAGCAGACCTCCTGCCAACACGCCAACCACAAGGGAACTCAGATGAATTACAGAAGAGACAGAATAAGATGTAACTTCATTCCAAACAGACATAACTAGACTTTCTTCATGCGTGTGCGTTTGTATTTCCAAGATTTTTTTTTGTTTGTTTCCATCGCCATCATTGGTTACAATCTAAAAGATGTATTCACACTTACATGGTTCGGATTTCAAATCTGGATTTAACTCAAAAAGGGGATCCAGCTCCTGCATTTTTTTTCTTTATTTTTTATTAGTGTCTGTGATGTATAACAATGTCCAATACCACTAAAATAGTAACTTTGAAGACAGAACTGTGTTAAAGCGATTCAGAGTGTTAATAAGTGTCATCTAAATAAGTTCCAGTACCACTTTGTTAGGGGCTCACTTTCGGGGGGTTGTGCTGTTTTGCATGCTAATTGGTTTGCACCATAACAATTTGTTCCTAATATGGACAATTAGAGGCTTGCACCCAAAGACCCAACAAGGCTTAGTGGATCTCTCTCACAGGGGGGGGGGGTGGTGTAGTTGGGGGAGAAAGTGGCAGTTAGTCGACTCAAGACTCCCTCCGATGTAATGGTTAGGGGGTTCACCTCACCGCGACCTGAGCAGCGAGGCATGCTACACTTTGACCTCTCTCATTATCTGGCCAGACACTGAGGTTTGGGTTGGGGTGATAACCTTTCAACTGTGACTTTTAACCCCACTGTGTTAGCTTGGGGTGTGTTTACATGTGCGTCTGTAAACGTGTGACAAGAAGACTTGGACGTGGCGAAAAGGGAAATATGTGGGATAATATGACACTGAGCCAATAACCTAAAAAAAACAAACAAAAGAAAAACTTAGACATAGATGAAGTCACACACTTTTGCTTTTTTAGTACGCGTCTGGTCTCTCAATTAGCTGTTGTGTGTGTGTGTTGGGGGGGTTGTCCAAAATAAAACTAAAAATATTTATTGTTAGTAATCATTGTAATATAACTTGGAAAATAATGTCTATACTCCTTCGAGGGGACCTACATAATTACAGTAAATCAAGTTCAAAATAAACGTAAAAATATTTGCGTGTAAAAAGTCAGTAATTTGTTTTTAGGCCACTTGTTTCAAAACTGCATGCTAAGCTTCTCCTGTTGACTCTCAAGGTCACACCCTCTCTACCAAAATATGCACAGTCCCAAATTAAACCCTTTTTTTGCAGCGTCATTTTAGAGCAAACATCCTTCAGTCTGCTGGAGTGTGTAAGACTTGCACTGCAAATGGCTTCTGACAGGGAGGGAGGGAGGGGGTGAGGGAGGGGGTGTTGCTCCAAAGGGCCTAATGATTTCTTACAGACGCAGCCTTCAGATTTGAGCTGTTTTGACCTTCTGAACGCCTAATGAAATGTGTAATTGTGCTCACTGGGGTCGTCATTAACGCGTCGTTTTTCGTTCTTCTCGTTCAGTGTCAAAGGTGTGTCCCCCGTGTGACAATGAGTTGAAAGCAGACAACATCATGGAGCACTACTGTGCCAGCGATTTTGGTAAGTATAGCAGCAGACTTCAAGCATAGTTGCACTCATTAAAAAAAAAAAAACGTTTTCTGTATTCTGACTTTTCCTGTCAATACTTCTTGGAACTTGTCAGGTAAAACTGAGCAAAAGTAAAAAAATAATGATTTTGAGCGGATGGGAAAATGTGGACGATAGCAAGTTTTTTTTTTTGATGGTTTGTGAACTGAAGTAGCACATTAAAATATTTCATCATACATGCCAATCATCATGTGCCATAAAAAGGAAGATAAGATAAGATATAATAAACTTTAATGATCCCACAATGAGGAAATTTGCATTCTTTCAACAGAAATTAGAGAGAAAATATTGCAAAATTCAGAGTTGGTTATCTATCGGGCTGATGAGAGCTATGATAAGAAAAAAAAAAACTTAAAGGCTACACATGTATTGTTTTAAATATATATTTTCTCATATTTTATTCCACAATTTGTTAACCACAACACACATTTAAGGAAATTGAAGTTGAAGCTTATACTTCTATTTAGAGCAACTTTGCTTTGACTCAGTTTCTTATTAAGTGATGTGTCAATGAAAAAGTCCCTGAAGCCCACTCAGCATCATTTCCCAAACTTTTATCACCATATTCACCGTAATGACCTGCACATGAAGCCAAAGAATAATAAAACCATTATTCCGCTTCACTAAGATTTACTGTTGATGATGCACAGCAGCGGATTTGATACTTGATCTGAGCTTTCACATCTACGAGTCCAAACATCTTTGCACTAAACTCAAAATGCAACCTCATAAATGACCAAATATTTTGAACACCAAGCTGTAATTAAAATGTGACCGGATCGGCGATGAGAACCATATTTTCTCAAGGCTCTTTAAATAAATTCCCCAATATGTCATCTGGCAACGGCACAAGCTCCTATAAAATGGTAATAACAGCCATCACATTGTAAATCATATTTGTACACGTCCAAACAAGCATCGCAAAGTACGTCTTCGTCATGACTCTACCCGCCCTAATAAAACTGGTATGGCTGATTGATAGCGGTATTACAAATCACTGTCCGACCGAAGATCAAAAAGCATCGCAGGGATTCTTCTTGGCCATTTAAATGAAACATGAGCAAGACATTCCTCTGGCTATTCATGTATGCCTGAGGGTGACAAATGAGGCGAGAATTCCACCAGTAGACAGAGCGAGATGACTCCTTGATGCTATTGTAATGGCTGATTGTGGTTTGATCTCACACATGATCAATATTGCTCTTGTTAGCCTTGAAGTCATTTCAAGTCTGTTTCATGTTACCGTTTTTTTCATCTGATATATTTCCCACCATTCATTGCTGGAATATTAAAAAAAAAATCCCCATGTTTTTGAACCGATTGGTCTTTTGTACAGTATCTACCATATTTTCCGCACTATAAGGCGGAAAACCTCCAATTTTCTCAAAAGTCAACAGTGCGCTTTATAATCCGGTGCGCCTTATATATGGACCAATATGGTTTTGTGGATGAGGATTAATTTATTAAAGTAAGCTTTACGTGTTTATTTTGTGTGTTGTGTGATATTAACATTTGAGCAATGTTGAGTTATTGATAGATTGTTATTGTTTTCACTATTCCGAGTGTTACTATATTGTGATTGCATTAACGTTTGAGCAACGTTGAGTTATTTATTCTATGCGCATTATAATCCGGTGCGCCTCATATATGAACAAAGTTTTAAAATGGGCCATTCATTGAAGGTGCGCCTTATATTTCGGTGCGCCTTACAGTGCGGAAAATACGGTAGTAGTCTCTGTTTTAAGAAAAGTACAATTGAGCATTTGGGACGTCACTGTATTGATTTTTAGTTCTAAGAGGGCACTGCTTGTCACGAGGATGCAAGCCAGGTAGCTCAAGATCCATTAAATTACATTATAATAGACAGCCATATTGAGCTCTCAAACATACCTGAATGTATTCATTCATATATAGCGAGACATTCAGACTTGTAGGCACGTAAACGATGGGAGTCTGACTACACATTTGAGGCCGCGCAGCACACACATTCCACCGCATAACACGCTATCTCCTCACATGCAGCGCGCTCATATCAGGAGATGTTTACGGAACAGTAGACAGGCAGACGAGGAGAGAAATGGCCGTCTTCCAAGCGGTCCGCGGCGATGCCTCTCAACGACCCCCGTGCCTCCGCCTCTGCCAGGCCCGTGATTAATTTCAGCTGTCAGACCGGAGGATTCCAGTCTGGAGTGGTTGGCAGCTCCATTTTGGTCTCTCTTAAGTAGAGCTACACGTTTCTAAACATGAGCCTCGATGGGTGGTAGGAGTCGGTACTTCATTAGATCGATTGAGCCAAGACTTCTCGGTCCGACTTCTGCATTCTTAGCGCAAGCACTGTTGTATTTTTGCTGTCAAAAGGCAGGGCTGCAAGTATAAAAACATAAACCTGCAGTAAATCTAGGTGAGATTTGGAAAGATTAGGCCTAAAAAGGGAATTCTACGAGGAAAACGTAGGTAAAGAGACCTTATTACACCAGTCCTGTGTGACCTTCCAGCTAAATACAAATAAAATATCGTGCAAAGAAGCAACATAGATTTTATTTTAGTGCCGTTACAGTCACAGTGAAACACTCACAATAGAAAATTGGCTCTACCTCACTTCCTTTACAAAGGCTTTGAAAGAACCCCTTCCAACTGGTAGCCCATTTCTCTAGTATGATTTTCTTTATCCTCTAATGAGGGGTATGGAACTAGTTTTCATCACAGGCCAAAGTAGCATTATGGTTGCCCTCAAAGGATTTGTCATAACTGGACTTGACGTTATATTCTGTTATTTAAACAAAGTGCCACCAGAGGATTCTACAATACGTCTAAAACGTTCCTTTGAACTCTGCAAAATTAAAGGTAACATGCATACAAATGCAGCCAAAACTTAACCCCAATTATGTGGCATGCTTTGGCACAGTTGTTTAGTAACTCGTTCACTGCCAGCCCAGTTAAAATGGATCTTTGACGTCTATCGTCGTCAATGAAAGTGAATGAATCAACAAGGTAACACCGGTTGTAGTTAAGTCCATAGGGATACTTCTTATATCTTCCATTCTAGAAGTACAAGCCAATGTGAAATTGCTCAACTGCAATAACCAAACTATCTTCTCTTTGTTTTTCTTACCAGTCCTTAAAATGAAAATAAAGGAGGTGAAAAAGGAGAAAGGCGACAAGAAGCTGATCGCAGCCCAGAAGAAGAAAAAAGTGCTGAAGCAGGGCGTGTTGCGGAAAAAGGATATGAAGAAGCTGGTTTTGTACATCAAGAACGGGGCCAACTGCCCGTGCTCACAGCTGGACAGCCTGGGCTCCAACTTCCTCATCATGGGCCGCAAAGTGGACCAGCAACTGCTGCTCATGTCCATCCACAAATGGGACAAGAAGAGCAAGGAGCTCAAGTTTGCCGTCAAGTACATGAAATCCCATCAGTGTCCAACCTACCACACCGTCTTCCAGTGATGTAACTCGCCGTCCCGTCTGCAGAATCAATCCCAACTCTATATGCTCAAGATTTATTTTTCCAAAATCCACCTTTGATTCACAATCTCACAAAACATGGTCCAAAGACCATAGGGTAAGGCTTTCATTTCTCCAGCTTTAATATTAAATGGGAATAGGGTTATTATTTTTTGTGTGTCAAGTAATACAGGAGGCTGTTCACATGACCATTTATTAGGATTTTGTACAAAAAGTACTGCACTGTATTTGGTGGGAAACGGATGTATTTTATATTGCCTGAAATAGCTTTATTTTTATATTCATGCATTTTTTTTTTTTTTATGAAGAGGCCAGGACCCAATTCATTTAAAAAGGGGCAGACACTGCATAAATAAGCATGGGTCAAGATCATTTACAACCCTAACACTATCCCTAACTCCTGAAAACGTAAACTCTAATGTTAGCCAAACCAAACCATGCTTACCCAAACGCTGACCCAAAACACCAAATTCTAGAACCCTAACCCAAAGTATAGTGGAGGGGTATTATGCCATAACTTTTTTTTTGTGTTGTGCATTTCTGCAGGGGTTGTACGTAGATGGAAGTATTTTTTGTGCTCCTTCCTACTAAATCATCATGAGAACACGCCGAGACGAGTAAATCACTTGTACAATATCTGACAGCAGTTTATGCAATTAGACACTAGAAATGAAAATAGGAGCCGGGATATTCCAAATTCCAGCTGAAATCATGTTTGATTATGTAATGTCTATTGTGAGAATGAGGGAGTATTGTTTTTTTTTTTTTAAATTGCAGAGGAGTGATTTGCTAAATGTGGACTGTGCAGGAGAAGTATAGACAGCCCACATAGATGATTTGAATTATGCACGAATTAGGTAATTCCCATGCATAGATGATTAGGAAAGCATTTCTCCCCTTCGGGGGGAGACGAGGTAAGGAGTAAGATGAAGCGCTGAGAGACAAATTGACTGGAGGATGCTGCCATTGACTGTGTGGCTTGAAAGATGGAAACTTCCATCATTTTGAAATGGAAGAAAGAAAAGAAAGTTCCGAAGAAGAAGCCAAGTAAAGAGACTCTGGACAGAGCCAATGATGTCACCTGTACTCATTGTTTCTTTTCTGGGTTTATGTTTTGTTTTTTCAGGGGGGGTTATTTTTTTCCTTCTTTTTTCCTTAAATGAATCTTTTTTTTGTACTTCTATGTTTCACTTTTCTGTGGTATGATAGCAAAATCACATTTACACACATAATACAAAACAAACATAGTGCCTAAAGTTACTGTTCTTGTCGCAATAAAAGATGAAATTTAACCTTGACAATATTTCTTACAATCAGTTAACCTGTAAGTAGTTCTGTTACTGAAATGCAAAATGTAAATGAATAAAGTATATTTGAAATTTTTTAAAGAACATGTATTGGAAATATTTTGTTTATTCTTTTATTTCCCAGATGTAACTACTCTTTTTTTACTTTTACTTTTTTTCTTTGCGTCTTTATTTCACGCAATTTATCAACCTAAAAAGAACTACCACATGTGTCTTTTAAAATACTACCTTTACTGGATTTTTCATAGCCTGCAAAAATTCCTTGTGATAACACAAAGAGTGATCAATGCTCAGCAATGAGTAGTAAATGAAAACCGCTTTGTGTAAAAGTGTTCGGTGAAACAGCAGCTGTACAGAAAATGAAAATTACTCAAAGCTCAGGTGGTAAAAAAAAAAAAAGGTGATCGAAATGAGGCGGCAGACAGTTGGCCGAGTCCCACACACGCATAAGCGCACACACACATTCCCATCAGCACCCGCTAAGAGCTCACTTAGTGTGGTTAATAAGGGCCTGATGAGGGAGCACAACACACACACACACACACACACACACACACACACACACACACACACACACACACACACACACACACACACACACTCACACACAACTCATCCTCGTTCCTATGAGACTTTAACTCAAACAGATGTTAATTTGATAAAATAAACAAAGTGTAATGTTAGAAAAACACTGCAGAAAAGCAACCCCCCCTCCCCCCCCCCCCACACACACACACACACACAGTTAAGATTTTCCTATGTAACTCAACTCTCCTGAAACCTCTTTGTGGTGCGTGAATCTACGTGTGAGTGACATCTACACACGTACACTACGTACCTACTGTAATACATACTGTATGCACTCACATAAAATAAAGCACACCCAAACCTATATATATGGTATATATATAAAAACGTTGCACTCAGAAGAAAGAGCACATTGCTTCCATTGCAGTGTGCAGATAAGTACAGTGGAATAAAGGCCCTCTGTCTGGCCACATGTCATCTGCGCAAACTACCATACATTAATCTTAACTGCCACACATACAGTAATGTATATTAAAATCAGACTTCTATAGCTTTATGTGCATATTACTCATTTTTGTATTTCAGCTTTTTTTTTTAGAGGGGATGAAACCTAAGAGTGAGGTCAAGGAGGCATTTCAAAGAGTAAAGAAGTACTATTACTCTCGATGTTCCTCAAACTTAGCAGAGAACCATTAAAACTGATTTAAACGGTATGCCAACATCGTTTGGATTCACTGGACCACCTTGTCTGCAGGAAAGAAAGGAAGTCTGGCGAGGAATAAGAGCGTGCAGGCACAGGGCCTTGTATGGACAAAATACTGTATGTCACATTTTGTCATGTCTGTATATTAGGTAAGTGTCAATATTCACGAGTAGTCGAGGAATCAGTCTCAAATGCTGAAGTCAACACTACCTTCCACATGTGGTATGCACACAGCAAAGCAGCTTTACTCAAGAGTTTTGTTGCTTGAAGTGCATATTTTATAATCCTTGGAGCAAATTATTCAGAAAAATATGTACTCAAACAAACAAGGAAGTCTGATCATTATGTAACTCTTCAATTTACACTTCACTGAAGATTTCTTTCTAAGAGGACCAAATCCTTTGTCTTTTGTTACTAGGTTCCATTTGTTTCCAGCTCCTTCTCAACATCATCTATCACTCCTCACAGGTAAGTTGAAAGGTGGGATCACGGTGTAGGTCACCTTTAATAATGGTGTACCTCTGGGCTCTCTTCGTGAGCCACTAACATTGTCTATTCATAATTGATAGATCGTTAAGAAGGTCACACTGATGCCATTTTATCTTCATATTTCTATCAACAATGAGGAATCTATTCATTTATTAATGTCTCTACTCCACATGTTTGGAATTGTCTACCAAAACAAATGAGACAGTCAGTGAGATTTGCCAAACAGAAGCAAGCACATTTACTTAAATCCTTCAGTGAAGAAGAGGACTGTAATGGGGCAATGGACGGCAAGAAAACACCCAAGGTGCCCTCTTGGGACTAGAAGCTTTGGAAACAATCACACTGGCCTCTGTGTGTCTGCAGTGGAAAATGAATAAATTAATAGGTGGAGTAGGGGGAGTGCCATGGGAAGGGTCTTGAAACCATCTGTGGAGGCCATCAGGGTGTCCCAAACCTGCAGTTTCCCCACTGAACCAACATGTCAGTGTGGAGATTTATAGCTGCATGGAAAGCACGCAGACACCGCTGCTGCACATCTTGAAATTAAAAATCACGACATTCATACAGATGCCAGAATGCACTGACAAACAACTAGTCACGACCAAAGACATGTTTCTGGTTTGTGATCGATGTACTGTTGGTGGAGAGATTTGACTGGCAACCCTTTGGAAACAAAAAAATCGGTGTGTCGGCAAAAATTAAGGTCAAGCAGATGACGAGGCTGCTAAAATATGCTCGTTTACTAACCTCTGACCTTTGACCAAATGTATGAGAAATTTTGGATTTGATTTCTGAAGGTTCCTTTCAGACTCTTGACTTTCGTTTACTATGATCAGATGTTAGGGTAACTAGAAGTGAATAGGCCCACTTTTGTGTCTTTGAATTTTGCAAGACATGATGATACATTGATAGTCTAATTTTGGAACTAATAGTTACATGTTGACTCAAATTAGACTAAAATGAAACTATCCAACATCCTCACAAGATTACTGAACATGTTGACTCAAGCTACTTGTTGCAGCATTGATGAGTCACACCGTTATTTTCATTGTAATGATCTTCACAGGTCATTTTTTAAGACAGTCTTGAGTGACACATTTCAAAATCGTAATCCTTTTCGAAAGTCTTGATGACCAGCTACAATGCAAGATTTATTTCCTTACCCTTGATTTGACAATAAAAGATGGCTGCATCATTACCTAGCTCTCTTTTACTTGACACACAAACATCTGCCAAATTTTGCACAAGCCACTGAAATAACGCAACACGTCTCTTTTACAACTAAGACTCAAATGACTCCTTCCAGGTGGATTAAGCTACAACAATGGGGGTGATTGGGAGTTTTTGAAGCCAAAAAATATGATTTATGTGAAAGTGATGCATGAAATTTGATGACATCTTGGAAAGAAAGCAATACTTTCGGCAATAAATTACCACACATTTGCATCACGGCCTTTAATACTCCCTGGTGACTTTGTTCTTGGTGCCAATACGGACAGCAATACTACCTCAATCCTATTAATCATCCTATCACTCACCAACCCAAAAAAACAGTCTGTACTTTCTCCCGCTGCCCGAAACAATAACCCCATACCAGGATCACATCCAAGCAGCAATCTTTTGGATCGCTTCATCCCGCTTGGACTGTTTATGGTCATAAAACGATCCAAGATTCGAAAAGCGCAGCACATGTTTGGCATAACTGTGATATTGGCCAAGTCTTTTTCACAGGAGGTTACTTTCATCATAAAAAAATGTGTTGGTTTGTAACATGGGATGTTAGGACTGTGTGGTCTGGGTCAGATTGAGCCACCCCCAGGATGTCGAAATTGAATTCAACAAACTGACCGAGGACGGAGAGGAAAAACAGGTGTGTAAGTAGAACAGAAGAATCTTGGAAGACAAATGCTTGCTTTTTAAGTGGAACGCATAAACAACAACAATTCCAAAACCAAGGAAATGTGCTGACAGTAAACAAATCTGTAACATGTATCACCACTTGTGCCAAACAGTTGTGAGTCCAATTTTTGCAATGCGTTGGAGCGATGCTTCTGCTTTATATCACAGCTAGTTGAACTGACGTCCAGATTTGCCTGGACATGTCCACTTTTTGACATCTATAAATAGCGTGCGGTGGGATTTGGAAATCATTTGGGAGTGAATGATATCGAGCTGCAAGCTGAAATTTACAGAAATACGTGTAATCAGATAAAGATGCCAGCATGTGGTTCTTTGCGCAGGATTACAATTTAATTCCAAGTAACGGAGCCTCAAAATATGAGAGACGATAACTTACTTCCCTTTTGCCGCTGCAAACAAAGACACTAAAATTTCTATTCTGTAGGGGAGGGGCCACTTGTGCCTTAACCAAAGTGTGTTTTCGCCACATTTTAGCCACACAAGAAATAAAACTGGAAATCGGAGCGTGAAAATTGAACACTCCACAACAAAGTTCTACATACCTCTCACACTTTTTTTGTTTTTTTTGTTTTTAGAGTCTTCAACTGTGAAATTTTTCAGGGTGTGACCATGATTGACAATTATTGGATTATCTGACATGTCAGCACCATTCATATTCCAGCTTGCAAAATCGAGCCAAATGTAAAACATTTGCCCTCTTTTTTTCATGTTCTGACCTTACATGATTTTGGAAACATTTTAATCCATTCTGGATGGAAGGACTAGCTATAGTATTGCTCCCATATGAATTTCTGGCCAAGACAAGCACAAGTTATTCCAATCAGATCAGTTTTCTATCCACAAACGCTCAACCTCTTCTTTGCCCTTTCCCTAAGGCTTTATTTATTCTTTTCTTGATCGCTGCTGTCATTTGTTTATCTATGCATGACTGCATCAGTGTCTCTTTTTGTAAGGATCATAGATTAAAGGATAATAGACAGAAGGCAGAACCTCCTGGAAGATGTCATTCGGCTTCATTGGATCCATGTGAGTTTGTGATTTAACAAAGAGAAATGCCAATAAGAGCACCCTCATATGTTTTATTAATCAATTGGGGAACCACCTTAATATCAACATCAATAATGTAATGAATTGTGACGTTTCATGACATCAACAGTATTTAATGCCTCACGAGGAAGAAAACCTCTTATAGGCAATCAATGGAATATGTGACTTGCATCACTTTGGGGGAAAAATGGATTCTTGACTTAACCAAATGGATCATTGGATTAGGCTGTGTTATGAAAGTCAAAGAAAGTACTAATCCAGCATTTTATATAATTCAAAAAACAGTAATGTGTTAAGATGATTATGTGACAAAAAGTCATGTTGGATTCCAAGGCTGCAAATTTAAAGCTACTGAGGTTAAAATGAATCTGGCGTGCTAACCGTGACTTGCTAAACATTTACAGTCCTTCAGCAACAGCTCTTTCTTAATCTAGCTCATAGGCACTCCCGAGAAGAGAAGCAGTCATCACGTTGTCGTCAGTTTGAGGGACTAACGATGACATGAGCGCTGATACTGACCTTCAGAATCTGAGGCAAGCTGGTTTCTTGCCAGTCTCCATGGAGCCTCAAACTTGGTCTGTCAACGCCATCTTATAATCAAGAAGTCATCATTTGGTGCTTGTTGGATTTACACTGAACGATTATGGCAGCCTGAGATGAACTCTACGCAATTATGGCAAATATGGAGTTCCAATTTAAATACATGTTTTTTGCAAGCATTCATCATAGACTATAATGTTTCAGTAAATTGAGATGGCTCACCAATTGAAGGATTTTGGTCGCTTTGTTGCATTTCCACATTGAATCCAAGGCCATCACCATGTGGCTTAAGAAGTTTAGACAAAAGGAAAATACTTCCCCAATGAATGTATATCACGAGTGAGAGGGGATTTAGCCCCCTTGTGTAAGCAGATTCTTCATGGCCACCCGGCTGCATCATTAGTTCTTACTCTGTATTGTCCATGAGTCCTTCTTCCTGGAAGTTGACACAACAACTACTTTACACTTATCACTCTCAAGCCTGGCCATTGATCGGCAAATCTCTGCTAATGTCTGCACACAAAAGCCTAGGATGAGCTGGCCTTCCTGCATGTGTCAGTGGCACGACCCAGGGGACCAAGCCAGGAAGAAAAGCTCCCAAATTTTAGCATTCACCAGCTAAATAGTCTGACTCACAGTTTGGATAGCAATCCAAAACATAGGGCCGGATTTACATGGACCTTAGTGGAGGCTCTATGGAGTACCCATCCTTGCTGAAATCTCCATAAACATGTTTGGAAGATTTACCGGGTCTTCTAACAGATTTTTTTTTTTTTTTTGCCTAATAAGTTCCAGATCACACGTGGAATGTAAACTTGGCTGAATTGAATCACTTTTTAGCATGGACATTAAGGCAGGGCAGTCTTGCCTTGACATTCCTCACCTTCCTTTCCTCCTTTTCTATCGACCCATCGACCCGCCGCTCGCACCTCTGTTGATGTTGAGGGACAAGTCAACAAATTAACCGTTTCCCATAGCAAACGCATCACACAACGCTCAACCTGTGTTGCATTGACTTATCTAAAGATTGACAGATAAGCTCGGGAGTCAGCACGCATGTACAATGTACACAGCACATATATGCGCCCGTACACGCCTGTAATTAACCTCTGGGCTCCACTCGAATCTTACAAGTTCATCACTGATGTGTGGACGCGTGTTTACCAGGCACTAACATTGCACAGTTAGTCAGTTCACAGCCAGCTGCTTGATTTCATTGAAGGCTCAGAATAATTTTGCAAGTTTCTCCCAAAGCAAACAGTAACACAACAACATCAGAGGCTGTGAGAGTCTTTCACATCACCTTCAGCTGCCAAAAAAGCTAACTGGCTGAATTCAAATAAGCATGTCTCAGATTTCTACTTTAAAATAGTCCAACTGGAAGCTTTGAGAACCAAATTGTTTTTGCATCATCCAGCATCAAGTTGGGTTGTAAAGAAAAAAAACAAAGCGGGTCAGGTCGTTGTCAATGTCAAACCAATGGCCAGATGGATGTGTGTGTTCAGTGTGGTGGAGATAGAATTCTAGCAATAAGTCAAGCTGTCGCACCAAGCTGATGACTTTATTAGCCTCCGGGCAACAGGTAAATGCTCTTTGAGAAGATACCGTATCAGAAAGGTATACATTTGTGTATGTGACTAATGGCCGGTCATGGTCAATAACAAATGGTAATCAATTTGGGTGTGTGCTTTAGCTTTCGGGCAAAGGTTGGCAATTACAATATACCTGTTCAGTGTATGAAAGGAACTTTGTGGGCATTCCCAAACACGAAAGCTTAACCTTGAAGACGTGCCTACAGTATGTACATGTTTGAGTAAGATCAGGGGGTTTATCAGCACTTTAATGGTTGTCGATGATAGGTGGAGAGGAACAACTCAGGGGCTGATGATGGCTGCTTGGACACCGAGGCAGATTAGGTCGAAAGAGAGCTGACGCTAATGACATGACTTACTTGCTTAAAACGTCAATCATTATAATAGGTTGGATGTAAAAAAAAAAAAAAAAGTGATTACAAAGCAAGCAAAATATGGATTGTGACAAACTTATCTCTTCTGTTTTTTTTGTCCAGGAAGCTTCCATGCCTAACTGCTTTAATTACAGCTTAAGTCCCACACAAACACAATTTTCCCCATTTCCTGCACCGATTCAAACAAACAAAGGAAAAGAATAGAGGACTGAAAAGGACATTAGGCGGCCATCTCATGTGAACCTGTAGCTTGCAGCACTGCGGAAATAAGGACTTGATTGGAGAGAAGTGACTTGCAATGAGAAAAAGGAGCAAGAAGTGGACGGAAGAAAGGGAGAAAGGGCAAAGCGAAAGCAGCGGGAGGGAGAAGGGAAACATCTGAGTGTTGGAGAGCCAGGAATGTTAATCCTCTTTGTAAGTCTCCAGCAATGATTACATTTTTCTAATATAGGACGTGACGAGAACTTAGAGGGTTATAAATGTGGGAAAAAGGATAACGTAAGTACATGCATGACACCTAATCACAACCTACAATGATTTCAGTTTTAGTTGGTGACATTAAATCCTGCACGACAGTGCATTCGTTCCCCCATGTTGGGTGCTGAACTTTTGTAATCCTGTTAATTCTTCACCCTATTAAAAAAAAAAAAAAAAAAAAAATCGGGCCTACGTGACAAACGAAATACAACAGGACCGCTGCTACTGTGTGAAATGGCCCGAGAAACAGGAGTGGAGGAGTCACAGAGAACCACTTAGCGGCTACGCAACGCTAACCAGGGGTGAGAGGTCGGCGTCCAAACGGTGTGTTCTTAACCCCTGCACTTCCTGGAACACCATGCTCCTCTCAGGAGGAGCGTGAAGGAGACGAAGAGGAGCGCAAATTTTCCATAGGCCGGGACTCCCACAGGCGCTGGACGTTTCGCTGTCTCTTCGTGTTCGACTTGACTGCTCTCAGCACTTTCATTGAGCTGCATCATTACCACACATTGGACGTAGGGAAAGCGAGGGTGGCCTGTGTGTGTGTACATGTGTGTGTGTTAACACGCTGGTGTCAACAGGGACACAGATTGGAGAAGTATTTCCTCGCCTGTCAGAGGTGAGGCGCTCTCACATGAGGGCTCAGACGTCATAAATCCTCAGTGTTTCTTTCCACTTTCTCTTTTTTCTATATTTCTGGCTGTCTCTCTCCGTCTCAGTCCAAACCGTTGCCACGGTGTTGAAAACCATCCCATTCATAATTCCTCATCTACAGTAAATGGCCCTGAGAAAGAAAACCACACACCCAACTCAGAAGGTCTCACTTTGAAACAATTGTACACCAATGCCATACTGATGTCTTATTAAGTCTGTAAAGTGGATCCAAAGATTTCTAACACTGCCATAAGCTGGTTTCCATTCTGTGGTTGTCAATTTAGTTTTCCTATTTGCCACCTTGAAACCCAAAAGAATGCATAATCTTTTTTTAATCTCGGCAGGAATCGTGTGACCAAGACGCCGCCAAAGAAACACTATCTTTGTGTGACTTGAGCATAAAAACACCAAATAGGTGTGTTTTCCAGGAATAATGGAAGCTAGGTGCCAAAAAAAAAAAAAAATGCATCTAGGCAAACGTGTGAACAACAAACTGCAAATACGCTTGGATTCACTTTATCTAAATACTATGATCGGCAACAAATCACTTTTTGGCCTTTCCATTATAGATGGATACCAATCGCAGTGCTACCTAAAACTGAATGTCATCCAGTGTTTTTGATCATTAATTTTTGTTTAATTAATTAATTGGTCTCATTATCACACCACATTTACATGCCTGAAAAAGCTTATCTCTCACCACTCTACTTGAACTAGCGGCCCGGTTACTTTGTTTGAAGGCGACTGCGGACACCCACTGCAGCTTTTTCACACGCTCTCACATGCTTCTCTCTCCCTATATATACATATATAATCCTCCTGCCAGCACTGATCATTAACATTCTCACACTGAAGTACAGTTTCATCACATCAGCCGACCCTTTGAAGCTGATCCATGCCAGCTCTGTTTGCATGCTCGCCGCACAGCTATCGAAAAGATTTAAACAGCCACTAATCTGATGAGAACCGAGAGGTTGCCTGACATCCATCAGCGTCGCGCCTCGCTGCGATCTACTCACCAAAAGATGAGCAAAAGCATCTGGACGGCGCCCTTTGAGATCAAGAGAGTCTCGATGTGTCAAGCAAGTGGCTGATAAGTCCAGAGCTGTCACCTCTGGGTTGGCTCAGTTTTTAGCCTGTGCACGTTCCACACATTCTTTGATGGGTAAGGGATTACCCTTTACACACACTAATTGAACTAATATTAACCTATAACTGCTATAATTAAGTCAGGGCCTTTGTATGGGACATACAGTAGATTACACAGGACTGCCCTCTTCTGGTGTTTTTAAAGCCCGACAATGTTTATGTTTTTATTATACCATCTTGAGTATGGCCGTTGGATGTTGCACAAATATTGGCAAGCTGGGATGCTCGGAGCAGCTACAGCATCACCATCAGCCGTCAGTGCGTGCAATATATGAATCATCGAACTTATGGAATACTGACCTCATCAACTAGTAAAGAGCTACATCAGCAAGAACGTGCAAACTTTCTGACCTTTAATTTCACCTTGAGTCCACCCGGCCCCTACTCCTTCCATTTCCTGCATTGCCAGTGGAAGAAATGAGGGTCACTAGAATTGGCTCATGTGTCCCTTGACACACTTTTTTCATTTCATTCCCTTGACAAACAACCTCCAAAACACCAGTTGTTGCCATGGCGATGCTGTTGAGTAAATAAGAGAAGGAGAATATGTCATAGGGGAAAGTCTATATGGTGATTGGTTGGAAAGAAAAGCCAAGTGTGTGTGTTTGTGTGTGTCTTTTTGCCATTTTATGGACTGCCCCCATGGGAGCCTGGCTGGTCTGGCAGACCATCATGGACAGTGCGAAAGCACACTGACATCTTTATTTTACTTGCCACACACACATTTTTGTAGTACTGGAAAATTCTGTGAATTTTCAACATTGCAAATTTGGGAATTGAAGGGAATTAGTAACTAACCTGCTAAAGCAAAGCTCAATAGGTCTACTCAGAGTTCACCCACTTTGAAGGTCAAAAAGTTCCCACTTCCAAGATGTGACAGGAAACTATGCATACACATTGAGTCTTTCCATTGGCCGGGTCATGGAGAACATAACCTGCAGACCTCCGAAGAAGTGCCTGGCGTCATATCACGCAGTGCAGCTGTAAATCTTACCTTTCTTGATGTATTTCTGTTATAGTTGGCATTCCTGTGTGTGCATGACTGTGAATATCTGTGTGCGTGTCGATGTAACATGGAACAATGCGTTTTTGTCTTGCACAAAGTGTGACCCCACTACTATATGTGCCATGTGTTCTTAAAACTGAAGAAGCGATGAAGTTAAAAAATTATTACTAGCATTACTATTTTTCTGCAAAAGAGACACGCTGTAGCCTTGACACAATCCAGAACTCTGGTGTAGTTTACCCATAAATCAGAAATAAATATGATATTGGATTAGTTCCGTTGCATGGCAGAACAGCACTTCATCATTATCCATGAAAATGCAGCAACACCTTGATCCATTCAGCTCATGCAATTTATACGAGGCATAGCCGTGCCCCACCCGTGCATTTATGTTCTCTTGGGCAGGGTCCAGTTGGCCCTTTATCACATACTTAATAAACCGGGCCCCAACGAGCACATCTGGAGATCTAACAAAGATCTCTGGGCCTGAGGCGAGTCAATAGTGCGGCCCGTGGAGGTCAACACATGCTCCGCCACCTGGACTCCGAAAGACGGGCCAAAAGGCTGCAAGTGGATTAACGAGCGTATAGTGATGTTAGTGATGCCAGGTCGGCAACCAATCAACCATACATTTGTAGTTTAGGTCACTTTATGAGATGCGAGTGTGTGCTAGGATGGATGGATGGATGGATGGATGGATGGATGGATGGATGGATGGATGGATGGATGGATGGATGGATGGATGGATGGATGGATGGATGGATGGATGGATGGATGGATGGATGGATGGATGGATGGATGGATGGATGGATGGATGGATGGATGGATGGATGGATGGAGGGATGGAGGGAGGGACAAAACGTATCTTGAGTGCCGCTAAACAACAAATACCATGACCAAGAAAACAAATTACAGTAAAACGATCAATTCGTGTTTTAAAAATAGCTTAAAATGTTGCTGCACACAAAAAAGGATTTGTATTGATAATTTGACTGTGGAAAAAATGATTCGCCTTAATCCCTCTGGGAAATGTGAACAAACGGAAGGTGGACCAGAAGCCTTGAATAAATTGCATTTGACCTCAGTGTCCACCGCATCCTCCATGATCAACGTTCGCATCAATCTCGGCAACCATCCTTTCAACTACGATGCAGGCGGATGTTCTTTTCCAAATAGCTGAACATCTTCCAGAGTGCTACTTGCTCCAAAAGACGTCAGTATGAAATATGCGCCATTCCCAGGGCACGCACACAAGTTGACTTTTACAGATGCGCTCGCAGCCACATCGCACACAAAGACGGCAGCATTTCCGCTTGCAGACCTGCGCTCACCTGAGAGGCATTAGTAGACTCACAAACATAAATGACATGCTGATCTCAATATCATCTCACATTTTCCCCGCTGTGTGTCCACCTGAAAGACATAAATCAATGACAGCAGGCTCACTGAGCCAGTGCCAAACACGCTCACACAAAAGCGCACTTCTGAGAGAAACAACTTGGCACAGCTGTCAATCATGTTTTGGCAAAGGCCGAGTAGAAAAGTGTAGGAAATTATGGATATTGAATTAGTGGAATAACATTCTTCCGTCACAGTCGCACAAAGCACACATACAACACTGCGGTAGGACCACGTATGTGTGTGTAGGCCTCAGCCGTAATTGTGTTTGATGGCCACTTCCATCCCTTATTTAAATGAATGTGGCGGACTATTAAACGTTCTGTTCGGCCATTTGGCTGACCTGAAGGACCGCTGTGTGTAACGAGAATGCTCACAAGAGTTATTGAAACGTTTCATAGAGCAGATCCAAGATGAAATATTGAATGTTTGAACAGAACCTAAATGGCTCTTTGTTTTCTTGGAGCATGTTCTCTACTTTTTTAGGGTGCCCAATGTTCTTAGGGGACTGGGCATCCCACTGAATACTTGATTTGCATATCTGCCTCACAATTCTTTACATTCTACCTTTTGTTTGCATGTACTTTTCACCCCTTTCTCCAACATACTCCAAAACACGTCAACATGGAGGTCAACCTAAGCTCCTTGAACATTGATTTCCTGAATCCTTATTCCACTGCACATGATGACATGATCCGCCAGTGGCTTTATTCTTAATCCCCTCAAAGATCCATAACAAGGATACCAGGATGGAAATAAAGCAAAGGGGAAGCGATGCCAACAAAACATTAGTCTGTCTCGGCTTTCATTTGATTTAGCTTTTGCTCTTGTGGTCGGTGCGGGCTGAGCTCAGTGTTTCCTTTTTGCCAACTTCTTCCTTGAGTAGATGATTTCATTTTTTGAGTTGTTTCATGGAGATTTTAAGGAAACATGTACGAGGTAATAGATCACTTCCTGTTTTGGTCCGTGTTGACTCATTCATTATCGAGCTTAAGATGCATGATCTCTTTGTTAAGTGAGTGTTTTATGGAGAGCAAAAGGGACAAAAGTATTGGGACACCTGGCCTGTGCCCACATAGGAAGTGAAAATGAACGTGTTTGATCATTGGATCATATATTTACAAAGGCTCCCCGAGGCCTTCCCCAAATTCTTTCTAACAAACATGAGCTCACAAGCGCAGGCAGACACTCATCGAGTCACTGCGAAGTATCTCAATTTCAGGCAGACATCTGTAATGAGCATTGAGTCATTTGCAAGTAATGGATGCAATTATGGGCAGCCAGGGGGAAAAGATGGTGTAAATCAAAACTCCAAGTGATTTCCGAGTAGGGAAACTCCGGCGTGCCATCTCTGGCCACCATATCTTTAATTAATGTAAGTTTAAATGGAAGCACTCAACTGAATGTGCATCGTAAAGACTTGCTGATGTTTCAACTTAGTCGCTCTCATTTTTTATGAACCTCCCCCAGGCTGTTTCTTTGCTGAGTCAGATGTTAGACTGATTAGGCAGAGTCTCTACTGCCACCCTGTGACTCCAAATGCACCCAACAGCTCAAGAGCAATTAATAGCATTTTGGCAAATCTTGGAATCATGAAGTTCATGTGAGTTACTGTGATTTGGATTGTAACTTAAATTCATCTTTGGTATACATATGACTGTATACTTTCAAGAAAATGTTTGGATTGAGTTTATAAAATTTAACACAGACACAACTCAAAAATCAGAAAGAAAAATGTCTGGTGTATTTATCATTTTAAGTATATAGGAAAATAAGTATTAAAACAATCAAGGGTAAAGCAGCAAACTAATTAAGATAGCTAAACTCTAACAACTAAAATAATACTCAATAATAAAAATCATAGGTACAATGTATGTATGTTACTTAAATAACCTGTACAACCTCAAAAATCACATGAAAAATTCACAGACCTACATTTGCCGGTCACAAGATTAGTTATGACTAACGACATCCAAAAGTAGAACACTGTATAAAAAAAAAAAAAAAACAGTAATGTTGCTAAAACCGTCTCAGGGAGGCTTTTTTTTTTCTTTCTTTTTTTTTTTTTAAATAGCTCTTAGGTTGATTGTGAAATGCAATGTGGAAATCCCACATCTAGGTGGCAGTATACAGCAGCAGATGGATAAAGTCAAATACTAAAGTTTAGTTTTCATCACAGTGGTTTAGTAACTAAACCACTGTGATGGAAAAAAAATACATCACTGTGCCTCCTACGTAAATATATAAATAAAGATAGGGCCAAATAAGAAATTAAACAGTGTTACTTTGAAATAATTATATTCAATCTATGGTGTGAAATATGGTCATTGAATTAATTTATGGTCATTCCAGCACTCTCCAAAATGCCAACAGACAGACTGTCATGCATATTCAGGTTGTGCAGGTGTTGTTGTTATCGTCATATAAATGCAGCTGCACACATGAGGTGACAGGTACGGTGTTTAGGTCGTGTGATTGACAGACACTTGCCTGCCTCATCAGCGTGAGTCATGTTTGCACGGTGCTGTGCTTTGAGGTCAGCGGACGTCAGTTTCACGTCACCATGTGACAAAACAAACAACAATCACGCATAACAACAATCTAAAAGACACCCTGGTCAAAATGTTGATATGAGTCATGCAAATATCTTTTGATTTTAAAACTGCCGTACAAGGGTGGTGTTAAAAAGCATTTGATATGTTTTGGCTGTGCTGGAAATAATGCAACCAAAGATGAGTTTCTTCATTGGGCTGGCTTGTCGAGTGTCCAACGTGATGACAAATGTGCCTTAACCTTGTACTGTGTTAGACTGTCAGTGAGCCAAGTGTGAGAGCTGCTGATGTCAATGAAATCAAACCTACTTCTTTGAATCACTCTCTGCCGATAAACACATTATTAAAGAGAGCTTGAGTCTATTTTTGTAGCATATTACTTTACAGTCATTTAGCAGCACCTCTGAGTATGCGTGTGTTGGGGGAACGGGTGGGGGGGTGTAAATTATCCACTCGACTTATGTTAAATACATTTGGGGTTATTATTCTTGAAGCCAAGGCTTGCTATTTTGATCCCATCATATGGATATAAAAATGAATACATTTTGAAATAACCTCCCATACATAAACACGCTTCTTATGGTATCTAAATATGAACAGGCCCTCGGCGATGTAGTTAGCGTATGGCCACGAGTAAAAATCTGGTGCATCACTTTATTCTCTGCTGCCTTTACCCTTGACGTGTGCGCCTTTGCTTTTACGCCCCGTTTCATGTGTAATGGAGCCACTGGTGTTGTTTTTTTCATGTGCAATGAGAATAGATTTTGTTTTTTACACTACCTTTGAGGGGTGGCTTTTGTATGTATCACTGAGCATTCTGATGTATTCATTATTCAGTGTATCCTCAAAACACCTTTTCATCTTATACGTCGACTGTGATAAATACAATAGAATGGTTGCACACACACTCGTCATCCTAATAGGAGAAGACTAAAGAAAATATATTGTTGGATGATTTTGCCTCACAAGGACAGCAAAGACACCGATCGCTATTACAGGCATACTAAAACAAAGTAGAATCTATCTTCTTGTGGTTTCTTAAGTGTCTACATCAAATATACATGCGGTGCAGTGTTCACATGCTTGTACGACACTCCTTTGTGGTTTCAAACAAATAATATAGCCATGCCATGCGCAATTGCTCTTTTACTCCAGTCGAGCAAGCTTCTACTGTGGTTCTCTCACGCATCTCATCGTTTGGGCTTGTAAATGCTCCAAAGCCCATGCTGGACAAACACGGACCTTGTGCTTTCACGTGGAATAGCAAGATTACCATCTTTCTTTCTCTCTCCGGGTCCAAACACACCTCTAATCACACAATAGGCCAAAAAAAACTGACAATCGCTTAAAATAAAATCCAAAAGCCTTTGTCACGAAGCTTACTTGAGGCAGAGTTGGCCACAGGCAACAGTGCATGTTATGTTTGGAGGACTGACTTCAACAAGGAGAAAAATGAAGAGAGCACACAGACACACACACTTCCTGCCCGCTTTCTTTAGACCGGTGCTGGCACTAAACGTCCTCGGGCGTGCCTGAGCTGGTGGTTTGATAAATTGGCCCTTTCATCTCGTCGGTGTGCATTGTGTCAGTGGGTCCGGGGTATTAGCTTCCTCGTGTGTCGGTGATCATGTGTGCTAGTGTGTGCCTGAGTGCATTGTCTGAGCCGCAAAGCGCCGGCGAAGGCCACCGTCAAAAGCCACCGTCAAAAGCCTCTGAAAGCTTGTAATGAGTGCCCATTTTCCCACAAATGAGCACACATGCAGAGACTTGGCAGGTGAAGTAGATTTTAGGCTACTCAAACAGGAAATATATGTATATAGTGGATAAAACAGACAGCATAAAGTCATTTTTGCCATCTACATTCAGTCTAGGGGTGGCTATTGTTAGCCAGTCTTGGATTTCTTTTTTTTATATGGCGGAGTAATCTTCTTTCTTTGCTCTGCTTCATTTGCAGCAGTTAGGATTTGCTCCATTGGTCAAATAAAACCACTATTGTCTCCTCATGGACTGTTAATCATGATGAAGATTCATAAAGGTTCTGGGTCATAAAGTTTTGTGCTGATGATTTCTGCTCATCTAGTCTAATTTTAGAGAGTAAGAATCTTCACAACTTACAAAAACGAACATTAAGATGTGTGTGGGGGTGGGGGTGAGGGTGGTGGTGGGGAGGGGCAGTTCAAAATGCAGATGTCAGTAGGTGAGGCAGGGCAAGAGTACTATTTCTGGTTCAACCAAATCCTAAATGGGGAAATAATTTTTAAGTCAAGCTTTAGATTTGAACAAAGGCAACAATTGCTTTCTACAGATAATTTCCAAGTAACAAAACTACATAATTTACTGATATACAACATTGGAAACATTGGGTGGGCAAATATTTTGCAGTGAGGTCAATCATTCTGACCTTAAATATAGTCGTGACATACTTTCACCTATGGTCACAGTGCGTAAATTTAATTGACGTTTGGGCGCATACCAAACTACTCTGAGTCACTCAGTCCACTGTTGTGATCATTTTACATAATCCATCTAATATCAATGTGGGTGCACTAACCCACTCGTTGGCCCGACGCTCCCACTCACTGTGGCATCTTCTGCATCCAAAAAGTGAACGCATGCTCAAGCGCGAGCGCGCACCGTGCACGCGATTCGAGGGCTCTCAGTCTTTTCATTCATCCCGGTGAAGGCTGCGCACATCATCATCATCGTCTCTATTCTCCTCTTCATTTCACCCCTCTCTCTCTAGTGCTGGGATATTTTCCCAGCCAGGGTCCACTCCACCCCCCACCCCCCTTTACAGTCGAGGGTGCGCGTGTTCGAGCGGAGGATCATGTCCAAGGCGCTGCGCTTCTTGCCTCCGCGGCACACAGCAGAAATCAGAGCCGCTAGAGGACACGCTTCACTATAGCGCGCAACAAGAGAGGACTTCAGAGCGTGCGTATTTATTCCACGCAGGAAGAGGACTGCCAAGGAACAATAAAAGTGATTTTGCTGCAGTTTAATCCGGGTTGACGGATTTGTACGGTGCAGGTGCAGCGGTGAAGACACTCGGCTGGCGGATGGTTGTCGAAATTGAAGAGAGGGGTCCTCTCTGCAAGGTGAGATCTCAACTTATTCATATAGTGGCATAAATGGCCGGTTAATAATGCTTAAGTTTGGATGTGTCAATTCACGGGGTAATTGTATGCAACAAAGTTGGACACAAAAGTAACAGCTGGGACTGCACTGGCCATGTGGGTGTGCACGACTAACAGGTAAATGAGCATGTGTAAAATGTGTACGAAGCACATGATGCGTATTTATGGTTATTTATGTGCTATGAATGACAGTTAAATAATTCTTAACATTTTGTCTCCTCTCGCATTGGATGAACGGGTTACACTGGAATAAAAAGGAAATGTAGTCATGGAAGGAGTCTTGAGTTTAAATAAGTGCAACATAAAGTTTAAGGACACTGATATTTTGAGTGTTTGCAATTAGAATAAAAAATGGAGTGCTTAGTTTAATGTTTGCAACTTCAACTTCTATTTCTGTGTGTTTATCTACGCAACTGACGGGTAGATGAGTACAGATATTGATTTTAGATTTTTTACTTTTTCTGCCATTTCAAAACACTAATAACTCATCCAATGATCTCTTGCAGGGGTATTTTTTTTAAAAGCACGATTATTTCTTTTTTTTTTACAAAGATGAAAGATAAATGAGGGAACGAGTTGAGCACATTTCAGACACTGAATATTTGCATGAATGAGAGATGAATGACAATGTTCGTGATTGTCCTATGTCAAAAAAATAATAGATGAGGCATCACCAACCTTTTGGGAACTGAGACCTACTTCACTACTAATTATTGCAAAGAACTCTTAGTTTGACTCTCTCCTGAAAAAACCAATTCATCCAAATTATCTTTATTATATGATCAATTAATTATACAATAATCCCTGTATTATTTTTTATTATTTATATTTTACCATATTTTAAATCTTAATGCATATAATATCAAGATATATGCATGAGAGGTGCAGGTATTATCTTTTTCCACTAGTGGTCGCCATTTACACATTGTACACTAATATTTGTGATGTTGAATGTGTGTGTATGCATTGAAAAAGGCAAGCTTGGCTTGTTGTGATGTGGAATGAGGATACGTATATAGTTGACTGGCTTTTTTTCTCATGTCATTTCACAGGGGATATTGCGTTTCAATGCATGCAACATGAAGCTTATGGCACTTTCTGACACTGTGGGAATATTTGCCCGAATGACAGATGAATGAAGCAAAGCTTTCATGACTTTTTGGTTCGTTGTAACATTTTAAACGACGGGCAAAAGCACCAGTGCCTTAAATAAGATCTTTTTTATTGGAGTTCTTGCAGTGCTCCGTGCGTGCAACATAAAATTTAAGATGCAAGTGATGCACATTTCAGACACTTTGCATGAAACATGAGAGAGGACGCTAAGATGGGAATATTGACTTTGGGTGTTTGAATGTGGGATTGCCTTAAATGAATCTTTCAAGAAAACCTTGCAGAATTTTTTTGCCGAAGTTTAAAGCACATTTCGGATTTGTGAATCTGGATCAGAATTGTGCTGCAGTTTGAATCTTTTTAGTCATTCATTTTAAATCATAGACAGGAAACAGTAGATTGAAATGGTGGCCAACCTCATTGGTTGACCATGCCTAAGACAATTGCAAAGCAATGGAGGTAATTCATTGTTATCATTATGGCACTGCTTTGTCAGCCCAATGCACTCATCTGCATTGAAGCTGTCGTGTTTGTTGATTGAAACCGTCATTTCAACTTCATGCTGTGGTAAAAACGAAATGAAGGTATTAAAGAGTCATTTAATTGGTTAATGGTAATGAAGCGGATAATATGCCGAGCCGCTGCATTTGTCTCAACCACCAAACTGAGGGGGAGTGTTAACTCACAGAGGATGAGGTGCATGCCAGATTTGTTGTTTTGCTATTTCTGCGCGGTCTCACTAAAACTGCTGCAGTCGCAAGAACTCGTCACTTTGGGACAAGCGTCCAGTTGAGTGCGCGCCTGTGGAAATGTGATACCACTTTATGGCCTTTTCACTGCTCTTGTCTGTTCATCACAAGGGCTACCCTTGCACACATGAGGCCGTAAATAAAAATCACTCATTCAGATACATTGTACTGAATGAGTACAACCCCCTCCCTCCAACCGTCGTTTGTTTTCTATCTTCACAAGCAGCCATCGGTTCAATCCTCAGAAAAGGACATTCATTCCCCTTAGTGCACTCAATCCTCTGAGTTAAAGCAGGTCTATTTTTCAGAATGTAACCAAGGAGTCACGCTGTTATTTGTACATCTGCTTATTGATCCCACCTTGTCAGTTATCGGCGTTCGTGAGCGATTACACCTGAATTGTATTCAGGTTATTGTGTCACAGTGTCTAACTCGTCTTACTCATAAAGACGTCCCCAACGTCTTGAACCAGCACCTAAATACTTTGCTTTCAAACACAGACACCCAATGGGGCCCACTTACCGATGTCCTGCATGGACCCCAGTGGGTCCGACATACTTCCACAATGCAGACTGTGCGCCTAACTGTTTTTATGACCTCACTTTCCAGGACTGTAATTTGCACTAGAATTCTTCACCGGTGAACAAGTGGTTACTACATCTGCGCCACAGTTCTGTGCATTCCCAGAGTCCCTTTCCACTTTCTCAAAGATACAATCTTTTTGTCTTACATGGTTCATGATGCTGTTCTTGCTCACTTTGCTCTCCCTTTTTCCTCTGTCTGTCCCCTCTCAAACCTGACTGCATTTCCAATGAACGTACTATACGCCAATACAAACAGAAACCGAGGCAGGAGTCAACAATCCGGTTGCAGAGGAAAACTGTTTCGGCACGATAAGGCATACATATTCAATATTGTGCAATACTAAGCAGATAAATCAATCAATAAATAAATACAAAAATAAATAAATGAGTGCATGAATGAATGATTGAATGAATGAATGAATCTACTGAACTCATTTGAACTCTGTCTCTCAGCAAACAACAGCACCTGAAGCATGTCAACAGTCTTTCTGGGTTGAGCCTCACTGTATGATCTCAAAGGCCAATTATCAGTACAGAAGACTGACACATGATGGCTGCACAATGTTACGCGTACCTATGTTTTCCACCATCTACTCTGTTCTTGCTGTTTCTCTATATTAGTACTGTTTATTTGAATTAAACATAAAATGTATATTACAGATAGATATTTATACCCCAAAAAATGAACTAAATAGGATGTCATATGATGTCTTGCAAAGTACAGTCAATGCATACATTTCAGAATTAATGTGTACTTACTTGTCATGATTCGGACTTCTGAGGAGGGATTGAATGCTGATTCTTTTTGGCAGCACATTCCTGTAGTCCTAAAAAGAAAACAAAACATTATAAAGATTTTATTTTTTGTTCTTTTTGTCCTTTTCCTGCTACAAATTAGATGAATCAGACTGAGTTATATTTTGCACTTTAGCAATCAGAGGTGTAGAACGCAATAGGACGAGCGGTATGGGGCAAATATAAAATGAATCACTGCAGTTTATTAGCACGTGCATAATGCAGAAGAGCTCCGAGCCACTCACAAGTAGCCCGTTTCGCTGTGCCACTGTCTGTCTCTCACGAGGTGGTGAAGTGCAAGTGAGGGAGAATCTGATTAACCAACTGGCATAATTTACTCAACCCTGAAGGGACTAGCGGGGAAGCCGTGCTCTTGAAAAGTGCTAGCTTTACTTATGTGAACTCAAATAAAAACATTCAAATGAAACGCCTGAAAAGAAAAACACAGTCTGAGGGCGAACACAAATATTTGTAGATTTGGTGATGAATTGGTCATTCTGTCGATTGTGAAATCAGAGGTTAATTGCCATTTTTCCTCCTCAATGACCTGTACTGTAATAATCACCACATCTCGATTAATTTGCGAGTTGTCCACGTGGAAAAATAAACACCAATACTTGTTTCTCTTCCTTCGCGAGAAAAAAAAAAAAATAAAATAACCAATTTAAAACACAACATGAGTGTCATAATTGAGCTTCTGGGAAAAAATGGAAAAAAAAATCATATTTTAATCCTGGCATTAATTTGATTGTATATTTTAGAATGTGATGATGTGTGTAGTAGGTGTGTGTGTGTGTTTGAATCTTTGCAAATCATACCGCTCCATAGCAACGGGCAGCAGATCTCACACACACAGGCACCGTATGCTGTGACCTTTCTGCTGACTGTGTGCATGCCAGCTTTTGCACGAATGTATCCGGATCAGCGCTTATATGTGTGTGTATGTCACGTGTGTGCAGATCAGCGTGTGGCCCGTTTGACCTTTCTCAGTTTACATTCATTAATAGCGACATAATAAGCAATACGGAGCTGCTCGCTGTGGTTGTGTACACGCTGGCGATATATTGCGAGCGACAAGTCCACCTTGCCATGCGTCACTCTCTCAAACAAAGTAGAAATCATCATAATTGTGTTGCGCTGGTAATGATTAGTTTACTCAAATGTTAGCGTATCACGTTTCATGTATCGCTCAGCGGGAACGTCTTTAATATATATCTCGATGCGCTTGTCATGTTATGTTAATATCAGCGTCGGGTTAATAACTACTTGCATATTTCATATCCGGGGCCGAATAGACAGAGCTCTTTAGAAATCAATTTTCTTTCCCCGCATCACCGTGCTCGGAAACTGGCCGTCTGCCAGGTGGGCAGGAAGAGTGAGGATGCATTAGAGAACGAGGCATCCAAATATCAAAATAGATGATCAAATTTGCTCCAGCCACATGTGCTACTTGAAAATGTCACAGATGACCGTGACACAAGCGAAAGGAGATGACACGGTGACATTCTGGTCACAGCTCACAGCGTGAGGGAGCGGCACCGAGAAGACGTCGGGAAATGCTCTCAAATACAAAAATGAAGTGCCAGTCAGGTGCAAGATGTAATTTGTGATGAACAGGATAGACTTGAGCACAATTGTTCTTATATAGTGGGAATAGAGGTTGTCAAAGAATGGCAAAAAATTCGAATTTGAGTTTTTCTGGCTATAAGGTGCATTTCTGCACATTAAGAGAAACAAACTGGACAGTATGAAACTACTAGTTCCACAAGTTAAAATATTTTTGTTTATTTTCAAACGGCTACTCTCTCAATATTTCACCAGTAAAACCTTGCAGTCTTCTGCAATCCACATTTATCAGTGAGAGCCTTCAGTCGTTATGGTAACAAAAAACACTGTGTTCACAAATGAAGCAAATCATTTCAACACAACACATGTCTCATACTAGGTGTGACGCCCCAAGCCATTATATTTCCATGGCCACATGCTCAATCTTCCTTGGAAAAAACATCAACAAAAAAATATCAAAACAGTCTGTTCAGAATCTAGCAAAGGAACCAAGCCAAGAATTACAAGCATCAAAAACACATGTACAGATTTGCATTCAGTTAAGGCAACATTACTGCATGTCTTGAAGAGTAGACATCACATACACACAGTTGGCTATTTATAGATGCTAGGTGCTGCAAGGTCATGCCCTATTTAATGTATTCCGCTGTGGTAATGTATGATGCTCTGATCTAAGCGTGTCCTTATGAAACTCATACTTATCAATAGCACGTTGCCCTCTGACTCTGTCAGGTCACATTTTGCATAAACAGCAGAGTGAGATAGTGTGCTTGCAAAAAGAATATTACGAATGGGGAATAGAAAGATGGAAAATTCAATGTCCATAATACCTATTATAGCTAATATTGATCATTATTGAGAATATGAAAAAAAATATTTGTGCTGTGATACATCGATTCAGGCTTGCACTTGGCATTTGGTAATGAGACTTGATTCCACATGTTTTAGTGATTGTTCCGCACTTTGAAAACTCCTGCAGGTACATCAACTAATTTACAATGACATAATTGGAACTCTGTGATTGACAGTTGATCCTACAAGGACCTCCGTGGGTGTGTCTCAGGACCACAGCGTTTCATTATTTGTCAGCCATCTGGCGACAGATTCTATTTATATATGCTTACAACAGTGCTGCTTTAAAGCTCAAGCACTGCTTTTGTAGGAAGTGGGAGGCCGTCAAATAAATTACACCACGTTGGCTTTGTGTCCCCTCACAAAGAGCCTGTTTCAGTTTGCTAATTGGGTGATGCAATAATTGAGGCTTGAGGGGTTTGCAAGAGACGTATTACAAAATTTTCCCGACTTCAATTTTATCCAATATTTATTCATTTTTTAACCAAGCCGGTCGGTGCTTGAGCTATTATGTGCCTCAAATGAAACCTTTATTTTTCAATAACTTTTAAAAGACTGCTCACGAGTGACTCTTTGTGGAGGTTTGGTGGGGGATTATATTCATGAAAATATTGAATGATGACTTCACTGGCTACCTATCAAAACAAATATGTGTTGGTATTACACAGCGACTCTAAGAAAACCTCGACGGTTGCATTTCTGTTCCATAACTTTTTATTTTTGGGGAGGGTTACTTTTATTGCTTTTCTTTAATCACTTTTGTTGGGTTTGCACCCCTGGAGTTTCACATTCCATACCGATGTGATATTGAATGTGGGTGTAAAAAGCACTACTTTAAAAGTGCCCCACAGCTTCGAAGAAGTTTGCCGGAAAAGTTCAAGTAACCAAACACACTATAAAAGGAAGCAATTAGTCGCTAATAGAATATGGAGACCCCAGCAGTTTTGTAGCCATCCAGTATATCCTCTCCCATATGTTAGAGCAACATAACAGCTCCATGTCTACCCCCCATTAAGTCCGCGTGTCGAGGAGTCTGTTACTAAACACACAGGGAGGCAGAGATGGGCTCAATTTAACTAGACCCCCCTCCTAATAAAAATAGTCCCGATTCACCCTCGAATGAGTCCACATTGTGGCTCCAAGCAGACAATCTGCCACTAAGTGAATGAATAACCACAACACCTCAACAGGAGGAACATTTTGTCAAGAATTGTAAAGTGAGAATGTGGAGGTGCTGAAAAGACAAGCTGGGATTCTCTGTTCAATCTCTTACAAGTGGGAAGATGACGTTCTTTTGGATACTTAGTCACGACTCAATTAGCCGAGTTCATACAAAGCCGAGGAGATGCATAAGGAGACTGCACATGGGAGTATCAATGCACTGTTATAATCATTATATTTTAATATTTAATTTTCCAAAATGTTCCGAACTCCAATCTCCATGCCACTGCTGATAGAAAAATATGGCATATTAATTTATGTCTGAATGAGTTTGGAGAACGATGAATGCAAAAGGAGCTGCTGAGTAGAGCAGATTGTTTAGTTATATTATTCCAACGCTTTATCCCCTGAGGAAAAGACATTCATAAATATCAATAGCAACCTTTGTTCAACTGCTATTGTTTTTTTATTTCTCTAATGGACTGTTTGTATTATAATGTCTTAGCTCAAGCAGGCGTGCTGTAGTAAAGCTGCGCATCATCGAAAAGATGAACACCAGAATCAAAGCATTTATTTGACTATCATTGCCGATGGGTCACAAGAGCGCCATTTTACCTCACATAAAGAATTCGGGAGTTTTACGTCACTGGAACAAATGGTTGCTGTAAATATCCTGTTTTGCCCCACATACTGCATAGAGGTGATTCTCCGTATGCTGCTAAATGATGGATTCATGTTTTTTTTTAAATTCCTTCCCCTGCAACTCAGCAAGACTGGAATGTTTTTGACTTTCCAGATTGTGAAGATGAATAAGCGCTTTAAATGCAAATAGGCATCACAAAGATCATAAATAATTTAAGAATGGATCAGAGTGCTTCGGTTCATGATCCACTATGATCCCCTGTCGGAGTGCAAAGATGCAATACAGTAGGTCTTTCTTGAGAGTAGATAAGTCCAGCTTGCACTGTCTCTCATGAATAATCACCCCACTTGAGGCCAGGCGAGCACCATGGGAAGGCCAAACAGAGAGACGAGGTACTGACTGAATGAAAAGTTTGGAACAGTGAACAGGAGCAGTAAAAGTTTTGAGAGTAAAGGTGTTAACTGTCATTTCCCAGGAAAGGTTATTTGGAGTGACAGTTTGAGCTCTGATCAAAGGTCAGGCTACAGTTTGGAAAAGTTTAAACGAGAAAAGGTGGACTTCTTATCATTGTTATTCCAAAGTTAAAGTCAACTGTCTCTTAATGCTAGCTCTCAATTTTAACTCAAAAACTCACTTTGAGCTGAGATTACGTTGCCATAAAAAGTGTGTATTTACTGAGCATGCATATAAATTATATATATTTAATTCAGAGGTGTTTTGAATGTAACACCTCTGAATTAAAGCTATTTCTTCATACAGAAATCCTAATACTCTATTTGTGTCAGCTATTTCAGCGTCTCCATTGTATTCCTATTTTGCAGAGTTCTGTTTATACCCGTCTGTATTTGCATTAGTTTGCTGTATTTAGCACAAAGGAACTCGCTGGAATGCAAATGCAATGAATTAGCTTTTGGATTCCTTTGAAGACTTTCCTTTTTTTATTTTATTGCCAGAGTCAGCCTGGAACCTTTGATTGCTTCTGCGCAAAAGGGATTCTTGTTCATCTTGGTGCACATATATTTCGAAGGGGTAGCAAGAAAGTGAGCCGCTTGTGATGTCAGCCTTCAAAGTGTCACTGCCGAGTGCTTTTGCAGTGTATGAGGTTTCAAATTATCAAGCTTGTTGGTCTCGTGAGTGAGTCATTATACAGGTCATTGGCTCACACACTGGGCTCAATATTTCATATTCTGGCTGCATAATTTGACATTTCAATTTAATAAAAAAAAAACTACGACAGAAATTGTGAAAGAAAGACATGAACGGGGTTGCAGTGAAGTTCACAGCAGCTTTTTCCTCGATGAACTTGGCAAAAAGTACTGCAATCACCTGCTGTGCTTCTTCTGCAGAGCCTTCATGCCGTGAAATTCAGAAAAATAAAACTCCAGGGCAACTGCTACAAAAAGACCACAGATTAGGGTAATAATTTAGCTTTTTGGATAATTGTTCTATTATCTGGTAAAAGTTGTTTTAAGGACTATTAAATGGCCCCCCGATAGGGAACCATGTCCACCCCTACAGTACAGCCTCATATTTTTCTCTAAAAGTCTGACCGACATTAGAAGTGAACTCGGACCATCCAGTATTTATACTAATCCTCCCTATTGCGTTAAAAATGTAGATATCTCACTGAACAAGAGGTGTTCCGTTTCAAACAGAGCTATCAGAGTACAAGGGATGTTAAAATTCAAAATGGATATTCCAAAGCACAGGTAGTGGAAAAATACCTGAGCGGTTATTAGAACGATATAAAAGCCACCTCCAACTGCAGTGACAGCTTTTTAATGAATAATGGGCCAGAAGCACTGAGATTTCAGCGAGGAGGCTCAGAGTTCATATTCATGTTAAATAATTGATGTGGTCTTAAAAAGAGAATCCGCTTAAGGTTGACTGTCTTCAGGCGCCTGGATCTGGCTAGCATGCTAATCTTCTTTTTCCCTGCTCAGCGCTGTATCTAATTAGAGTTTAGGGCTATTTTTTTAAGCGATGGTTTATCGTGTCCATCTCGTGTCCTTAATTAAACTCACGTGTTCTCAGTTGCAAGTTCTAATGTAAATACCGTACCCTGCTTGGGGCTCAGTTTATTTACTCAACTATGAGAGGGATTTTTGGCTTGTTTAATGTTCCTTGTATTTTATAACTTGAGTCCAGTGAAACTTGATCTTAAAACAAAAGAAGGATTATTACAGCAAGAATTGAGGCACACTGGGCTGAACTAATTTGTCTCACGAGATTTGTTGGGTTCTTTAACCTTCTGAACTTTTTTTTTTTTAGAATAAATTCCAAATCTGCAAGTGGGTGTTTGACTTTAGAAGTTCTGCTGTACTTTTATTTTCTCCACCCATTTGCAAATGTGCCTCGGCGACTTCAAATTCAAGTATTGCAAGAGTATCAAAGGTCATTTTGAGCTCAAATTGGACCCTGAATCAGAGCTTGACTGAAAAAATGGGTTCGCTAAATCCACAATTGGCATTGCCCTCGTTAAATGCATTTGAGCGAGAGCTAAATGCAAATGATGCGGGAAAAGGACTAAAAAGATGAGATTGAAGATTGATTCTCGACTTGCTCTGACTAAATAGCCCGCTTATGCTAAGGAGACAGCAACACACAAAGTGTTTTGTTCATGCTGCTTACAAAATTGGCCATAATGTCACAATAAAATGAGATTTTCTGTGAGCGACATAATCTGGCATTTGAGTGCCTTCAAATTCAAAACAGTAAGATATGACGAGAACATCTCCTCACTCATCTCCCCACCAATCTTTTCCCCCACTTTCATTAATCCCTCCGCTCTCGTTGGTCACGCATCTCCGCAAATCCCACCAACACATCGGCTCTATTAATTAATCTGCCGTTCACGTCCCGCATGTGATATTCATAAGTAATGGAGATATTAAGTAGATAAGGCTATTCTTGCTGTCACTCCAACTTCTAATTAGGCAGTTTGTCGCCCGGCTGATCTCAAACCAGTTGAGAAGTTACATGGATGAGTAAGAGTTTAGTAATGTATGCATTTGTGCATACATACAATGGGAATTGATGCGGTTATTATTGTGGTTAGCCTGCCCTAGGGCAGCTTTGGCTACTTATAGAGTTTATCACGACCAGAGTGTGAATGTGTGAGCACATGAATAATGTAGCCACTGTAAAGGGTCTTGGAGAGTATAAGTAATATATAAATCTGATGCATCATTATTAATATTATTATCATTACATTATCATCAGTATCATCATCATTGTTATCATCAAAACTATCATTATCATCATCAGTATCATCATCATTATTATTATTATTCCAATACAAACATACTCATTCATATGTTGTAATACTTTCTAAGTCTGACTGGTCAATACAAACTGATGACTTCGAACAGGGTTTTGAGTTAAATCAATGAATGTGAGCGTATAGCATGACGGCAAAGATCAGCTTTCGCTGAAGATGACTCGCCGAAATTGACTCGTGCCGGAGGCCAAGCTGTTCTCCAAATTTCATACAGTGACTCAGCCCAACCATTGACTGTGCAGTCACAATCATATCAAATGAGAAAGTTTCAAATACTATATTTCATACTCTCCACTCAGCTCAAGACGGAAAGCATCAGCAAATCTATTTAATGTCTTTGTTTGAAGATCTTGTGGGTTGAGCAAGCTAATGAAAGTGTCTATACAGCGTGTGAGCAATTAATTGAAAGGTCCATGGTACTCTAAACACATGAGGAAAATATAGAAGGCTAATTAAAAGCCTCCACATACGTGTTCACGTGGCGTATATTGGTGGGAAGCAATTACACACTCGACATGAGATAAAGACTTTTACTTCCTGTCACTGGCGAGTCAATTTTGTGGAATGACATCAGTGACATTTTGATTAACAATCTTCTCAAGTTAATGGCAGTGTTGCAGAGGTGACTTCTGAAGCATCCATATTTCCTGGCGATGTACCATTTCTACCCCCACAAACACCTTGTATCTAGATCTTCCTTGGGGCAAAGATCTAATCCACTTTAGCAGTTGCTGATCCCGGATCACTCCCTAAAGACCCGTTATTCTCCCTAACCTTGTCAGAACACTGCATTGCATGGCAGACATAATGAAGTGAATAGAAAATTCAACACCGGATCTCCAAGTACATCATTAAAACATTTTTGCAAGACTTTGACTTGCTATCAAAGCAATGAGACAATTTGGGGTTGGTAAGAATTTACAATGGCAGACTCTATTAGGCTTCTCAGGGAGGATTAACTCGCTTGTTTCTTAGCAGCACATGTCCAAATTATGGCAAAATTGATTACAACAATACAATACAATACAGACTGGCAAACCAAAACAGCAGCACCAAACAGAAACACGTAAACAGACTCTCGTTTCTCCGTAATAGTATTTTTCTAAACTTCCAAATTCACTCATCATAAATGCAGTATCATATTTTATTACTTAAAAAAAAAAATTCAAAACTATGTATAAATTAAGGACTCTCAGTGACACACCCTTCAACTTGCAGTTGAGTAATTAAAACCCGCCAATCCACTATACAAGGTAATACGATTTATTTATGTGAGTTACTTTTTCCAGTGCAAACATGACACTCAGCAATCTATTACTGTACTCATAAATACAAACATGACTCGATATATCTTAATGCCGCTTTTATTATGTCCCTAATAAATTCATGGAATGATGCAATGATTAAAAAGTTCCTCGCTAAATAAAGTGCAGCCATACAAGTCAGCACTTTAGGCCATTGTTCCCAAGATTGAAGCACAAATAAATTGATGGTACATCTATCATTTTGTACCTCTCGCCTTACAAGTCTGATTATTCGTGATTGGTGTGTTTGCATGCAGTCTCCAATGAAGATGAAGTCTGTGGTGGACGGAGGCTTATTCACAGAGAGTTATTGCAACATCTGCAATGCCCAGCTCATCTCCGAGTCTCAGCGCACGGCACACTATGAGGTAGGTCTGTCTGGCTTTTTTTTTTTTTTTTTTTTTTTGAGGCACGACTCATTTGCAAGATGAGTGAACACAAAGCAACTGCACGCACAAAACAGCAACAAAAAAATTCCTGCACAGTCGTCTTTGTACTGGGATCATTTGTACAGACAAACAGAGCTCATCTATTATCCATAGACTTAATGGTAATGGTTGGGGATGGCACAGAAACAAGCACATACACAGAGACACTATTTATTTTAATGTGCTCTACCTCTCAGCATACTCCCTCAGAGTAATTTAATGAATAGCCATTAAATAATCAGCCCTGTCCTATATTTACCAAGTGCACATGTGCACATGCACACACACACATGCGAAATTCATGCATCGGGGTCTTTCTTGATTACAAGGCACAATTGGGATTAACAAGGAAACTAATCAGGACAAGCACTTATCTAGAGAGACTGCAACAATGTGCGTTCGCATGCTCGAATGTGCAGCAACTACGCTAATTAGAGGAACACACACACACAACCTCATTGCAATGAGTCAACACGAATACAAGTATTTCTTGAAGAAGTCAAGTTTGCATTAGAGGATCAAGGTTAGATCAGTCGGGATCTCAGCCAAACTCAACTGAGTGGATTACCTCCACTAGCTTTCTATCAAATACTACAACGTAACAACACTGGCCATTTCCAAGGTTGCAGTGACCTGGAATAACCAAGTTCCATAGAGTGTTTCCTTGAGTAAGGTCAACATTTGTTTGGGATGTAATTAAATTCCCTCCAGGCACTGGTGAGTTACTGCGGTCATGGAAATTGGACAGATGTGACCTTCCTGGAGTGGAGCATCCAAGATTCTCAAGAATGTGCACAGGAACCTGTTGTCTAAAGAAGACATGCAGCGGAACAACTGATGTCACATGTACTGTTTTCCAAAAAGCTACTTCACATGTTGGTCCAAAAGAAGGCTTAAAAGTGCCCGCTACTTCTTTCCACGGACCAAATCGACAAAATGATGGAGTCATAGTCAATGCCTTTCCCTCAAGGTACAATCAACAGTAATGAACCATACATGGATAATTACTGGATTCTCAAGCCACACTTCCAACAATTCAGCTCAGCTATCAATGCTACAGTTTTGAATGCAAAATCCTCATTTGCTTTGCATTTCCAACACAAGAGGGTGTGGTAATAGCAAGGTCAGTCAATGTAAAGTGTAAATGATGGTGATAGATTGATGTATAGTAATCTATGTAAAGACAAAGGCTTCTTTCACCCTGCCCTGGGCTATTCCCGCTTACCTCTTCTGTGTGAATGGTGTTGAGAAAAAAATGTTACCGTCTTTTCATACATAATCATATTATATAAAATCAAATGAAACAAAGTTTAATTTTCTGTGTCCACAAAACAGAAATAAGAGCCTTGTAACTCCTTATTCGTGAGCTCAATATTTATAAATTATACAGTCCGTATGGTTGTGGATTAATAGCTTCTGTTTATTTTCTATTTTAAACCAAGCCTCAGTTGCTATCTAGGAACACAGAGTGAAGATATTTTTACCCAGCCATCCTTGTGTCCTTCCAACTGTTGGTCTAACTTGATTTCTGTGAGACAAGCTTGATCCATTAGTGGCGGTCGAAGCGCTGAGGGTCAGTCATGGTACTACGATGTCTCGCTTTTAGCCGCCGCGCCACAGCCATCAACTACAACCATTTATGTACAAACACAAGGATGCTTGGAGACCCACAACAACACACTCAAGTTCTAACAAAATGCATTAAAGTAGTCTGACAAGATGGAAGGGACATGAGAGATGTTGGGGAAGGTGTGGGGGGGGTATACTATTCCAAGGGTCGAGAATCCAATCGATGCTGCGGAGCAGCAAGTACAATGCCTTGTCAAACTTGGCCATTCAATGACTTTATATGTTGCTCTGCCTTCTTTTATTACCTATCTAAAAATCGCAAATCATTGCCTCGAATTTAATTCTGGCTCTGGTTTTACCATTACTCTATACATTGAAATAAAAATATATTGATTCAAATGAGTCTCTTCTCAAGGCGGGAAGATAGCAATTATCTAATAATTGATCTATTGGGAAAGAACCACCAGCAATATTGATACAAATGAATCGAGTTGGGTATCGTTAAGATTTTAATGATACTACTACTCTTAACATAACTGTTTATTGATCTGGGCGTGTAATGTTATTCCTATTAGTGCTTATGTGTTCAGAAAACAACTTGACATTCAAATTATTGTTTATATAAATTAGATTGTCTTGAAACTGCAACAGCATGAATGTAAAATATATCAAAACATTTTTTCTTAAATTATGAGTATTGTAACCTTTTTGTAATAATACTTGTAGTATCAAAATACAGCAATCGTACGATAATTTTTTAAAACAAGAAAAACACAAAATCAATGTCAAGTGTGACATTGGACAGCAGTGTAGTGTTATATCATACAAGGATACGATATCACAAATCATCGAAGCTCTAGTTTTTCTATTCACTCCTAATTTACAAGGTGCAGGGACATCATATGACTGAATACGATTGAGGTTATCCGAAGTCACACCCTGCTATAATCGAATCCTACATATAGAAGAGATGGCTCTGTCAACCTTGCACACAAACACATGCTATTATTTTATTTTATCCACCCGCAGCGCTTTTCCGTTGATTTTCATTGTCCCGCATTAAAGTGACAGTGAGCAGCTTCAAGGACAGCTCACTGTCATTTTGAATATAGCCTCAAGTGCTGCGTTTCTACTTGAAACAGTTCAGACTCATTCTAAAAAAAAAAAAAAAATACAAGGCAAGTTTGTTTCATATCAGGGACAATTAAAAAATGATATAGATAAACCACAGTTAGAGTGGGGCTAAAATATGATTTAAATCTAACTCTCACTTTCTGTCTCTATTTTTTTTGTCTCTCTTCAAGAGCAAGAAACATGCCAACAAGGTGCGTCTGTTTTATATGCTCCACCCAGAGGATGGAGGACCACCTTCCAAGCGACTCAGGCCGGACAATCCGGTATGTTGTGCGTGTCTTACCTTCACCAAAGAGGCAGTTGTGTTTGTGTATTTTTGTCTACAGCCAATCTTTGGCGCTGTCAAATGGAAACCAATTTGAAGGAAATTTGAAGCAAATATATCAGTCCTCATCCCGAGTGCGCATTGGACATTTCAGTCATCATTTGTCATGTTCATGTATTTACCTGTCAAATCACATAAATTCAATCAAGTACCTATCCCACTGAGGGAAGGTAGCAAAATGTGCATCCAAGGTCGCAAATGTTTGCCAACAGTGTTTTTTTCTTTTGTATTTTTTTGGCAGGGAAATTTTATATGTTGAAATTTGTTACGCTTGATGCACTGATTACAGGAACTTGTTTTTAACATTCCTATTATTATTATTATTGTTATTATTATTATTATTATTATTATTATTATTATTATTATTATTATTTGGATGATCTTCTATAAAATGTCAGCTTTACAGATGCCATCTACTGTGACACATGATGGCATCAGATATCATCATGACGGTAATTGCAAGCACCTATTTTTCAAGAGAACCTTTTTAGAGTGAAAGCTAAGAATTGAAGAAAGATGATATATTTAATTTTCCCCTATTTTCTGATATTTTATTTGATTCAATTTTGAATTCTCGTGATAAAATAGCAACTTGCAGGTGAAAATGGGTCATGACGTCCTTGGCTGTACTTGACTATATGGGATACGTAGAATCTGATTTCCCTCCGGTGAAACCCGGCTGGCCCATCCATTCTGAAGCTTGGCCATGGCAGCGGAGCGCCCATGGGGATTTATATGTTGTTGAATCACTCGTGTGGTTTTTGTGGGCCGTAATTCTCCCCAGAAAGGCGATGGTGCCGTTTCTGGTGAGCTTCAGTGGCTGCCAAGTAGCTCTGTATCGGACTACTGCAGGCAATGGCTGGAGAGGGCAGTGCATTCTGAATGTGTGCGTGTGTGCACGGAGGATTGTGTCTGGGTATTAAGTTGAGCTTTTCATGGGTCTGGATGTGTGCTTGCATCAAAGACACAGCTGACTGTGTTAATGACACCGAGCAATATGTAAACAACAGCAAGGTGTGAATATGATAGATGTCAGTGGAATAATTCAGCATATAACATTGTGTGCCCCATTTATTTAACACACACACGCAGTGCGGACACACAGCTGGTGGAAAAACAAATCAAACAAGGCGGTAAATTCTCATGCTGCCACACAAACTGTGAGAGGAGACCTTGCCTGGTTGTTAAGGGCCATTTAGCTCAGTCAGCAAACAGTCTTTTTGCCAAAACACATGCAAATATTTGCATAATTGTGTAGATGATTTAAGAAACGTGCAAATTTGTAATGGATAAAATAGGTAGAGAGCCCCCCCAAGGCAATCATCTTCAAAGAAAGAGATTAGACTTTTTAATTTAAAGTGATTTAAATGCAGCAAGGCAGAGGCAGACTTAAGAATCTGTGTGTGTGTTTTTTTATAGTTCCAAAAAAAAAGAAAGCCGTCAAGACATATTTGCAGACAAATAAGTAAAGATCAAAACCTCAGTACTGTCAATACTGCAGTCACTTCTTTAGTTTCCTGCAGAATGACACGACAAACGGCTTTGCAACCGCTGCGCTGCTCCAGATAATTAAAGATTAATCAATTCACAATATTTTTCTTACAAGTCAAGGAATGACTCAATATTCGTAACTGCTGCTTTCATGCTGGTGTGGCCAAAGCCATCCCTGACATCATGTTGTCGATCCAACTTCTTAGCGAGATTGTCACGTAATGGTCACGGTAGACAGCACATGTATCTGTTGACATTCCAAGTATTTTGTTTTGTTTGTTTTTTCTCTCCATATCTATTTCATCCATTCAGCTATGATCCAGAAAGACAAATCGCAGCGAGAACCTTATTACGCAATGTAAACAAAAATGTCATACGCCTTGAACGGTATCAGAGCTCATTACTAGTCACATGGGAAATAAAGCGAAAAGTGAGGAGTTCTACAAAAAAACAAGTCAAGTGGAAATCAAGGCATATGTGAGCTTCCATTCTCTCACGAGTGTCAAATGTTTCACAAGCTGTGTAGAAAAAGCTCACGCATGTGCGCCACATGACTTACTGGCATGAAATTGGCATGGCATGGGCACACACACGCTAAGAAACACAGACGTACGGAATCTTGAAAAAATCAAATCAAATCACACCTGCGTCTCCATCTGCCTTCCTAAGTGAGCAAGACATGACTCAGCCCCTTCTGGCTTTCACCTCACGTGGGATCTAAATACACAAGGTCTCACTTACACTGTGGGAATATCACACGGTCAGCACTTTAACCTTTTCCTCGCGTTTGTTTTTGTAGGATGCCGCACATCTTACAAACACTTGTCGGGAGATGACTTTATTTGCATTCACTTTGGTACTTTATTTCGTGGCACTCTCTTCGCGCTGTACTTTATCTGACGACATTAACACAAACATCCCAAACAACAGCCAGGAATAAATCATCCAGGCCTGTTCAATTTGTTTAATAGCCTACATCTAGTTTTTCTGAACAACAACGCAGTTGGAGGGTTGCTGTGGGCGCTACAGTACATAGTATAAGATTAAAAAAAAATACTGGATGAGGAAATGATTTGCATAAGTTTCTTGCAGCAAACCTGCTGTTGTGTTAAATGGCTTGTTGCAAAAGTTTTAAGACTATGCAGATGTCTGTGATTGGATGAATGAGTCGAGGGAAAGGAACAACATACTAATGTTGCAATTACTACAGCAAATTCATGTGCTGACGCCACATTCCATAAAGCCATGACAAAATGGTGGGCAGTGTTAAGAAGTCCACATTAGCACTGACCCACCTCCGACTTGTTGTAGATAAAATGCCAGCAGTCAAGCAAATTCCAGAAACAGAATACAAAACTTGAAAAACAATAGCGCACTCATCATTTTCACTCATCTTGCCTAGCAAACAAAACAAAGAAAAGTTTAAAAAAAAAAATAAATAAATAAACTGTCCCCACCTGGAATGACCCAGCGTGCATGCAATGGAAAAGCACAAAGGTATTTGGGTAGAGTGAAAGAAATGCCAATGTTTACTCAGTGTGAAATGCCGTGCCTAGAGCTTTTCTGAGGCTCTTTTTGTTTGGGAGTGGAGGTAAAAAGCAGAGAAAGTAGGTCGTAGAGGTGCTTGCAGATGAAAGCCAGGTGGAGAAGTGTGTGTGGGGGAAGGAGGTGAAGCATGTTTTCATCCAATTCTCCACACAGATCTGTCCAGTCTATCAATCTATCTGTACAAAAAGGGCAGGAAATAGTAAAATAGTCCAAAACTCAATATTTATATCACCCCCTGTTTTTTAATTCACACCCTCAAGCCCTTCATCCTCAACCTCCAAATAAAAAGCTTCCTTCAAGTGTATATTTAGCAGCGACGTCTCCCACGGCGCCCGAACACAGCGCAATGAAAGTACGAGCACACAGAGAGCAAAACAGAAGGAGAGAAAGATAAACATAGCTAATTAGGAGGCTATTGTGAGCTGGACGACAGGCGGGATGAGAAAAAAATTCAGAGATGCAGACGTCAGGCCGGGGGGATAAATTGATGTACGTGGAGCGCACAGACAGCAATCAACAAACGTATTACAGTAAAGATAGATGTGTGGGGGGGAATATCAATATTGTGGTAGCTCTAACAATGCACTAGTATAGAATATCAACATTGTTTGGTGATAGCTATTGTAAGTCTGTGCCTTCGTGATGATTCTGATTGATCGAATCTTCGTATTATCCTTCATGCGCTGGCACGAAATGAAATTTTTTTTCGGTCGTGTTCCTACGACAATATGCTGCTACTTGTGGTGGGTTACAATGCTGTATTTTAAAAACGAGAAAGAGGCCCGCACCAGATGTCTGCTATAGTTTCGTGTATGGTGCATCCTGACTGCTGATAAATATCAAGAAGAGGAAAAGAGTCTAAGAAAAAAAACAAAAACAAATCATGATTCGTTGAATTGGCAAATTGTCGTGACAGTATGTTTTCATGAGTTACTTTTCAATTCCCAGCCTGTTTAAGGCATTAAATTTTGGAAGCCAAACAACCAGAAAAAGTTAAATGAGTGCACTTTGAAATAAACTGTGAACAGTTGATGATACTTGGCAGAAAGACAACGGGTGCATAATTTGAGTCATCATTGTTGTTTATGGTTGAATTTGTTCCAGTGGTGCGGAAGCAGCACTGTCACACATACACACATATGCACACACACAATTCTAAATTGTTTGAAACTTTCCACGCTGTATCCTTTTTTTTTTTTTTGCGTTTTAGTGTTTTGACAGGTACCAAAGCAGTTGATAGGCCTCAAGACGATTTTGGCAGCGCAAACAGCAACGTTATACCCACGGGAGTGGAGATGAAGTAGGCGAAGTGGCGAGGAAAGAATAACGGGATAATAATAAGTGAGAGAAATGAGCGCAGGAGCAGCGAGTACATATTAGAGCAGAAGAAGATATGCTAACGAGGACAAGCAATGAATGTACGTGCAGAAAACCAAGGGATGGATGTGATTTGGTTGTACTCGTGGCTCCCGCGACACTATCATGAATAAATATGGAAATGGTACCACGATAGACTGCACGGCTACTACATTTGTCACCTGCAAAAATCAATGCGGCGCGGCGACCATATCATGCTAAGAGGAGCTATGGTTTCATCCGTGTTTGAGTGTGTCTTCTGTATTCAAGCGGACAAGATGTAATACAATTATGCACATCAAATTACAACTTGAGCTGAAGGGATTTCCTAAAGATAGAAGCGTTAAATTGGAGTTTCAATGTCAAATTTGTGCAATCTGGGTTGAAAATGAAGCTTCTGAGCCTGCATGTGGGTTTTATGGCTAAGAATGTCTATAATGACATTTCATAAATATCAATCAAATTTGTTTCCATTTCGGTGAAATTTGCCAATACTTCTAAGCATTCCACTAATGTTGCTTCAAATTACAACTTTCTCTGATGTTGTTTTTCCAAGATCCATTTCTAAATGTTTCAGTTCTTCACTAATCAGCTAATTTAGTTAGTTTCACCCAAAAGTTGAGATTTCTAAGAAAAAAGCAGAGAAAACAAGTTTGGGGGAAAAGCCAAAACAGTGACTTGAAGTCTCTAGACTCCAGATTTTGTCAAATTCTATGAACATGTGGACTCTCAGTACAACGTAAAGGCAACATCTGTGAAAGAGTACCTACGTGTATCATAAAGAATTCATGGCCAAGAAGTTGCAGCACACACAAAACAAAGCCAATAAAATCCCCCAAGTCCCTTGGCAGAGATAATTAGCGCTCTACATGCGCTCCCATCATGCGTATGCGGCAACCATAAATAATGCTCCATCAATACCGACCAGAACAATAAAGTGGACGTATGCCAACACAGATGGTGACTGCACTCGTAGAATTGAGAAGAGGATCACACCGTGGGGGAAGGAGAGGGGTGACACAGGGGAGGACCAGGGAGGAGGCCGGTGGAAAACCTGCCAATACCAATAAATATTTCATCCTACAACACACACAGTCAGTGAGCCTGGTGCCCACAGGGGGGGAGGAGGGAGGCAAATATAGAAAAGCAAGAGAGTGAGGGGAGGAGGAAAATGAGAAAGCAGGGACAGATGAGACATAGCAAAGCCTGGAAGGTGAAGGTGTCCTCAACATGTATGACCGTGATGTTAAACATAGCTGACAACCCTCACGCACACACACTAATGGGGGTGTCACACACACTTCTCTTTCATCCTCCGCTTTCTCGACCCCGGCGAGATTCGTCTCCTCCAGCTTGACACCTGGACTAGCAGGAACACTGGTGTGAAAAGAAGTGCAAGACTACCTTCTTTTATATTTCGCTACAATTCAGATGATCCATCATGGTCAGAGGAGTCCCATAGAAGGCCATGTCAACCCTTTTATATTGAACATTTAACCTTTGGGAGTTTTGTGGCAATATATCCTGAATTACTGTGAGAAGCACTGGGGAGCACCAAGGGTACAGGAATTGTAGAAATGAAATTCCCTCGCTACTTTGCGGTTCTATTATAGTGGGCACTGACGGAGCTGGGGGTGGGGGGGGGGGGGGGGGGGGTTATGGGGCTGCAGGGGCACTGCCCCGGAGCCAAAATATGCTTAAACCTCCCAGGTGTCAGCCCAGATAGTTGACTTTTAGGTAATAGGAATGTATCACCAGCAGAAAATGTGTATTTAAATAAAGTTTGTAGAAAGTGAACATGAAAAAAAATGTGCATTTTCCCTTTTTCATGAAATGTTACACACAAATGTATACATTGATGGACTTTGTCAAATAAACCAATGGTTAAATGAACATCTTATAGACTGTGTCAATCAAAAGTGAGTATTATTTTTTTATGCTGGATTTCATTAGATCACTGTTTCTCAAACTTTATTTTGCCAAGGCTGCCATTTTACACAAGAAAAATCTCGCTGCATACCACCAAACAAAAACAGTGAGAAAAATAATCATTTTATCTGAAATAACTGGACGAGTTGTGGATTCTGGGCCTGTTTTATTGAACAATGATGTCTCATAGCACACTAGGGTGCCACTAGTTGAAATCACCACATTAAATTCTGAAAGTGTACCTAATGACTTGTCCAGTGTATGTCGATATATATAAAAAGCAAATAAATTAGACCATGTTTACGTGTCTTCTCTGTAGCTAAGACGAAGCCTGTTGTGTATGCTGCTCTGTGTTTACTGAGAATTCTTAGGATTTTTTGCATCCTGTTCCAGCCAATATGCCAGATGGGCAAGAACAAAGAGAGGGAACAGCTCGAGAGAAATAATGCTTGGCTTCGTTGTGCGTGTGTACACGGTAGTGTAGTTTTTTTTTTTTTTTCCCTGTCAGCTCGGCAGTTGCTCTTTTTCTTTGTGTGCCTCACCCGCTTCATCATCCTTTGTAATGTTCCAACATGATGAAACAGCAAAGTGCCAAAGCAAGATGATTAGCTTATCGTCCATCTGTGTGCCCCCCACCCCTTCCCCCCTAATTAACTTCTCACCACCGTGCTCCTTTCTGATCACTTCCAGGACTGCGACGAGACAGAGGTGGACAAAAACAAATGCTGCACCTTGTGCAACATGTTCTTCACTTCAGCCATCGTGGCTCAGTCCCACTACCAGGGAAAAACCCACGCCAAGAGAGTCCGCCTGGTCCTCGGGGAGACGCCCTGCAGCCCCGCAGCCTTGACCACGCAGCCTACCAACGCAGGTATCCAACCATCCACCTGATCACTACAAACCCGTGACTGTTTTCACATCTTAAGACTTCACTGTCAACTATTTAAGTTAAAAGCAGGTCTTTTAATAGAAAGATATAGTCAACCAAGTCAAAACGTCTTGTCTGCTTCAGCGTGAAAATGAAAGTGTCTGCAAACATGCCAGAGGCCCAGGAGGGAAAACTTGGAAGGTGAAGTTTAATGAAGATGAATTAATGTTTGTTCAATGTCATGTTTTTTTTTTTTTAAATTGGATTGTCTCGACGCCGGTGAGTCGTCCCCAGGGTAGCTTTATATAATGTAATAATCTAATGTCACAATTCATAGAGCTATGAAATGTGCTCTCTCACACAAGGAGGCATTATAATAAAGCCCCAAAGTATTATTTTTTTTATATACATTTTTGGCCCGTGCAAATGCAGGTTGTTTCTTGTGTACAGTAATAGAGATATCAGAGGCGTGACAAGAAAATACAGTAACAGTAGTTGTAAATCGATTTTGAAGTCTGGGAATGGCAAATTAATACCCGCAGTGTAAATAACAGCTTTTAGAGTCACATGAAGCCTTGAAAATGGACCTGTTTTGTATTCTTCTTCACGGTTCGCACATCTCACCCCTTTTGACAGCGCTCACTTTCCTTCATGTGTCCCACTCTGTGAAAATCACTTACTTCTGCTCCAGTGTGCAGAGACCACAGTCACAAGAAAAGACAGGGTGGGAAAATAAGAGAAGAGGGTGGGGGGGCGATACGTCCAAGAATCTTTACCCACATGCTGGCCACTACAAAGCAGAGACGAAGCATTTTTTTTTTTATCACTAAAATTAAAAACCAGTAAAAGGGCAGAAGGATTTAGTATTTAATTGAGATTTATGACGCGGCAAAAAGAACTGAAGGGAACTCGAGAAGGAGGGGTCAGTGAAACGAGCAGCCAAAGATATAATAATGATCGGCTCGCGGGGTTTCTATTAGCACACTCGCTCTAAAATAGACAAAATCCAAAAGGCACTCAATGGAGCTCAGACCTGAGCCAAGGTGGAATGACTGTGGCGTACAAAGCATTCCTGGCACAGAACAGAAAGTCAAAAGAAAGTGCAATAAACAGAAAGTCAACATTTACTGCCAGCTCTTCATTTGTAAACAGTCCTCGTGAAAGAGGTGTTATGACTCATGCACGAGTGGTGTTTTTGTGAACGCGTGATATTGTTGCGCTCAAGTCATCTGCGACTCAAGGTACACTGTCGCATTGTGAATGGCGCCTCGCCACATTTGGACACGCCATCTGGTGTTCTAAGCACTCATCATGCAATTTGGCTGTGTACCTAACACCCCCACGTTGCATGTGTCCAAATATACGTACCCTTACAATCAGCCAAGTCTATTTTAGAGCATGGTTTACACGCGTGGAAGCTCGGATTCACACGTGACGTACTATACCTACCCGCAAACAAACAGCCAAAACCATGAGCCATAATGGGCAAGTCATTGCTGGTGGCTATTAATGGCCAATCACCATGGTAACCAGTGTCATGTCATGAGGAGTAGGTCACCTGGGGGGTCGAGCTACATTCCCTCATTGAGGTGAAGGATGAAACAAGCGGGAGGACACAGGAAGTGGAGGAAGATAGAACAATAAAAATGGTAAACAAAATGGATCTGAAGTACAAGTTCAAGAGTATAGAGGCAGTTTTTTGAAATAGGGTCTCCGGAGGGCAGACGACCTTCCCGTGACCCTCGTTTGTGTTTCACACATGTGCCTCGCTACGATCGATTGCTCTTTGCCCTCCTTCAAATTAGCCTGTGGGGGTTAACGTGTCTCGGGAAGATTGAGTGCAGGCTTAGCCAAGTGGATGTTTTTTGTTTCTGTAATTGGGGAGTGGATCCTTGAAAGTAGATAGCTTTGGCAGCATCGATATTGATGGTTGTCATAGCGATCCTTTTCCATTATGATATCATTACCCCCCCTGCAGATTCCTCCCCTTCAACTCCGCTGCCCTCGGACCCCACGACGTGCCCTCCTCCTCCATCCGTGTCGGCGGTCAGCGGCAACGCCGGCAAAGAAGCCGGAAAGTACTGTTGCCTGTGCGGCGCCTGGTTCAACAATCCGCTGATGGCCCAGCAGCACTACGAGGGCAAGAAGCATCGCAGGAACGCTGCCCGAGCACGCCTGGTGGAACAGCTCGCGGGGAGCCTGGATGCCACGGAGAGCACAGGTCAGTCTATGTAATCCCAACTAAAAAAACGGCAGTGCAAGTGATAAGTGAAAGGCGGGCGGGGGGGGGAGCTGCTTTTTAAAGGGAAACTCGATAAGGGGAGATCATTTCAAACATTTGCGCTTGGATGTGTTCAAAGACATTTTGATCCACGGTAATTTGTACATCGACGTCACTCCAGTTGGATACAATTTGTGCCATGTTTTATAACTTTACCGTCATGCATCAAGCATAATACCAATAATAGAGGGATTATGATAATTAAATTAAATACCAAGAAAGTGTTGAAATGAGTCCCGATACTTTTGCTCATATAAAAAACGAATATATTATCGCTTAACGTTCGTATTCCTGATATTGGGTACAACCAAACTGCATCAAATCTATTTGGTGTAGTCAACCCGAGAAATTGCAAATGTCTTCCATTTCCCATAATCGACTCAACCGCTATTTTGCAAATCAACGAACACCAATCAAAGTCCAGAGAAAATTTCCAATTGAGCGTACAGTTGTAAGCTTTGTAGTACCAATAAAATCCTTCTTTTCTGGTTCCCCAGTGGTAAAATATTTTAAGTCATCCTGCTGAAGTAGGCAGCCCAAGACACACTCCATGACACATGAATGTGCACACAGACACACACGCTCTGTCCGTCGACGCTGTGGCGCGAGCTGTGTGCTCCAGGTGCCATGACAAAAGCAATCATTTCAAGGAACCAATCATATTAAAAGCATGAGTCACGTTGCCGCCTACACTGGCTCAGAGGCTTTAAGTTATGTCATGTTGGATATCATTCTCCATCCACTCGCCGTGACCCAGATCCCACAACGGCCGCTGCCTTTTGAGGCGATGTTTTAATCCCAATTCACAGTGCAGCGCGCCTTTGGAAACGCTCCGGCTATCCTGCTTTTGTGTAATTTACACCCGCAGCTTTTCATTAACTTAAAGATGCTGCGGAATGTATTTGCTGCTTTCCATTTAAAGGGCGGGCGAGCCGGTCCAAGAAGCGAGCTCGGCCGGCCGGCTCTGATGTGATTCATTACACGTACCATCCATCACGCCTGGGCTCAGGCGTCTTTTAATTACGCCACTATTGTCAGAATTGTTTGACCTCCCTCGTGACATGTTCCCACATCCGATTGACTTTTGACGCATCTCAGGTGGAAATATTTACAAATGTTAATTAGTCCATTGAGAAGGTTCACTTGGAGTTTTTGTATGTATCCGGACCCGTTTATGATATCAAACAGCTTTGAGAGAAATATTTGTGTGACTTTAAGCAGACATATCCAGGATTCGGTGGTGATCTATTTGAATATTATTTGGCTTGAGTCTATCCTGTGGAACATTTTCTGCTCCATCATCTGTTGATGTGTGTGTGGACCATGACCTCGTCATATCTCATCTGTCGTCCTCATTAAGTACCCGTGAGGCGCAGGTGACTTATTTACACATCGTCCTTGTGCTATTGATGATGCTGACCTTTGCTTGTACTTGCATGTTGCAAAGCCTCTCGGCATACATGCATTAGCATTTTTTTCTATCCCATTGACAAGTTGCAGGAAAGAATTCGGGCTATTTAGGTGCTAGACGAAAAACCCTGAGAAATGGATCATGGGGATATGTCGCAAGAGCTGCAGCAGCCTCGGCAAAGTGCCTGGAGGACTCGGATGTGTCTTTACATAAATCACATCCGGGGTAGAAACACCCTCAGGACAGAGTCGGACAATTGTCTCCTCTCTCCAGTGACGGGGCGGTGAATTAGGAGCAGTGAGATAAGCGTCTCGAGTTGAAGCATGAGCGCCCGAGCGCGCCAGGACCTCAGAGAGGGCCAAGGAGCAAAGCCGAGAAAACGGTGTGTAATTGATGACGACGTATGAGTCAGAGGACACAGCTGACCTTCTCTCCCTTGAAGCGGCGCTCACGTGACACCGGGGCACTATGGGCAGGTGTACACGCACATGTGAAGGAACATGACAAGCAATATAAAGTACCGTTTGGAGTAGACGCATTTGACAGAAATTTATTCAAGTGGTGATCAAGTAGCCCTTTTATGAGCAAGGGAAAAAATATTAGAAATTTAGTTAGGTGAGTGTTTAAAATGGACAAATGTTACAATGGGGGAGTGTAATCTTTAGACACAGCCATCTATTTTCTAATGCACTTGTCCTCATTAGAGTGAGCTGGAGTGAATCCCAGACTATTTGCAAGCCAATCAGGTCACGTATAGACAAACAAGCATTCATTAGGAACCATTTAAAGTCTTCACCATGGAGGCTTTTGGGATGTAGGAGGAAGTTAGACAAACTACATGCAAACCGGCCACATTTTGACCCTTGAACCTCAGAAATGTGAGGAAGCTGTGCCAAACACTCGACTACTGGATACGGTGTTTGTGAAATACTGTATACTAGTCCTGCGAGCAGTTTGTGTAGCTCAAACTATCATAGTTGGTATTAGGTTGTACTTCTACAGCTAGTTATACTCCAACATAAACACAGAGATCAAGAGAAGCATTATTTTAAAATTACCCATATTACCAAGATTTTTGTTGGTGTTATTTAGGGCGCTACAACAGCTTAATGGCACTTTAATTGATATTAATGGGTAAAGATGAATCAAGATAAATGTTTTGAGTTACTATGGGATGAATAAACCTTATAGTGTAAGTCAAGGCACCGTTGCGACTATAATGACCAAACCCTGGTCTCGTTTTATATTCGGTAGTGGTTTAATTACGCAAGACAATGAATACAGCAACTTGTCTGTGCTGCAAGGAGGAGCTCCATCCTATTAGCCTGCCTCCAGGGTGAGCAGAATTAAAAGATGACTACTTGTCATTGAGTCGTCCCACTGGAAGGTGGAAAGTACCTTAAAAATGATCCGCTGTGATATTCACAGTTGGTGGTTAAATGAAGTGTTGAGGGCTCATTTCCTCATTCTCCTCCGGAGTCCGTCGCTCCATTATAGCTTCAGCAGTAGATTCCATGATTGTTAGCACTGAACATCAGCCTGGAAAAAAAAATCATAAAAGAAACCAGGCACTGTTAGAGCTTGGCAGAGCATCTTGACGGAATGGCCAATTTGCAACATGCCCATTAAGATTTCTTTAGGCGAGTTTAAAGCGCATCAGACACCCAAAGCGCAACAATGCTCTCTGAAAAAAAGCACAATGCAGCACTTTCCATTTTATGTGCACTCGATCATTACTTTTTGGGAAGTTGGCATACCGCCGTTGCCAAAACAGCCAGGGGGCTGTACATTAGCCTTCATGCCAACCCCCCCTCCTCATTTCTGTCACTAGCATATTGTTTTATGTAATTAACAAGGCTTAAAACGCCCTCACAAAATACTGCTGGAGCCCGCATGAATTCACCGCCGCTTCCTTGCATGCAGTCTGTGTCTTGCGCCTCATTTACATGGATTAGTCCATGGCGTGCTCTCATAAACCAAAAGCGCTTGTGTAACCAAAAGAACGTTATTGTGCATAAACACGAACCTTTTCGGTAGCTATTTTTCTATCTTGGAGATCAGGGCCAATCTGTCAATCAGACTAAGAGCTTCCCTACAAAGGCACCAAATGGCACTTAATCATTGACAAGTGTATAAAAGAGCAGACGTTTTTGTGTGATCTTTACTTTGCTATAGAATAAGAAGGGAGTGGAATGTAATAAAAATAAAATGGGATCGGCCGGTCATTGAATGTCTTTCTCCTCTTCAGTTAATAGCACTATCATTAAGAGTAATGTCATTTTGTCTGAAAGAAGAACCGCAGTGGTGCTTCCAATTTCAAAACTAAAACTTTACGCTTCGAATATCAGTTTGTGCTCCTTCCCCACAATTCCATCTCCTCTCCTCTTTCATTTCACTTCCTGCCGGAAATTTGCCCACGTCACCCACGTGGTTTAGCGAACCCTCCCATCTCTCTGTTGCCATCTTCATCCATCTATTTTTGGCAGGCGCCTTCATCTCGACCACCTGCAAGCCCTCCAGTTTGCTCACATCTGGGTCTGGGGCACACATTCGATACGCGTGCACAAACACAGCAGAGTCCTCCACCATCTGACACGCAGCTGACATCACTGTCCTCCCTTCCCTCACCTTCTTGAGGTTTAGGGTTTGAAAACACGCACACAAACCGGCTGCGATCTAAAAATATAACCAGTTTTCTCCTAATGATTAATAGATTCAAATCTTTTTCCAGCTGCAACCTAATTACGAAAATCTCCCTGCTCTGCAGAGTAGAAAAGAAGAGCTTATTTAACTTTGTTTCGATTTGATACCTTGACGTCTGGATGCCCCATAAGTATTGTGCAATTTGGAGTTTAAACACAATTTGAAATTTGACCTCATTTCAGACAGCAAATTTATTCCAAATATATCCCCAACAGGTTGAATTTAGGAATGTATAAAAAATGTTCACCTATTTTCCATTTGAGGTACCACTGCATTGTTGTGCTTGTGAGCTCGGCTCCTGCTGAGGATTATGATAATAGCTTCTTGAGAGTTTTTCAATGAGCACATAGGTCTTTGTAAGCACCCTGGAAAATAAGTGCGGCTTGTGTGTTGAATGTCTCTCCAGGGCTGCGCAGTAGTTACTCCTGCAGCGTCTGCAGCGTGGTCCTCAACTCCATCGAACAGTACCATGCACACCTCCAGGGCTCCAAACATCAGAACAAGTGAGTACAACGGCTCATCGTAGCGTGTGAGGACAAACGACCTACGAGGCATTTGATCTGAATATGAGGAGGTGTGTGTGCGTTGAGCGTGATGGATTCTTGGCTGGTGAAGTGAGGCGGAGTCAAATCTCATTTCTGGCTGACAGTGAACCAAGCAATGTTTTGACAGCAGTGTGATAAACACGCAAAAATGGAAAATGGTTACGCAATTTAAGGCTTGTAAAATTGCTGACATCACTTTCCATGTTTTGTTATAGTATGTATGGGGAGGTTTTCTTTATCACATTTTCCTACAGTATATATTAGCCTTTCTACAACAAGTAATTAATAATGAAATAAGTTTGTGGTTGTGTCTGAACCAAAATGTATCCAAATGGTGGGTTAAAGCAGTTAGACATCATGCATTTACCATGAGAGAGCTCGCAGCGTGCTTGTGGGCAGTCTATGCCAGAGCGGATTTTGTTTCTGCATGTAGGCCTCTCTGCACAGTATTTAATGCTGTCTTTTTTTTAAAAATATATTTAGTTGATTTATTCATTCTAACCCAAGTAAATGCTTTCTTTTTTTTTATTTAATGATTGAAATTGAAATTGTCTATCATTCGTTCATCACATAGGCTGTACAACACGGTCGGTTTCCGTCCCATCCTGCTGCCAAGAATTTAAAGAAATTGTCCATTTCTTTGCAGTTAATGCATACTTAAATGATGTGCTGACTAGCAGGTGATCTGCTTTGCTGGCAAAAACGTTTGCATGTAGTGAAGCCCGGAATTACATTTTAATCTTCTAATTCATCAAACCAATCACGGGATTTCATAATAGACTGCTCGACTGCGCTCGTATTCAACCTGCTGAGAGTATTTTTAATAGCTTCATTGAACAAGGCAAGGCGAGAGGTATTGGGGGGAAAAAACGATTAAGATCCGTCTGTGGGCTTTGTAGTCAAATACTGGTCAGGATCAAAGAATCATTAATATTCCCACCGTGCCGGGAAAAAAAGTGACGTACGTTCTAAAAATGTGCTTGCATGCACTCAGCTGAGGTTTTGTGATGGCAACTTAATCATACCCACAACTTTAGTACAGCTGTATTATTCATGGTTATAAGTGGAAATTAACCACTTCACTGCAAAACAATGTCAAACAAGTCTGAAAATTGCCACAACGCAAGATATTTCAATATAGTAACTCATGTACTCTTATCGCAAGTGAAAAGCACATGGGAGCTAAAAATTCAGCAGCTGGCACCTAGCAAGAGATGCCAACATCTATATCGGCACATAACTCAATTGGACAGCCGTTGTCTAGAGCACTTCGTCTTCGTCTTCTAGATAGACTTTTCCTGACTTAGGGAGTTTGGTGTTTTCAGGCCTTCATCAAGAAATGTATTCAAGAAACTTGCCACAAAGTCTTTTGGCACACGCTGTACGTGTTCCAACTCCTAAATTATTCAACTTTTAAAGTATTCAAACTTTGAGGTACCATTGTACTTGGACTGACACAGCAGTGGGTAAAAGCCTGCTGTGTATACCCAAAGGTAAACTGTCAGGTTTGAGTGCTGATCTCCCACTTTGCAATGTTTGAATATTTTTGCAAATGGGCTGCCTCATGAATCTCAGTTTTGTTACTTTTCTGGTGCTTGCGGGCAAGGATGCTGAGAGTCTGACAGAGTTGTTTATGGGAGTGCTTTATAAACACAGCAGAGACGGAACACGCCACGGACAAAGTCAGACAGATGGCCGGGGAGGTGAGGCGCAGCACAAATATGGTGTCGAAGGCAAATGAGCAGAGGGATTGCCAAACAGACAGAAGAATATGTGGAGGTGTGCAAATACATTTTTTTTTCACGGTTCAAAGAGTAGAGGCAACTAATACAACAAGTCTCAGTCTTGCTGAGAGCTGGAGGGCTCAAATGTTGCCGAGACATCAGGAAGAGACGGTCCTTAGGCAGATTCATGGCAGTATGGTATATTATTACGTATTATGTGTCCTAAATTCAGTATATGAGGATGATTTGAGTGTAAAATAGAAAAACCATTGCTCTGATGACATTGCAAACCTTGTGGAACCGTTTTACCTCGCTACGCATCTTTACAAGAGCATAATAACTTTGACAGCAACGTGACCACAACTAGATATACCGTAAATTGCACTGTGGCAATGTTCGATCTAATCTGATTAAATTATATTTGGAAATTGCCTGTGCCCTAGTTGACTGCAGTGCATTCTGGGTAAGCCCTTGAACGAGATTCTGCAGACTTAGAGTGTGCATGAAGTGTGAAAAAGTCCATGAGAGAGAGCCCCAGGAAGCGCAATCCATTTAAAAGTGCACAGCCCTTGCAGACTTATTGCAAAGGCACACTAGGATGGTGCAAGTGGTACTAGAAATAGATCCAAACCAACATTTATCCTCTGGGGATCCGAACAAGACCGAGGGGGTTCTACCTCATCAACTTCACTCGCTCTGCTCTCTTCTAGTCACTCAGGTGTTACTCAATTTGTATGCTTGACTCAATGTTAAACCCATTTCAGCTAAAATCAAACTACTTTGCACACACTTAAGCCATTAGCGAATAAGGTTGTCATCTTTGAGGTGGAGCAGAAATTGAGGCATGTGATACGATAGCATGTAAAGTCCCTGTCAGGTTGTATTGTCCAACACGTTTAGCCGAGTGTCACTTTTTCGGCTGCCATGTGAATGGACCGACACTTGCACACACTAGACAGGCTCGGATGGCATATGAGTGGAGAAATAAGGTGACATGAGGCTCCACGGGCGATGTGTGTCGCCTTTGTTTTGGTCTGCATGACGTGAACAGAAACATCAAAACAACTCAACATCCTTTGGGAAATATTTATTATTTTGGGGCTAGTCACACTTTAAACTTAGTGTGCATTTTTTTAAAAAACATTTTCCCTCCTACTGCAGGCTCAAATAAATCTCAGCCAGAGTGTTTTTAATTTACTTTCTGTCCACATGAGGACACAGAGAAATCCATTTACAGGCTTCTAAGCCACAGGAGGCTTCTTGATAAATTTTCTTAATCAACAACGTGCAAAATTAACCATCTTTTCAATCGATTCATCGTAAATTTAATGAATGCCTCTAAGAATATATTAAATCACCGTTTTGATGGAGAGCTGAATAATGCTGCCAGGAAAAGCTGTGTGCTGCTCAACGACCCTTAGCTGACATCTCTGCATGCCACGCTAGTCAAGATTGAATCAACAGAGCCTCTGCAGCCAAGTGTTGCACTCTATTTAGCGTCGATTGCTTCAAGACATAATCAATCAACAAGCATTTTCACACAATGGATTGTTATGCCTAACCTCTAAACGCATGGACATTGTAGCCAATTAGATGTTGGAAGAAAAAAAATATTTTAAATTCGATAATCCCGCCTTCCATCTAGAACTCCCTAAATAAATGTCTTTCAATTTAACGGTCTAAATGTGATTTTACTCGGCGCTCTGCGCATGTTGGACATTTGGGATGTGTCATCGGTAAAGCCACAACATATTTTGCTCTTCTCCGAAACAGCTGGATGTGTTTATGTGCCAGCATTGTGTATCTGTCCCACGCATCTGTTTTGCTCACCGTCAGCTGCGGGTCATTTGAAACACTCCGTTCTCCCTCGCTGCTGTCGCAGCAGACTGCTGGCTGTAATTGGAGCAGTTTTGGAAGATATCAGCAGAGATATAACTAGATCTATTTGGCAGGCCATTTTCTCACGACACAATGTGTTGCAGTAATGCCAGGCTGCTTACCTGAATATACTACAGAGGCACAAGCGAGGCAGCCGCATGGTCAACTTCCATTCAAAAATGCAATGCCTCCGTTTCTATAGGTAAACTAAAGGAAATGAAATGATGAAATCATTTCTGTCTTGGCAATGGAGGACAATTTCCTATGTAAGAAGCATTGCTCGAGTTAGAAGAACTAGCAGCGGGCCATTTTCACAATCGTGTCCGCACATCTTTCATGATGAATTCAAAATCTAATCTCAAAAGTTCCTTCAACTTCTTCTAGGAAGTTACAAATCAAACTTTTTTTTCCTCCTGTAGTTTGAGTCAAAGATATCACAAATAATCTTTTGCTCCCTTGTGAGAGCCTCTGGCATAAACACTGACTGCTTGAGCCGCATGCTGGTGATCTGTGTTAGCACCGAACTTGATGATTGGCTCAGTGAAAGCAAAAGTGCAAAGGAGGTTGTTAAAATCCTTCCTCCTTGGGTGTTATATACTGACGTATGAAGGCCAATTGAAAAAACTTAAAAGTATTACGAACGAGTTGCAAGCCAACTATCGTTTTTTTTTTTTCTCCCGTACTTGTAATTCCCTCTAACGAACATCTACTAATGCCAAAGAATGCGAATGTAGAGGCACACCCTAATCGTGTCTCACAGCTCTGTGCTACCGTAGCAACTGATGTGCTATACCTGGCACATATGGAAACATAAATGGAGGCTGCCAAGGTGACCTTTACTTCCTAAGTGTACTATCTCTATTGCTTTCATTTTCTCATTTTCATAAGACCCACATGTGTGGTTCAGGGACAGATTATGGGCTTAAAACCTTTACTTAAGATGGACCCACATAGTTCACATGCCTTCGGTGTGCCATCACCTTGCCACGGTGCAATTTTCTTTCATTAACGCTCCCTGTCCTCTGTCTTTTATTGTATCCCCAGATTCAAACATTTGTCTGAATTAATTTTACTGTAATAATCAATAATGGTATGCCACGGTGCAGTATGTACCTTGGTTTTAAAGTCAAGGTCATGTTGACATTTCAGACAGCAAGGAATCAAAATGTGAAAATGAAACTTTGATTTGTGTGAGCTGGAACAGAGGTTCATCAGTTAAAAATTCTTCAAAGAATCAAAAATTCCCAAACAAAAACAAAATGTTAAATATGCTGGCCAAAAGCTGAGCTGCATTGTTTTTTTACAGAGTACACTAAGACTGGGAGGGGAAAAAACACAAATTGGTTGACTAAATGCACTAAATCAGGCGTCATGGCTGCACAATAGTAAACAGAAAAAATTTTCAATTTGTATTCAGCACAAGCTCCTCCAGTGTCAAACTCAATTTGTTTCTGTTTTTGCATGAGATCTAAGCAGCTCTGAAGTTCCAGTTTTGTTTAGCAGGTGAACTCAGAGCTAAGCCGCCACCAAGTGTGCCCTGGCAATGAACCCACTTCCAAAGTCTCTTCCATCTTTTTCCTCATACTGAATTAATACAAAGTTGAAAATCAACAGTACCACCCCATGTTTTCTTTTTTTCCTCTCGACTTTGGTACAGCGTATGATTAAATATTCCCTTGCACGCCTGTCTCATTTTTCTCTGACTATTTATTCAGTTTCCAACTGCACAAAGATATGTACAGTCTTGCCATGTTCAAATATGGTCACACTGCGTCAAAAGAACTCAGGCACTTTTAAATGCAAATTATGAAACATACAACCTATTGAATCATATTTTTCCTATAAATTATTAATTAGCTATAACCCAGAATATGTGAGCAAAGCATAATATTTTCTTTATAAACGTTTTGTTCCAAAGCACTAGGACACCAACAAGACAATTTTTCCCGATTCATAAATATAAAGTATAAAAAATGCCTCGCTCGATCGGTACAGTAGCTATAAATTCATGAAATAAATGAATTGAACAAGCTGTCTGCAACATATTCGAAACCCATTTGAGGTTATGACCCAGCAGTTGAGCAGCCCTGCTGTTTATTAAATTTAGCTACACTCCAAAGATCGGTATTAGTCACAATAATGGATCCTTTAAATCTGGCTATTCTGCAGGGAGTCCAAATGTGATTAAAATTGCTTGATTAAGTGGCTTTTCTTCAGCGTATTTCATCTCTTTGTTTTGAATTAAGTGCCATGGGGATTTGTTTTCACGGCAGAATGCAGCCACACCAACTTGCATTATGCCGAACAATCAGCGGCTTTAGATAAAGAGCCACCTTTACGGTAAATGCCGTGCCGCCGATGGAAAAAAAAAAAAACATAAGGATTTGTGCAAAGTGTCTTGTGCTCTTCATTTTAATTTCAAGCCAGGTGAAATATTTTGAGAGTATGAAAATAGATGATTTCTCCTTTTTAATTCCCGCACTTCACCTCCCAGGCCTTTGTCTTGTTCTGCATTCGTGCACTAGATTAAGAACGGCAGGCAACATGGATTTAAAGCCAAATGGCATTACTTGCCGCAAACAGAATTACTTTCTCACTCATGGGATTCCGTGTCTGTGTTCCCCCCTGGCAAAAACCAGAAAGTTCTTGTCACATGAACCCACCTTAGACACCAAACAAGACTCAACAAATGCTTTTCTGTGTTTGCTTGTTTGCAGCTTGAAGCAACAACAGCAGTGCGCCCCTCAAGAATGAGATGGAGTTAGCGGACTTCAAAAATCCTGCCATATGTCAGAAACCGAACAGTGTGCCAGAGTGTTTGTGTGTCCGAGACGTCCGTCCACACATCTGCAACACGCGCACGTGGGTTCTTTCATTTCTGTGTCCTGAAGCGATTTCTCTTGAAATTTACTCTGCACCCAAGTGTTTGACATGAGTTGTACACCAACAGCCAGCAGAGAGAAGCTACCTGGCTGTGGACTGCCATAAACAACAATAACAATGGTGGTAATAATAATAATAAAAATAACAATTCATGTGAAACAGTCCTGGATTTTAATGATGTCAATGCCCAGAATGTTCTTTACAGTTAAGCATAAAATATTTATACGCTGGCCAAATGTTACGTTATTTACTTTTTTGATGAATGAGTGTCTTTTGGTAAATAAATGAATTGACTTTGTTAACATTTTAGCCGCATTGTCATAAAGGTCCTTGTCTATAAATGATTCCTAGCGTTTCTACGTAGTACAAGCATATCCAATGACCAAAATGTATAGTTGATTGGAATGCGTTGTTATTTAGGCAAATAGTAGTCAGGAACATCCATTGAAAAAAAAAATGCAGGTTCATTCTTAGGTGTCTAATTCGGGGGAAGTGTGTTGAGAAAATATAAATTTAATGGTATATTTCCAATGTCGTATTGTTCAAAGGATTATTGTAATATAAATTTACTGGAACAGGCTACTGATGTCTTTAGACTTGTTGAAGCAGCATGTGGCTTCTTATGCAAGGTAATTCTTGTATGCTTTGTTCCAAACAACCGAATTTAATTTTGAGTATCTGCCGATAATTTGCCAATGCGAAGAGGAAAAATCAATAGCCCATCCAAGCTTTTTTTATTTGTTAATCAACTCACCCCCATAACGCTACGTAACATTTGTTACCTTTTTTATGAAAATAAATTTGTGCTGTACGAGCAGGCTATAAAAGTTGCAACTTAAATAAATGAAACGCATTTTTGTGTAATCACAGCACTTGTGTAGATGTGGTTTTCTGACCCTCCTGTTTTTCACAACATCACACAATTTGCGTAATGTACCTCAGGATTTTTTTCCTGTTATGACTTTTAAATATCAAGATTTTTTTCCAGCCAATACCAGGACATAAATGAGTAGAAGAGCACAAATGGTTGAGTCATTTAAAATAGGATGAGGAGACGCGGTACCGAAAACAGATAGCTGATCGGGAACAGCAAGAAATACCAGGATGTAAAAAAATTTCAATCAACACAATTATTTGATCACATCATTTGGCCAGGGTATAAAAAATAAATGTTTTTAACTATGATGGCCATAGAACAGCATTTGCCAAGCATTTGGACGCTGATCCAGTTCTCAGTTTGGGCTCCTTCTCAAACTACGTGCCAAGCACTCAGGCCCAGACCATAAAAATCAATGAACAAGAAGACCTGCATGAAAAGTTCTCACTGTGTGACAACGACTACAGATGATCGAAGAGACGCCAACTAAATGATTTCTGAAAAAGCAAATGCTGCCTTGGATTGATGACAGCAGATAGAAAAAAAGCAGCACAAAAATGACTTTTCAACTGGAATCTCACGTTGAAGCTAGTGAAAACATTCCTACAAAGCTGAATATTGATGTCAGAAGCAGTCCAGAGGCAACAGAAATTGCCCTGGCCTGTTGAAAAGGGCAATGTGTACTTTTTTGTGTTTTTGTTGCTAGAGCCAGAGGAAAAACATCACTTGCAAAACTATGTAGCAATCGGTGTGTAATGATACTATATTAATGCATGGAAAATGTTGCATTAATTTGCTTTATTTATTTATTTTACGTAGATTGCTTGCACATTTTGGCAATAGTGCTGCTCTCTAGTGTTAGCTTAATAATGCATTATAGTTCACACCTCAGCAACAAATTTTAGTACAAATTCACCTCTGTTTAATTAAAAGTGATCTTTTTGATACCTGAAATGTCAACATTGTGTAAGTCGTCTCATCAGAGTGTCTGTAAAGTGAATTTTGAATTGTTTGTAGCACTTTACGAAGGGGGGGGGGCATTTTCCTGTGCTGTTGCTACACGATAAGCACTACACTAAACTACTCTTTGTTTTCGGATGAGATCTGTTCAACTCATGAAATAAAATGTTTTTATTTGTGTATTGTATGAGAGAAGAGTGAACTGCAAATGACCTTCTGTAATTAGACTGTTTGGAAGTGGAAAAGCAGGATTTTTATTTTTTTTGTAAATAAGCCAAAGCTTCTAGTCTGTGTATTGAGATTTACGAAGGGTTTTGTATTTATATTGTTTATCTGCACTAAGCCACCGGGTGATGAGGGAAATGTGTTATTATTGAAAAATAATAAATATGCTGACATTGATATGAGAATAATCTGTTTTTTGAGTGTGTAGTGAAGAATCACTGCACAACACGAAGGGATTTAGGATGCAATTCAGAAGTTTAACTCCTAAAATCCCATATGACATTTATGTTTCTCTAGCAACTACTGTCTCACTTTTTTTCTTAATTACGAATCCTATTTTTTAGATTATTTAGTGGTGTGGTGTCATAATGGTTTTAATTAAACAAGAGCCAACATGAGAAACTCTCATTCCCATGACAATAAATACTTTCTGGTAATTTGATAATCCAGGAAATTGGCTTCTGGGGTTTAAATAAGTATTTTGTTTGGGTGAAACAACATTTTGGCCAATTTTCATAAACATATTGGGAAAGTTTAGAGTGAGAAAGTTTGTATGTTATTTGAGCAAGTTACTTTTGGACCACATTTTCCTCAAAATAATGAATTATAAATTGGTCAACACCATCCTGAGCGGCCACAGAACTATATTTATTTGGATTTTGGTTTTATTTATTCAACTTTTCCTGTTCCATAAAAGGCTAGTCATCATTGATGAAAAGTGGAAGAAAATGTGGTGCTGCATGCAAACGGAGTAAAGCTTAGATGTGATATATTTTCAATATAGAAAAAATCTAAAAAGACAGCAAGCATGCTGGAAGATTAGAAAAAAAATATTCAGCTTATTTCCAAACGAGGGAACTGCTTCAAAGCTTGGCCCTGGCAGCAAGGTTTCCATGGTAACGCTGCTGATGCAGAAGACTGAGGAAGAGCAGCTATGGTGCATCGCAGACAACGTGCGTGCTTTCAATAAATGTTGACAAAGAACCTGTCAGTTGGATGAAACTGCGGGATAACTGAATGACGTGTTTGATAATTCTCTCTTTTTTTGTTTTCTTTAAAGTAAAACAAGACCAAGGAGTGCCTGCGCAATCTTAATGGCCGCAAGAGCTGCACTGAATAAAACATTCAAACCGGTATCATGTCATTTCCACAGTGCTATCCCACCCATGTGTATTATTAGTAAAGAGGGTAGAACTCAAGGTCACCTCTCCAGTTTGCCCATAGTGGAGCAAGCTATGATCTTCATGAATATTGATGAGCTCAGGTGGGCAACTCCCCTTACAGTTAGTTGCGTCCTTACACTCGGGCCCGGAGAGTGTTTGATGCATAGCTCAAATGGAGGCATTTACATAATTCAGTAAGTCTACATTTGAAAAAATGCTTCATGTCTCAGTAGTTTTATTTTGTTTACACAAGACCATTCATTTGTCACTAAATATGTTAAGATCTTTTTTAAATTAAAAATACAGTACAATATAAAAATTTAAAATGTACTTTTTGCAGAATAGTCCGTTGGTCCTCGAGTAACCCATCGAGGAAGTCCTGTTAGTAGATTTGTTACAGTCTCCTGACTTTGACTGTGTACAACTACATAATTAAAAGAACACATTTAGTTGTAAATGTCAGTACATTTTCAGTTGACATTTCCCAGGAATGATGTGGCTCGGGGGCAACACAAGGCAAACTGTCTTTCTGAGAAAAGGAAATGATAGTTATCTCAGGAGATTTGTGCATCTCCAATCTTGACATCTCCTCAGTAAACAAAAAAAAGTACATATACGTATCTATATATATTTGATGTAAGTTTGGAATGTGTCATTATTAAACCAGACTGCTACCACCCTGCCATACACTTTTAATCAAAAGACACACTATGCTTCGAAAACAGCACTTTGCAGAAACCCTCTTCTGAAAAGTTGCAACTGCGACTGACTGTTGCCGCTGACAACGGGCATGCAAGCCCAAGTGGGACAGCAACAAACATTTCCACTTCACTAGCCCTCTCCATACAGCAGGCTGTTCATTGTCAGTGCCTGTCGGAGCGTTCCTGACAAAAGGCATTGTCCGCACACCCAAACGCTCCTCGGTTCAACCCCGGCTGGCATTTGAAACGATGGATGGAGCTCGGTGGCCTGAAACCGTCAACAAAAACTTTGCAGACAGAGATAAGATGTCCGATGGCAGCAATTGTAACGAGACTGTTGGTGCGAAAAAACCTAAGTGGTCATTGGAACAAACTAAATAAAATATCTCTTTTTAGTTTCTCCTCGTATTAAATTATTGTTATAGTATAAGTTTGCATAAAGCCAACAAGACTGTTGTCTCCACTCACGTTGTGCTACTACTACAATAATCCAAATGTGTGTCTCGCTCAAATGAGGATGTTTTGTCAAATCTTGCAAAATCTTTCCTCTAGTAAAAAGCTCTCTGCTGTTGCCGCCGCACAGCTCAGGAGAGAAGCTTTAATTAAAACGCTGAACCGACAACTTGGCTGTGGCAGGCGGGGTGTGCGGATGTGTCTTGCCCGCTCATGTGCACGTGTCTAAGGCACAGGTGGCTTATCTTGCATGTTGACGTCTATGTTTCCATTTTAGTTTTGATACACTGCGACTTTTGAGTGAGTGTGCGCACGATAATGTTTCAACCATAAAATAATCATTACCAAGTGGACACGCCATTTAAACCCTCACCATCTGCAGACAAATCAGTCTTTGCACTCGATAAAATTTAGGCTAAAATATGCGCATTACCTTTTATGACAGGACGACTCATTGGAAACTGACTGTCTGCTGTATTCACAATTGCACCATTTCCACCAAGTTGCTCTTATTTATTCATTGCTCTTATTTATTCATTGTATGTGCCTTCTTATTTTTACTTTTTGTATTGTTTACTTGAACGTGTAATCTGTCACCGTGGGATAGTAGGAAATGCAATTTCGATGTCTTTGTATGTCTTGACGTGAAGAAATTGACAATAAAGCAGACTTTGACTTTGACATTGTAATAGTTGCTATGATAAAAAAAAATATATTTTTTGCTTAGTTACTCCAAAAAAAAAAAAAAAAAAGACGAACGCCTGGACGCATAGGTGCTCTTGACTAGTCATATAAAGTTGAGAAAAGAGACTGCATATAAACGTGTTCCACAGTTCTAAGTAAACTACACTTTAAAGTAGGGAAGGCAAGCGGGGCAGCATTTGGCTTAATCCTGTATGTATCTGGGCCTCCACTCAGGAGGGGGACAGCCAGTGTAATAAGTGTGTCTGTCAGTTGACGACTACATCTGATGTCCCACTCCCCAAGTGACTGCTGTCATCTCAACAACCACAGCCGGTGAGCTAAATCTGTAACACACACACACAATAACACACAGACAGACCTTCTCTATCTTAAATTAATTTGTCAAAGCCAACATGCAGATAGTTATGTGTCTCCCTGTCAGCACCCCGCAGTTATGCGTTAAACCTTCACCCACCATTGTCAAATCGATGCTTATGCAATTATGGGTAACTACAATGGAAATCAGATTAAGGGCGATGATGCAAAAATGTGCAATGGTTTATCAAATTAGTTTATGACAGAGAGTAGCTCAGTGTTTTAATTTAACTGCATACTAATTACATCCTTTCATTTTCTTTACCCTGGAATGGTCACCAGGACAACCCATTCACACTTGCATTCACACCAATGGACGATTTAGTTTTTTCTCAATTTCAATGGCTTTGTTTTTTTGTTTTTTTAACAGCAAGAGTGAATCTCTTCCATAACGAGCGGAATGATAATGCCCAGAGGACTTGTGTGCTCGTATGCATGCAGCTTGATTGGCCATATGTTTTTTCGAAAGCAGACCAGTTTAAACAGTGGCTCTGTTGGTTAGAATTTGGTAGTGCAATACAATTCCATTACTTGATGACTTGCATTTAATAATCTTCTATACTCATGTTCTCTTGACAACCAAAACTAAGGTTGCTCCATCTATCTATTTTCTGTACCAATTATCCTCAGCAGGGTCAGATGTGTCTTGGAGCCTATCGGAGCTGAATTTGGGTAAGAGGCAGTCAATCAAGGAAGTGTCAAGCCAGAGCAACACTGATAAATATTGCACACAGTCTTTGCATTTGCATTAAATCTCGACGGTACCTAAAAGTTGCATGAGTGCCTACATGCCATTAAATTGTATCCCCAAAAAGTGTTGGCTAAAACTGACTGCCGAAGCAGAAACAACAACACAAAAAAAAAGCCACAAATTCAATTAAAAGTTTCAGCTAAGCAGAAAATTACCTTTGCAGGGACATAAAAAGGCGGCAGTTTGTTTTAATGGATCAGCATTATGTAGGAGCAGGAGGAAAACGGCAAAGGTGGTCAAGCGGTGAACGGTTGAACCATGTACGATTGGATTATTGTGTAAAACATTTGATCAAAAAGAAAATCCTCTAAGGTCTTTTTAAAGCCACAATCAATAGTGCTACCCAGTCTGTCCAGAGGCAAAACCTGGATACATTTATGATAAGGACGAGTCTTTTGAGCCCTGCTCTGTAGTTTACGAGCCGCGCTGCACTGCGGCGTTACGTCTTCCTTTGATTGCGACAATAAAACCAGCTCACTATGGTCATGTCAAATTCTAGGAAGTAAGTCTTTCCATTGAGAAGTGGTTCACCATTTTAATGGGCTAAAGGTTGCATGAAATTAATCATTAAAGACAGAAATAAATTAAGCATTCTCTACCCCTAATGATACACATCCTGTCCTCGCTCTGAATGAAAACCCCGCATTAATGAGGCACTATTGTATTAGTGGACCAGATGAGATAGACAACTATGCATGAATTAAAACACTGAAAAACACTTAGCCTTGACTTGAGGAGGAAAACGCTGGAAATCAAAGCCGGCCGGCTATGTAAAGTTAAATTAATCAGTGTTGGCAATGTTTTGTTTTGTTTAAAGCGCAGATTAGCCAACTTGCAATGTTAAACTCTTAATATGGAAAAAGCAAAATGGCGGAGTAGTTAATACAGTTTTATCTTCAAGTGGATTATATCCATGTTCATGATTTTGTCCAGTGTCTTGGAACAGATTGTGTTCAACCTCAGTCTATATTATTTTCCACCACAAAATTGGGTGTCAATCATCCAAGTGTGAAGGACACCATATGGCTCAGGTTCCTAAAAACCTGTGAGTGTTTTGTCGTTCGCACAGTTGACAGTTGACTCATGGGCGTCACATCGAGTGTGTCAACACAGCCGAGCAAAGCCAGCGGAACGGTAAACAAAATAGCACACGTGCATTAGTCAGCCTCACAATCCATGACAGGTGGCGTCGTAAGCATCGGTTTACAGCCAGCATGTCTCGCCCACTCGCTCTGATCATCTGAATTAAACCTGATATTTAATGACGGATTGATTTTTATTTACAGCAATTTTAAACACGGCCACGTAGCAACCAAATGTACGCAATTAGTTTATGCTTATCGGAACACAAGCGACTAATTGCCAGCATCTTTTGCCAATCAGGGCCTTTCATTTGACGCTATCTGTTTGCAAACAAGCTGTAAACAGATGCGTTCATCTGAAACGTGGGGCTCGTTACTCCTCAATGCGCAAACGGAGCTCGGTCTGGCAATCTGTGTTAAACACCTGTCGCAAGCCGCCTCTGCATACTCTCAGTTGACCCGTTTAATTGTGCAAAGTTGCATCACGTGAATGTGGCACAGGAAAGTGGAGCTAGGAATTTTCAGTTCAGAATATTAAGGGCACAGCACAAATTTAATCAGTCAGGAAGGAGATTGACCTTTTTATTTTTGTCCTTTTTCGACGTGCTGACGTCAAGCGCGACAATGGAATTAACGCAGACTTTGCTCAGCGTAACTTTAAGTGACTTTTACTATCGTTCAATCAGCCTGTTTTGGATTTTTAGACAGATGTAGGGTGTGTTGATTTGCACTCGGAAGCTTTTGGCAGCAATTAGGCGTAATCATATTAGCCGCTCTCCTCCTAGTCTGCCGCCGGGCATACATGTGTCGCTTAACTCGAGCCGGGAATCGTCTGACAAGGTCGCGCGAGGGCCGACAAAGGAAGATGGATGATGAAAGGTCGACGAGGGAATGCGAGGCTGTGGAACTGCCTCCCGAGGTATTTTGGATCTCAAATGCGATGACCTCGTTTCGGCTTGTCGCCACGGCCGCCCGGTCGTGACAGGAAGCAGGTGTCAGAGGTTAGCGGCCAAACAGCGGGATTAGCTCCATCAGGCTGCCATGCCTCGATAAGACAAACTCCTCCTCCATGCTCCCAGAAGGATCATGTGATCAAGAGGAGGCTCTTTCCCATCATATATTGTGTCAACCCAAGTGTGTCTTTGTTGAGTAAGTCCATCCAAATTCAGCTTCCCCTGAGAGGGACCTTGCTGTGTCGGCACCTGCCTGTGCCCCCTCCGGTCTGAATGTCAGTGTTGTCAGTCAACCTCACTACCCCACCCACCCCGGGGAACCTTCCAGCAACAGACATTAAGGCATCAAGTCAGCTGGTGTGATCGATTCTGTCATTAAATTGACAGTACTGCAGTCTTATGTAGGTCAGATTTTTGGTTTCTTTGCTTGTCTGGCATCGGCAAGCTCTGAAAATTGGAAGAGTCCAGCAAGACGAGAAAGTGAGCTATAATTTATTTATCCTTGAGGTACAGCATGTCACAGACATGCGAATAGAACATGGAGAAACTATTTAAAATGTGAGGTAAAATACATCTTATATGTCCTTGAAGATAATTGAAGGCAATCTGAAGCTTGAAGATAGACTTCTTTGCAAATTATAGAAATATATTGAATATTTCCAACATTAATACAGTAAAAAAATGTATTCCACTGCAAAACACACCAAAAAATACAATTTTGCGGCTGTGTCCTTGGCTCTCCAAAATGGAGCACTAACTTTGCAAAGGTTTCCACACAAATTTGTTTATTTCTCTGTGGACTGAAAAAGTGCAAGCCACAGCATTGCACACAAGCAACATTATTTTCCGCAGCTCTCATTTTTAACCACGCAAATTTAATTTTGTCTCCCGCTTAAGACTCCATTATCACTTCCAAAAAAGGCACACAATGCATTACATAATACAGATAAAACGCTGGCCGAAAAAATCCTTAGATCTGGGTAAACTCTACCACAAAATCAGCACAATCAAGGACTTCAGTACAATAATCTATTTTATTGGTCTACCTGTATGTTAAATCCTACAAACTCAATTTCCTTGTTGTGTGCCCAGCACTCCTGCAAGCAAACAATCAAATTCAATGAAATCCCAACTTCCTCGACAAGTACAGTAAATGAACGCGTATGCACTCTCGGGCAAACGTGCGCCACAAACCGCATCTTCAAGGTGGTCGATCAAACATTTAATTTTGCTCCAGTTGCTGACAGAGGTCTAGCACACCGGCCCGTGGGGACTAGGAGAACTTTATCGACTTGCGCCCAGAGTAGCCCAGCAGCTATTACAGCAGCCATGAGTGACTCGCCCAGTCAATAGACTTTCTATTAGCGCACCGTTCCCTCAGCCCTATGTCAGCACACACACACACACGCAAACGCACACACTTCTGGCAATGGCAGCTCGCAGGGTATAGGAAGGTCAGCAGTCGGAGCAAACCCCTCAGGATTATGTGCCATGTTAGTAAATAGAGAACTACCATTGGATCAATAACAGGAACAAATAGGTGTTAAACTCTACTAAATATACAATAAATGACTCGTCATCAATTACACTAAGACAAAAAAAAAAGGGAGCACGGTCATTTTGCACGTTCCCGAAGTGACATTTATGGCAGTCGGTGACTTTGAGCTCACATTCCCGAGGCAACTTGAGGCCAAATAGGCTGAGCTGTGAAGTCTCACTTGTTTCCCTCCAACAGAGGGAATAATTGCCCAGGCAAGAAGCCACGTTGATGGTAGAATTCCCCTCACACACCCCCCCCCAAAAAAAAAAACTTCATCATTAATGGTGGCACACTGCTTAAGCAGACAAAGATTCATCTGACAGCACTGCAGAGAAAAGGAGGTAAAGAAAACAACAGGGAGAACTTTCAGATCTTTCAGTATTTGGATTACACAATCGCAACAGTCCCCCCCCCCCCCCCCCCCAAGAATTATGAATAATACAGCCACTGGTTATTCATTAAAATACCTCTTTCCAAGTGCTGTGAGAAACTACTTTGTACTCCCTTAGCCAAAAAAAAAAGCTTTGGTTCAACAAAAACAAATTCTCCCAATCAAACAATCGGCGTGAACATTGCATCAAAACAAACCAGTAAACAATTCATCATTAGCGTCCTAACTAAAATGCAAAACCAGGCAAAGGCACAAATAACATGAGTGAATGCAAATCAAGCTTGCAGCAATGACATCAACAAAACATCTTCTTTTTTTCCTCAACTTGGAAAAGAGCAAGATTAAACCCACAACATTCTCTCGCCTGGCATTCCGATGAATATGTATTTACTTTGAAGGCCTTCGCCTGTTTTCCGCACGCATAATGGGACGGGGCAGAAGCATGGCTGATCGCAAGGATGAAGCAAACGCGAGTAAAATTAGGAAAGACAGAGCAGAAAAACGTTTGCTTTCACTTGGATTCATCGTGACAAGCGCTCCGCACGAGTCCAAAATCACGAAAATAAAGTCTCTTCTTTGTCCAATATCATGCTGTTTATTCTTCAAAAAGCCAAAATCGCAACGATGTCATTTTTTGGACTCCAAACACAGGAGGGTCAAAATAATTTCCAAATTCACAGGCCTTTGACTTTATAGATTCTAATAATTGTTTTTGGCTGGTGCATTTTCTTCTTGATGTGCCATAGAGTTTTTAATAGAAAAGAACAATTACCATAACATCATTTTAATACGAGGCTCAGCTGGCAGAGGAGGATAATGTATTGTTGCTACCTACTTACAACTTTACATGCATGGATGATTAATTTTTTTTTTTATGAGCTACTTTTACTTTTTCTCCAATTCATTTTAATAGAATGCCCGTGGGATTGCTTGTGGCCTCTAGTGGATGACAGTAATTCAATGGTAGTAGGAGTTTTTGTGTGTGTGTGTGTCTAATAACTCTCGTGCCACCAAGTCCCCCAGATGAGAAAGGACAAAGCGACCGGCGTGGGCATTGACATACGAGGACGACGACGACTGACAACTTTCTCCTCAAGGTTGTCTTCATTCACGTCGCATTACAGTGACAGAGTCCACCAAACGCATCGCTTCCAGCACACCAAACACACTAAAGAGCTGATGACGGCTAAAAGGCTGTATTTGCAGGCGCTCTTTCCCAAGGAATTTGCCTAATTTGAGCAAAAAGCAGGATGGCGTGGTTTATTTATGGAAGCTCGCTCTTTCCACTTTCTCACTGGCACACGGTAGGACATTTTCTCCCGTAGGCACGACAAAAGCAGCAACCTTGTTATGGCTTAATCATGCATACGGAAAAGTGACGGGCACAAATGGGAGGGACACGTCAGGAACTTGACAGCGTGTCAGCCGCACATACTTTTTGTTTGTCTTACAAGGACACCATCTTTTCATCTCAATAGGCAGGGAATTGAGATTTTCATTTTAAGGAGGGACGATTGCACTGATTTGCCAGGCACACAAATGTTTTAAGGCGAGTAGGGAAAAAAAGCAAACCAAAAAAATGAAAATACATGGGGGGGAAAAAAATGATGACTGGGGAGTTTTTTTTTTTTTTTTTAAACAAGCCCTCACATAAGGAATGTTCTGGATTTTCTCCGGCATTTTATTGCACACTCTCTCACTTACTCCTTTTAAACTTTTTGTGCATTTTTTTTCATAGAGTCATCATTTTAACCGCAACGTCAGCTCAAAGAAATAAAGCAGAGTGGGATAGTTAGAGAATTCAATTATATCCGAACTGTACCCTGGAAAGATGAAAGTATCGGGACACCTGGCCGTGACAGTTTGTGGAAATAAAAGAAATGTAGACACAGCCGTTCAAAGATTGAAGTGTGCAATTGTCCAAAAATGGGAGACATTTTCATAAGTATACATTCTCGTTTCTTACTTTACAATTTCAACAATCATTTAGCATTCATGAAGAGGAGACTCAAAACCAAAGCAGCATCGTATATTCACTATCATCCAGTGGCTGAACTAGGATTTTTTTTTCTTTGGGAGGGGGCCGTGGGGACAAGGACATCAAACTGAAACTTCAACATTCTTCAAATTTGCTGGAAATGTAAAAAAAAACAATGAGAAAAGTTGGATAATACCCAAAAAGTCAATTATCTGGCCTGGTACCCGAGGGGGTCGAAGAATATTTAAGAGGGGGCAAGTGGCTTTGTGGCCCCTCCCCAGCTCTCCGGACCTATCATCATCTTCAGCCACATTTGCAAATTAGCCTCCAACAAGCAGATGAAGACAATTAGGAGTGACGGCAAACATTTTGTAAATTTGAGCATTAACGTGCTTATAATCGTCACTTTCTCGATGAATTAACACTCATGTCACTCATGTCCAGACAGTTTGCTTGTTTTGTGGTCTCACAAAGTACACAGCTGACACATGAGTCATCCAAAAAGAGATTATAATCTGAATCGGACAAAGAATACATTTCTTTATCGGTGGGGGGTGGATTGAGACAAACAAAGTCTCACATTCAAGAATATTAAAGTCTAATATCTGCACAGGCAACAGCTGTGAGCCCGAGCAAAGTGCAAATCTGTCCTCAGCACCTCTCCTTTTATTCATCGGCTCCGGCAGCCAGCTCGGTAAAGACGAGTGTAATTGTTGTGGGTGCGAGGGTAATCCTTTTTTGCTTTTCGAGCCAACTTTGCAAACCCCTGAAATAACTTGGCAAAAGGAGCTGAGACGCTTTCAACTGCTGGGATTGGGTGCAAGCCCATGAGAGACAAAGAGAGAGAGACATTTAGACTTCTTGGAAAGACTAGGATGAAGAAAGTGAAAAGTGGAACGACCGCAGGATGAAGCATGAAGATGAGAAAAAAGAACGAACATGTATGGGAAATGGGCCTGCCAGCCTGCACGGGTGCTTATGTGCACCAGACTGGGTAAGCCTCCCTTTATTTGCTGTAAGGATTAAGGGGACAGCTCCGACACATGCACATTCTCGGTCTTAACGCGGTGCCACGCTTGCTCACGACTGGCGAGGGGGGATATCCGAGAGAGGGAGCGAAGGGGGGAAAAAAACGGGCACATAGCACTGCAAAAAAATGACGAGCTCATGCTGAAGGCTCCACGGCGGGATCAGAAGCGGCGACAAAGATGGATTTTAATACGCCGAGCGCGACACTTTGAAGGCCGACACATGCTGATGACTCTTCAAGAAGGCTAGCGAGCGATTAGCGGCGGGATCATGCAGAAACGTCATCGCTGCTGACAGGTCGCTTTGTTCCTGGTTGGCATTGCTGCTCGGATATGGAAATATTAGGCAATGCTTCAGCCTGGTTCACACGCTACCCGTTTTATTTTTAGATCCTTTAACCAGTTTTTGAAATGTGACACATCCGACACACCAGGGGGGTAAATAGCATGTGTTTTCCACTGGTCGGAATTTATCGAAGAAAATCAGTCCCAGCAGATCAAATGTCATTCTAACAATTTTGCTGTTTTAGAACGTATCTTATTAGACCAACACAGAACCCCCCCTCTGTTTCTAATGTCACTTTTGAAGCTCATCTAGCAAGGTCACCTCCAAATACAAAGTACGTGAACATAATGAAATCAGTTAATTTAATTCACTGTTCTTTGCCCGGGGGACCACAGACTATAATCACTACTTATTATATTACCAACTAATTAGGGTGTGACGGATCTGTGATTAGAGGCAGGCGAAGTTGTACTTTTGTCAACACTAAGGATTGCGGTCAAGTTTTACATTATCAACTCATATTTTCTTAGACTTTGACCAGGGGCGCAGCTAGGACATTTTTCAGTGGGGTGGCCATATGAACAAGTCCATGTAAAAAGCAATGTTTTGCTGAGATGAATTTATTTGATAAAGGGCCACTTCTTTGTTACCGTTGCCACCACATAGCACCGCCCCTGGCTTTGTGCAAAGTTTTAATCAGCTGCAAAATATGCCCACCACAACATCTAACATTGAAAGTACAAGGTCTTCTTGCCAATACTCAAAGCAGACATTCATCAGTGGGCCCTGCTCAGTTTGACCATGACTTCAGTGATCAAATGCTCCTGAGGCGTTTCATCACACTGACAGCCGAAGCCGCTCAAGGGTCTTTTGTGCACTGATTTTTGTTTAGTTACTCGACTTTTGCAACACAACATCATCACCCCAGTGTACGCCAGACACGCTTTCCAAACACACCCGTGACCTACATATGAAACAAACACACACACACACACACACACACAGAGTCTTTCAATTAAGATTCCAAACAGCCTCTGCTCCATCTCCTACTGGGGCTAATCCTCTCTAATAGCCAACTTTTTCCCCTCGCATTGACATGAATACAGAGGTTAAAGAAGATTTTGTCCTCCAAAAGGAAAGTAAGACAAAAGATCATTTCTTCTATGGTGATGCTAATTACAACAGATGTTTTCAAAAACTGTTGCTTGGATTTGGAATGTTGAGAAGGAGCCTGAAAGCCCAAAAACAAGTCTACAGTCCTGGATCTATTTCTGGTATTTCCCAGGGGAAACATGCACGGCTTGTATTAAACATTACAGGTTCCAAATTAGATTTTTCAAAACCACACTGAGTTGTTGTTGGGTTTTTTTGTTTTTTTAAATCTCCATGGCGCTACTCCCGCATGCAAATACGAACACCTACACGTTGGACACACTGCCAACATGTTCAAATAAAACTTAGAGGCCAACACTGGGCAGCACTGAAACAGCATTTTTGGCCACAAATAGTGTTGTGTTAATTGCGTTATGTTTATATTAGGTTAAATTATATTATATTTTATTTTATTTTATTTTATTTTATTTTATTTTATTATATTATATTATATTATATTATATTATATTATATTATATTATATTATATTATATTATATTATATTATATTATATTATATTATATTATATTATATTATATTACCAGCTACTGTCAAGTGGTAGTTTGAAGATGGTGTTGGCTGATGAGAAAAACATTTTGATCAGTATCTGCAAAAAATGTTGCCAGAGTGTCGCTCACGCAATGGGAGCATCATAAAACTAGAGTCAAGTGAAGTTTTCCTTTATCTAAATGGATCGTGCTAGACTAGCCTGTCGTCCTACTTCCATCAATCACGGGCAAGGAGAGAAGCAATAAAGAATTAAAAAAAAATGTTTTGATAGATAGATCAGCCTCCTCCTGTCACATCTGCCATCATAACTGAGTTTTTCATGTTGACTTCACATTCAAGGTTACTGTAACAGCATGATAAAAACATTCAGAAATTCCCATTTTATTAAGTAGATGTCAAAAAGTCAAGTGTGAACTTGACTTGAACTTTTGCAATGATGTTATCTTCAATAACCAAAGCATTAATACACCAAGTAAATTTATTGAGATGTTCTTTTTAGTATTAACTTCTAAATATGACATTCCTTCCAGATGGGAATAGAAACACCAACAATTTGTAGCACAATAATAATTTAGGTGGCAGTCCTCGATTGACTGCTCATAATTTGGTCGACTGTGTGAAATTGATTTGTCGATGAGTCAGGTCTAAAAGCAATTAAGAAAACTGAAGTTCACGACTTGGAGCACCACTAGTTTGCTGTCGAAAGAAAACCAACATAATAACAGCTATGAGAACTTGAGCTATACTTGAAAGCTGATTATGTTTATTTCCTAGTATTTTATGCGTGGGTCCTTTCATGTATCCACTAAATGTAAACACGGTGGTATGAGATGATTAAAAAATACATTAATTAATTAAAAAAAAAAAAAAACAGAATCGGCTCTAAATTCAAATTAGCCACTTATCTACATGATGGGGCCATATGGATCTCATTAGAAGAAGGTTCATGTCGGGGTCATACAGTACACAAATGAAAGGACTTTTTACCAAGGACTAATGTACCATCCATAACCCTCCTGTAATGAGTGTGCTCTGACAACACATTTACACAATCCCAGCCTCTCCATCCTTGCCCAGTTTTAGGATCCTTTAGGGGTGGTGGTGGTGGTAGGGGGGGGCTCAGGCGGTATTTAGCTGCCGAGGATTAATACAACTCTCGCTGCTCATCTAATCCTCGTGTCGAGTGACTGTCAAAACAAGAGCTTTCATATGAACTTGTAAGAAGCTCCACTTCAATTGTACACGGGTGCACATATGCGCACATGGGGCACATGAAGACCGTGGCCTACTTACTGAACCGGGGCCCCATGCTGAGTTTAAGATGCTGACCCTAGACGACTCAGGGCTTTGTAGAACAGAGGATGAGATAACGTTAGCAAATGGGAGCAACAGTTCAAATCCACATTCCTTATTTGCCCTTTGCTCCATCGTCTCTTTTAGCCAATAACATTGACTATGACTCCCCATCAGCAAGTAATGCTTCATCTCCATTGACTTTCCTCTCACCCAATTGCCAGTCTTGAGCGCGGGTATCAAGAAAATATATTTTCTTACTTGTGTGGTCAAAATCGACATTGCTTGCCTCACAGAATGAAATACAAGTTGAAGTCAAAATAGGTTCTATGCCAATAACTGACATGTACAAAAAAAAAATATGGACTGAATGGATGATCTCAAATTATTTTTCCATGCTTGGGTGGCTGACATCACAATACGCACTGTTTATACAACTATTAACAATGAACTTCTGGCTGAAGTCAATGAATACACCTTGCTTTTCACGATGCAATGTTTACAATGCAAATGACTACAGCCGGACAGATTTTGCTTGCTGGTATATTAAAAGCTGGAGCCAGAGAAGTGGGGCACTGACTAGTTACTTGCTGTTTTTCCTGGATATGCTTTCCAATTTACATGTAATGTTTATCAGCGTATTGTGAAGAATTTGTTTAGGTCTCTTTAAAAAATGTTCCGCATTGAGAGCTCCCCACGGCCCCCAAGGAAAAAAAAATATCCTAGCACCGCCCGTGGTTATATATTGTTATCTAGTAATGAATAATCTAATTCTTATTTCAAAACGTTACAACGCTGTTAGAGTTCCCAATAATACAATTTGATATATTACAATGCACTCGACATCATACTCCACACTCATCCGAACAAATGTACTCAACAAAGATATTTTAAACCAGCAAATGGTCGGAGACCAGTCCAGGGTGTGCACCGCCTCTCACCCATGACCTTGATTGGGACATGAGTAAAAGAAAATGGATGGGTAAAACAAGGGACCCTTATGAGCGAATTTACCCAAAAGTTACGTGTTTTGTGTGTCAATGTATTCGTAGCTTCCAGAATGCAATCAAATGTGTACAAACAAATGTGTGGTGTCTTTTGTAGGACATGGGGGTTGGTGAAAAGAAAGGAGGCTGATTTCATGACTAAAACAAGCCCCAGGCTTCTCCAGATGTCTCATCTGAATAAATGAGTCCTTTTAATCAATAAGTCATCTGCCCTCTGTGAAGAATAATGAGAGGCTACGGGAGTTTCCGTGACGCCGACGGTGTTAAATACAAGCTCATGCACGCATGCTAATGACAAAAGGTAGTACTTTACTGCCAAGTTAAAAATTCATAAAATGCATATGATGGGAAGTCAAATATTCATGAATCTACTATATCATGTTGGAAAATCAGAGTTGTAAACAGTTGCATTGTTTAGCTTTAGATTAATTCACAGGCCTTGTTTGAGTCAGACAACGAACAATTACTCAGCGTAAATATTAAAACAAGATAGTCAGCGTTGCACTAATCAAAAGTGGATCGACTCGGTTCCCTAACAAAACACGGAAAGGGAAGGTGAAGGAGCAACGCAGATAAATCGACAGGAAGATGAATCACGCAGAAATTCGAAAAACAAAGAGCACACCAGCGGGAGGAAGATAAATGAGACCGACACGTTGAAGACGGCGCGATCACTATGACAAAACGAGATAGGTGAATGCAAGAAATTCTTAGTTTAGTGAGTTTGCTTGTGTTTTCAATAATTAAATAGTTCTCACACGTTTTAAACAAATATATGTGAACGTTTAAAAATAGCAAACATAATGAATACAGCCATTAAGCGATGTGGCCTGTGGAGATGGCGCGTGACGTCTGCCAGCTGATGGAAGGTTTAGATAGTTCCAGAAAATAGTCTGTGATGTAACACAACGTTGTTCAGGTTCAAGATCTAAGCATGGAGAACAGAAGTAGGGTGGTGGGGTGGGGTGGGGTGGGGATAGGCGTTCCCCCAGCAAGGCCTCGGACAGGGTGGCAAATGGAGAGGGGTGGAAAATGGCATCTGTTCCCTCCCATCCTCATCCTTCTCACTCACACTCTCCCGCTCAAAACGATTGCTCTCTCAACTCATGAATATTTCATTTTCATATTTCTGAAGAGAAGTAAGCAGTTTGTACTTGCGCTCCTCTGCATACTAACGACGCTCCATCTTTTCTGAGGGGGGTGGGGGGTGATGTGGAATGAAGATGTTGGGATGAAGGCTAGGGATCAGCAAAATCTCAGTCACTCGCTCAATAAACTCACTTCCGATGGCTTTATAGCTTCAAGAAAGAAGGTACGAGATGCCATGACATTTGGATTTCTTTGGGGTTTTTTCTCCCTGCGCTTTTGATTGGGTGATTTCTCAATTTTCCAATTAGGTCACGGTGGAAGAACCACCCGACGGTAGATTTAAAATGGTACGGTCCCCTCATCTAACATCTTTGTAACTAAGAAAGTAGCATGCCAGCTTTTAAACTTCTAACCACTACAAAGGTTTACGCTCTCATTGTCATTGTAATTGTTTCATATTTCTTGCATACCATTATTGTATGCATGTGTGTGTGCGATTTGTGCACGTGTGTATCCTGTAGAGGGCGAGTGCGGTGTGCTGCTGAGGCCGAAATCTGTCTTGAGCACTTAATTAACGCTAAGGCTCCAGTGGCCCGAACTTATTAAAGATCCACAACACATTAAGTAACATACACACACATTGACATCAATTAGACCCACAACATCCTACCTTTGAGCTACCAATGATTAAATGCATCTCAATTGGTGACCTTGTGCTGCTTAGTGACCCACTTGTGGAGGGGAATTATTTTTAAGGACCTTTAACTGGGTTGGCAACTGAGTTTTAAAATAGTACAAGTGGAGGGAATGCATTTTTTTTAAACACAAAAGACACAGTGTTCAAAACAAAGCTACAGCTAATTATAGCTGCAAAGTTTTTGTAACGACTTAACTACAGTTCTGAGTTAGTGATCGACTTCCAATCAAATTTGATTTACGTTGCTGACATAGGAATACAAGTCTGTCGTGAACCAAAATCCTCCTGATTCACATTTTGGCACCAGATAATATTTATACATTTGTGTTTTCACTATTTGCAGCAGAGTATGTTCCCTATTTTTTACTCAAATAATGGCTTTCACTCCATCAGTAGCTGTGTCTCTGAATTAGACTTCCTCAATTAAAACCAGAATAAAACAAGAGTGCCAAAGGGGAGGACACGGAAACTATGAATGGATTAACCATTCAGCTCCATGTGTGTACTTGTGCGTCAGCGCTTCAGGAGACATTTGCCCGAGGAGGAGGCCACACAGATTGGTGTGAAGCGAAGAGCCAGCTCAGATCTGCTTAGCATCGCCACGCGTGTCACATCACGTCGGATGGCGCCGCAGTTACATGGGAAAGGGGGGGGACAACATGGCCGTCACGTTGAACAACAACCCTGTGACAAATGCAGACGCACCCCTTCTGTCAAGCAGGCCTGAGGAGCCACCTCTGATGTTGCTTGCCTACACATACATTGTAATATGCTATGACGCCGTTGGCACCTGCACATTTTCTTTTCGACGCATGCTGTCATCTCGAAACTCCGTTAAGTATGTGCTCGGATGTGACAGTGCATGAAGCAGTATTGCATGACAGATTATCAAAGCGCTTTAATGTTTGTGACTATTGTTGTAATTTAAACATTCTGACTGCAGTTTAGCAACAAAAAAAAAAGTCAAATTGGAAAATGATGACGCAATTGTGGGAAATCAGGAGACGTCAAAGGCAGATGGAAATTTTCGGCGATGAGGCTGTACAGAGGTGAATGAAGAGTGATGTAAGGCAAGTAATATTGGAAGGAAAGAGAAGACGGGCAGGCAGACAGACTTCGGACGTTAACAGTTGTAGAATGTGTCTGAAATATTACGACGGGAAAAAATCAAAGGTGGAAACTATGGACAAAAGTTTGGGAAGACACGGCTATTAAAATAAGGTTTCCTTAAAGGGGAAGTCACTGTCAACAAAAACTATATGTCATATGGATCGGCCATTTTGCCACTTGCTGTCGGCTAATTTCATCAGCTCATCTCACGTGATCAAACCCATAAAACACATGAGCCTTGGCACAATTTTCTCTGCCATTGAAAATCGGTACAGAAAGAGGAAGGGAATCAATGAGGGAAGATGAAATTGGTGACATGAAGGCCATGTGCATCAGAGCCACAGTGCAGATGAAGGAATATCATATTTTCTCCACTAAACTTGCAAGAAACCCTGGAGATTTAATTAATCTTCACTCGCCTCTCGCTGCTTTGGGCTGTAGCGCATTCCTAGACACCTTCATCTTGACGAAAATACTAAATACCCCCGTTGAGTTACACACCAATGGATTGTCACTACAGTCACGACTACCCAGAGCCACACTAACACCAATGAGAGAGACGTGATATTATCACTACCTCGGAGATAAACACCCATGTGGTGTGATTAATCCAAAACCAGAATCTTCTAATTCTGCATCTGCCTTCCACCAGTGGAAGGCAGGCTGAATAATTGAACAGTGAACATAAGATTCATGAAAAGCTCAGCTTGCCAGAGCGCTTTAAGGGGGGCTGGTGGGGGTGGAGGGGGGACCGAAAATGCTCTATGACGCTATTCTCCAGAAGCTGCCAGAGGAAGCAATAGACTCATCCATATTTTCTATTTCATCACATTCCCTTCATGTTGTACACAGTAGAGCAGCAGGAGGCGGGGCTTTGAAAGAAGTATTCCATTGTTAATCTCTGAGATTATGCAAAACCTACGGAAATCAAATTGAAAACCTTTTTGTTTATTTATTGTGGAGCACTGATTTCATAATGGCGGACATGTTTTGTTCATTTTCATCGTGATTTCCGATGACTTATTTAGTTCTGTCAGTATCAAAGGTTGCTTTCTTAAGATTTGGTCCTGATTTTAAAAGACTCATCTCAAATGTCACAAGACTTCATTCAATGACCATCTTTATTTATTATCCAAGTGCTAAAAAAAAGTACTGATCAAAATCTTATGGTTACAAATGGTTAGACCATGCTGTGAAATCCAAAGGTCATCCTTGATATTAAAGGTCACAATTTTAAAGGTTAAGGTGCTGTCACTTAAGATGTTTTGTTTCTATTTGTAACCCTTCAACATATGACAAAATGTATTACATGATGTACTACTGTTAGCTAGACATGAAAAGCAAATATATATTCAGTTTGACCAGCAAGCAATCATGGGGGGCAGCAAGTACAAAAACGTGAAATTCAATAGTAAACAATGTAGCCAGTGGAACACAACAGAGTGCCAGCTGACGTTTTTTTTTAAGCATTTGATGCAAACCCACTTGAAATTGTGTTTGTATTTTGTCCACTGCGGCTCTCAATGAAGGACACTCAAAAGCAATTATAGTGAACAATGACTGGCATTGAGCTCTTGGACATTTGAGTCATCCATGTCTATTTTCTTTTTGTTTATTTTTTATTTTCAGGGCCATCAACATTTTTATTTTATTTTTAAGCAGAAGATGGTGTTTGAAGCCTCTATTATGTGTGGTTTTTTCTACCTGTCTAGAGAAAACCCATGGATGCCTAAATATAAAAACCGTGAGGTTATCATAACATTTTAATAAAAAAAATTGGGGACTTCAAACGGAACCTTGTGGGACACCTAGGACAGGGGGACCAGTGGATGATTTGCATCTATTGATGCTAGTGAACCCGGTGTACTACGTGTGGGCAATGTATAACTAAATCCAATAATTATTCCTCACAAGGGATCATTTGAACCATGCTTTGTCGTGCACGTGGGACCCTTTTTCTAAAGGTGACCCTGATAGGGGCATCAAACCCCATATGTAGCTCCTTGGCTCATTGCGAGACACAAACATAAGGTGGCAGCTCATGGAGAAGCATTCTGCTCATTGTTTATTCTATTTCAAAGCCCTCCACACATGCCATTCTCTTTCGTTCTATTTTGCATTTGAAGAAGTGAAATATGCTGGCTATAACTTTATAAATGCAGTGTGTTATTTCAGTAGTTGTATTGTGTTCATGAGCCGCCCTCTTGTTAACGCATGAAAGCGACAGTCTGTCTCAAAGCGCAGAATATCGTGATAGAGTCTTTTGTTGCTTGTGACAGGGAATTAAACATCAGTATTTTCCTGCAGTTTGCTGGGCGAAGTAAAATCACTTGATTGATTGAAACAGTCTGAATACAATAAAGGACTTTTCTCTAACTTAAATGAATAGAAACAATAGTAGCTGGGTTGCAAAGGCATTATAAATTTTAAGAATCTTTTCATGGAAAGTTAGTCTAAGGAATTTTGGAATGTTTCACAGTGACAATTTGAACATTTGCCATCAAATACAAATATGGAGCTGTGCAAAACCTAATGTAATGGAAAAGCATACTGTCAAAATGTTGTTAGTATTAGCTTAACAAATGTCAATACATAAAAACCTACAGGACACAAAAGTCAGACTCAATGATAATAAATAAATAAATATTTTGTAATAAATCCTATATATATATATTTTTTTTGCAATTTGGGTCTCCATTCCAAATACTCTTTCAAACCTAATGTTAAAAAAATAATAATAATATTGATAACTGAAAAGTTTTTTCTCATGACATGCTCCCTGGATTTTGCGCCTTTTAATGGTGACTATAAATAATGTCTGCAAAGTGCACATAGCAGGAGAGCAACCTCTCACATTATATAAAGTATATTGAACATGTTTCCTGCGAGTGTCTTAATATTTATGCATGTCTCTAAAAGCAACATGCTGTAGAGCCAGTCATTATAGATGCATATGCCATTAAGGCTATCTGGAAGCGTCGACACGTCAACGCGTAGAGATGTGACCGACTCGAATACTCGGGCCAATCAAAGGCGATCTTTGATGTTACTTCATGTGATCATGTGTCAACGTTCCACATTACACACCACACGCAATGCGTTTGATGATGTCACAACTCGTATGCATATATAGTCCATGTGATGTGATTGTCACTTTTAAAATAAGACAAGGCTTTTTTTCAACTTTTACCTTGGCAAATTATAACCTCCAAGTTTTAATTGTATGACTTTTTAGTATGCATGATCATCCGAAAGACTTTTTCACCATTTCAAGATTTTCCTAGGCCCACACTTAAATATCGTTAAGGCTATTTTTAATAATCACCGTCAAATTTCAAAAGTTCAAATTTGTCTCGAACAGGGTTAACAGTGTTTCAACCCAATTTTGTGACTCACTTGTCTTCCACCGTGCATCTCAAATAAGTTGGGTTCTTAAAGTGACAATGCCTGCAGGGAAATGTGTTCAGACCCATTTCCGTTGTAGCCTTCCGATTATCCCGCTTTGAAGAAAGACTTTGGAGTGCAAAGTGATGAGGAGGAGGGATGTCTGCTGTAAAGGTTGACTTTATATTTTTTTCCCCCTTGATCTGCGCCAGACATTCTTTGTGTCCTCGCATCCTATGTGGCAGAGTGCGTGTGTGTTTGGGGGGGGAAGAGGGCTTCCGGGAGCCTTTTTTCCACTAAGAATCTCATCCGTTTTCGCACCCTGTCACATCCTCCCTGGAAGTACAGGGTGACTTCAAAGGTGTTGCTGGAAGTGCACTAAACGGGGTTCTATACTTGGCCTTGAAGCCTTTCTAGTGCTGCCTTTGCATTTCTGTGAATGTTCCCCTCACATCATTAAATGTACAGTTGGAGAGCTCTTTATGTGGTTTACAAAGTGTGCAAAACAATGGTGGTCTTAATGCTCAAACATGGCCATTGGGTTGCCATGGATATCTCAGGGATTCTTCTTTTAAAAACCCTAAGAATTCTTCAGAAGACACTGATAGATTTATTGTGCGTTGGGGTAAATGTGGGCAGAAAAAAATATGAAAAAAATTGCCCAAAAATCAAATATCTTGCCAGTCACCTGAAGGGTCCAAGTATGTTCAGGGGGCCTAGAGCCCCCGTGGTCACCCCTTTAGTTCCGCCAGTGGACTCAAAAAGGCTTAATCTAGGCTCTCAAACATGGATTGATCAAGAAAAACAATCAGAGCAATTTTGAGTTCATTGAATCCTACTTATTTTCCTTTAGCTTTGATTTACACCAAAATCAGGAAGCGCATGACACATCACATATTGTCTTCTTTTTCTTTCATCTAAAATGTCCCTCCTCCCTCAGTTTATCAAGAGGAATTTATTTTTCACTATTGGCTGACATCCACAAAGTACTCCCACTCTCTGACAGGTCTGCCAACGAAGACAACATTCCTAATTGGAGGGGATGTCGTTCCAAAAACTCAAAATATTACCCAGAAAATAACTAGGGCAAAACATATTATGGTAGCTGGTTTTCTATTATAATAGCCCCAAAATATTTAACCCACTAGAATTTTAAATATAGGATCATACATTTTTATCCTATCATATTTTTATAATGGCCTTGATAGGACTTTACAATAAGGACATCCATATGTAAAACAGTGGTGAAATTATCAATTGCTGACACAGTTCTTGCACTTGTTTCTGTGATCTCGCATGCTATAGCGTGCTATCATGAACCCAAAGTCTGCACGCACAGATGTGTGTATGCATGTGCATTGTGGTCTCGTTTGCGTGCAAATTTGCTCATTAGCTCAAGGTTATGCTCCGCATATTGTGTCACTGGCTCAGAGGTCTGTTTTGAACTGAATTATTAAGACGTGCTTTTCCTCTTTAGTTCCGACTCAGTGGGAACATGTTAATGTGAATTTGTCCCATTTTAGCCTGCTGATCTTTATGTGAGGCACGCTGTTACAATAAAGCAGCTCTAAATGCAACCAGAGCTCTGAATAAATTACGCAAAATTGTTTGGGTTTGTGGGATAGTAATTTACTTGTGAAGAGTTTTGTTTCCCTAACGACTTTTCCCGCAGTGTTTCACTGGCCACTCGCAGTGAAGTTATTTAAATATTTACGGTGTTGAGTTCACAACAAAATGAGCCCTGATGGATTTGACATTTAGATAAACAATAAATTGCCCGTGCTGGCATCGACACTGATATTTAGCAAAGACCAATTCATTATTCATAAGGTTTAATAACATTTCATATTTTTAGACAGACTTTATTTATTTCACCAGGTCTCAGCATGACCTTTCCCTGGCTGAATCAGATCATCCCGACATGAGGGCAATAAATGCTGGTTGTTAAAAGAATAACTATTGTCAAACAACACAAATGTGTTTGTTTAATGATGTGATCTAAATTTGAGCTACTGAGAGCTAAAGTGGGTCAAGTACATTTTCGTGTCACTCTGGATGCACCCCACCAAGGTTGCCCCCCCCCCCCCCCAAATTGCACAGTACTTTGGTTTTCATGCACCTTTTTCTCTATATAGCTGTCCATAAAATCCAAAATAATGAACCGATTGTTTTGAAATTTTCCGAGATTGATGTGAGCATAGGCAACATGTGCACTTGAATTGTGGTGACGAATAGCTGTAGTTTTCTAACATTAAACGACATTCCGCTTTTTATGTTTTGATAATTGGTCATAGTTTTTTTTTTGACAGATGTCAAGCATTTTTTACATCAAACCTTTCAGATTATGAATACTCTGTTCATGACGGCGTAAGAATCAGTGTCAAAGGACACAGAAAAAAAAACAAAGGCACAAGACAGTCATGGGCCATGTGACAAGTCTCTAGCTATCCAGTGTAAAACTCCTCTCCTCGCTTGTCCTCGACTCACCTGAACGCCTCGTGAGCAGTGTAATGTGATGCGATGTGAAGTTGGCCGAACATGTCGCTTCTAAGCCCAGAACAGGCCCGTAGGCCGCGGAGCGTGAAGGCGGACAGGGAAGGTCTCACTCTCACATTTGGAAAGGAGTTTGACCTTCTATGCACAAATGCCTGTACCAGTTAGGCAGCTCGGTTAAATTTATGTGACAGCTCTCACTGATGTTGTTTTTTAATCTAATGGTTATTTTCATGTCTGTTGTGACTTCTGAACTAGAAACTAGTGGCTGCTCAATTGTGTGAACTGAGCAGAAATAAAGAATGTAAATATAACCCAAGTGGGTCTTCTGTTAAAGTGGATAGATTATCAATTGTCAATATTTTTTTCTTTTTGATTGATAGCATTACGTTGCACTTAGAAAAAATACACAGGAAGAAAACATGTGGTATGATGCAATGTCTGACTTTGGAATCAAATTTTCTTTTAAAACACAAAAACCCTGATGTCAAGTTACAGATTACCTTTGGCAGTGGAAAAAAAAAAAGTTAAAAATAAATATTGATTGTGATTACAAGCAGGCTATCACTTTACCTAACATCCGCAGAATGTTCTACTTCTAGCTCTTGTATTTATAGCAGCAAAACATTAAACGACAGAAGTCCTCTGAAGTACTCTGCAGTATTTTTTTTCCCAAGAATTTCAGTCAGATTCTAAATCTTATAGGCGGTCGACTGTACTGAACTTCTGAACTTTAATGAGCTGGTATGAAACCTAAATATATCCATTGCTATTACATTAGCTTCAATTAAGTCTTCCTATCAGTGCCATGATAAAACTGAGCAAATTCGAGAGTGAGAGAAGATGCTCATCTCAGCAGGTCTCTCCTTTTAAACTCACACCTGATGCTCACCTGAGAGACGAGTATGCACTTTTTTTTTTTTTTATGTCTGGGACCTTTGAAAGCAGTGAGCAACTGAGCTGGAAATAAGAACAAAGGCGCACAATGACACAGGGGAAGGAATAACAATGAGTGATGTGCTGTGCCGTTGCGTGATTCCATGAATAGAAATTGTGTGCGTGTGCGCGTGCACTGCATCGGTCTTGGATTAACATCAGAGCATGAATACTGTATATATCATTTCCCTAATTACCATTCGGTACTCTAATTACAATGCAATGGGGACACTGGCTCTGTGTGATCCTCACTCATGTATAATAATCTCTATACGACTTGCTTTGTCATTCTCACACAGACCTGCATCAAGGGTGTCACTTCCTCTCTTTGACTATGCTTCCTTTGCTTTCATGCACCTGTCATTCCAATCTGACCTTGAGTCACCTTTGCACAACTAGAAAGTTGAATCACTAAACAGATTTGTACTCTGCAATGAAGTACGGAATCATCACCGGTAAACACTTAACCAACATTCAGCTGAATCTATACACAACATTAATTCATTATTGTTGCAATCACTGAATTATTCCGAGTTCATCTCTCGCTCTTGCATTTCGCAAACAGAGAAGAATGAGCCGTGTCCTGAATCGATTGCGATGAAGCTTCATCAAAGTGCCATCATCAGTCAAAGTGTCATGTGTAATATTTAAGGCATTCAGCCAGCAACAGTGTGACTAACAGACTGCATTCAAATTTAGGCAAGTGGGGAAAGGATTACCTCATAGCCAGAACTCGTCCGCATTAGCGCTCGAGGATTCAGCAGATGTCGGAGTGTCCCCAAACACAAGCAGAACCTGCAGGGAACAAAGAAATTATGAGGACATCTGGTGAACGCTTGATGTTTTTATTAACAGTGGCACTCTGAGATGTGGTTGACCTGACTTGCAAGTTTTGCTGTATTACACCATACGGCAAGATTGTCATGGAGATCCGCCATTATTTTTAAGGATTGGAGCATGTGACACGATTGCTTCCATTTTGATTTGAGGTGTAAGGTCCTTTTGGCCATTTCCAGGTGTCAATGACTGGCAAAGTTCCCCAAGAGATTTTATAGGTAGGTACCACATTGCAGACAGGTGAGCGCCAATAAACAGCAAAATTTGTGCATTTTTGTTATTGCGTGCTAGCAGAACACGGGAGGGAAGTTTGATGACTCGCTATAAAATGCGGAACTGATAAACTGAGATTTTTCAAGGTCATAGCTGTATAGATGCAATAACTCAGATTTCTTTTCAAACTGTGTTGCCCTCCACGTGGTGGTGAGGCACCACTATTGTTTCTTTGTATCATCCAGATTGAATTTAAGGAGAAGGCTCGCTGATTGCTGATGAAGATATTGTGTTTGGTGTACAGTGTTGATCATCTCAAGTAGATCACATACTGTAAAAGAATTTTTTTAATCAATGTTGCCATTTTGTTTTAATTTCAATTTTCTCTAACCCAACCATAATTGCTTTTATGCTGATCCTCCGCTTTCTCTTGGTTAACCTTGAGAACTCTATTTGAAAGGATCAGTACATTATCAAATTTTAAGTGTTTTTCTGGCTGAATCAGAATCATAACTTTTCCCCTCATTATCTCTGTCTCATTTGCTTGGTTGGCCTTGTAGTTAGGAATAACTATAAAGTTGTTACTTTTGCTCGATTTAAATGTCTGCGTCCAACAAGTATGAACTACATTTGACTGATTCTCTGCCCTTTTAAATGCATAACAGTAGCGTCATCTAGCGACTTGTAAGAGCATTGTTGGTGGACGTCATACTACTTAGTGGCCGCTACGGGGCGACAAAGATAACTTCAGCGTCCATTGAGTTTTGATTGACATTATTATTAAACAGTATGAGGAAATTGCACCCCATTGCAAATAACAGCCTTAGTACACTAAATGGATCATTAGAGACCAGTGTTAGCAGGAGCCTTCCCCCATCCGTACATATGACAATAATAATAATAATGATACATTTTATTTATAAGGCGCCTTTCAAGTCACTCAAGGTCGCCGACCAATGTGAATGTGGCACATGGAAGCAGGCTACAGTGGCACGATAAAGGTTGCTATTTGAAACACATAATGGAAACAAACAGGCTATAGTGGCACAATAAAGGCTGTTTGAAACAACTCGGAAATCATTTTTGCTTCGACCAACATGAACGTAGCTGGAATTAACAAGACCATGAACCTGCCACAAAGTGTAATGTTTTACTTGAGTACTGAATATGAATCATACCCATTTTCCTGTTTAACACAATAAAATAAAATAAAACCTATACACCAAAGGCTCAAAAAGTACACAAAAAAGTATTTGATGAGGTTGGTAGTGTTTTATTTCAAGCCCAACAATACATTCATTGATGTTATGCTGGTACAAGGGGTCTATGATTTTCGATGGAGAGCCACAAGTCAAAACACGCCACAATCACTAAAATAGTAAAATCATGATTACCATTTGTATTAATATCAGTTGTAAGCCATAAATATAAAACATGAAAAACAGCAAGTGCAGCATTATGTATTCTCATGTCACTGCGCAAATAGGTAAATACCGTATCGCCTGTATGGAAAAATTGTCGTGCACTTGCAATTCCTAGAAGTTAATCAAACATGCTCTTGCTGTAAAACTCACACTTCTACTGTTATATTCCACGGCAGAATCTCTCCTTTGACTTCTTCACGTCATTAGTGTTGTATTCTGTGAAGGTATCTGTCAGGGTCAGTCTCGCCACCTCTCCTCGAACCGGCTCGTGGAGATCTCTCGGATGACCTGAAGCTTCGGCTATCGTTTAGAACCGCTGATGCCCCTGTAGTGAGCTCATTTGTAGTGTGCTGATGTGGACCTTCGCTGCCATGAGCTGCAGCATCAGTATCATCACCAGAGTCCTTTTCCTGGCTGCTTGGGAACCCTTCGCCAATACTAAATAAAAGGAAAACAGTATTTTTTTATGCCTAGTTGTCAATATAAGCAACTGAACATTTTTAGGTTGAGGGTCAATTATTGGTTTAGTCCCTGTCCCACACAAATTGCATGGATTTACTATGCCATCGTATCAGACTACCTGAGATGATTGAAGGCCCGCATCCAGTGTGCACCCAGTACGTCCCTCCCGGTAGCCCTCAAGCCTCTGCGGTGACTCCGGGTCCTGAGTCCCACCAAGGCTTGGGCAAGCTCAGTCTCATCCCTGTGGGCCCAAACTAGCTGAGCCCTCTGCTCGGCATCCTGATCGCCGGCCGCCCTGAAAAGTCTCTGCAGTTGCCACAGGTTCACATTGCTGAAGATGTTCCCAGAGCCGGCCTTGCGCGCTCGCCTCTCGGCCAGGCGCCACAGGGTGGAAGGGCCGGCCACCACGGATGAGGGCGGGGATGCAGCCCCACTATCCATCAGAGGAAAATTTCAGGGCTAGGTTGCATATAGGACGTCTTGCTTTAAGAGGATGCAAAAAAAAAAAAAAATAGTTTAAAGTCAATATAGACCGTTAACACAAAGGCTTCTTATAGGATCTCTACAATCAATATTTTCCATTTTTGGTTTCCACTACATAAAGATCAGAGATATGTGATGATAAACATAGACCCAGAACATATTGTAACCAAAAGGGAAACAGTGGGAGTAATTTCTGTTTACTTTGGAGGTCTCGCTATCCAAGTTACATATCGGCACAAATACTAGCAAGTTTACTCCGCTAAACCACTGTTCTTCTGATCTGCTGCTTTATTTCTTAAGCCTTACTTAGTTGCTCCACTTTTAAGCATGTTCCAAATTCCACTGCAGCTTTTAAATGCGACACAAGCAGTGACAAAAGACTGGACTCAATATGAGTCACATAAGATCAGGTCAATGAATGTTAGGTCGTGTGTTGACAGCAAGTTACTGGTTATACTGGTTAGTTTGACATTTGACAATTATGCATGATAAATAACTATTTTGTTACGGGGTGTCTTGTGCGCATGGATTATGATCAACATTATTCTCTCACGTGCCTTTTTAAGTCTGTCTTCTGTTTACTCCAGCTAAACTGCGATGCAAAACATAGCTGAGCCTGAAAGTAGCAAATACTATAATTCTAAAAATGATGGCTTCTTGTCATGACATGTTGATTAACAAACAAACGCATTCACTATATAATTAGCTGATTCTGCACATACAGATAGGATCTTACAGAATGACAACGAAAATTGTATGTACTTACCGGAATAAACGAAATGACTCAATTGGAGTCACTTGAATAGCCTTTCCATCGATGCAGCAGCTTTTTTCTAAGTTGTTTTTGTCCCGATGAAAGCTGCTACCATACGTGACGTTGCGTGCAGCATTTTTGTTGGTTCTTTGTTAATCCATTTGTGCCCTTGAGCCGGTTCAATCGCTGGCACGCCAAAAGCCAATGAGAGAAGAGATTCTACCATAGTAGGCGGGGAAAACTGTCAAAATTGCCAATCAGAAGGTTGTAAAGGTGGGATATAAAAAAATGGCACCGCCTCTGTAATGACGTCAGTCTCGTCCTTTGACGTCAATGGCACGAATTGTCCATTTATTGTGCACGAGACGAGCATCCTGCGCGCATGCATTGACGTTTAAAACTATGTCAGTGAACTGAGGAATAATTACGGGGACATTCTATTCGTTATCTTATCATTTTGCAAGACTAGGAGATGCGTTAAATTGTTTCCCTGTATGACGTCATAAATACGAAATTGGTTACGTCATCATGCCTGTGTTTTTGTTATGGTTTGTTTTCATCGCCCACAACACGTTTTTATAGTTTTAAAATTGCGCCTCGTTTGAATGTACATTTCAACAATGTTTAAATAGCAACCTCTAGAGGAGCACCAACAGCGTTACAACAAAATAAATCATTGGTTTTGGGGGTCTGCACAATTCAGATACAATTCTTTACCTGCATTTATCATCATTTGACAACTCACAAAGCACCAGTAATAACTTAATACAAAATTTAACACAACCAAAATTTTATCCATCCAAAGATAATCATTAAACATTTTTAGCATGGTTGATTACTGATTGATGATAAATGACACTTTGCAACTCAATTTTAACTGGCATTTTCTCTTCACCTCTATTTTGATTATTTTTCCACACTAGAAAAGAAACAGATTGGAAGAAAAATTATGTAGGGTATATTTGTGTCCTAAAATTCAGGCTTGTGTTAGTCATGAAGGAATCATGTATTGTATTGACAAAATACAATAGTATTTTGTCACCGCATTAGGCATCACCACAAAAAGTTAATAAAATAAAAATTAAAAGCGAGTGAAAAGGTATTTTATCATATAAGCAAAAGGATTGGCTGTTGACAACGCGTCAAGAGTTAAAACGTTTTGCTATGCAGGAGTAAAGCAAAAATGTTGTGCAATGAATTAAAAACAATACAAAATAAACTGCATTTGTGAACTGAGTCATGCTCCTAAAAGTGTCAAAAGCTGGGCGAGTCATACAAACGTCAGCTGAAACAGCTGACAAAAAAAAAGAGGAAGGAGATGGCCGGTTCATCTGCCACACACAAACCCCCACCCAGAAAGCCACTTCCTGCTCACTTGTCTGTGGTTTTGATGACAAGCACACAGAAGAATATTTTTAAAAATAAGTAAAAACCAAAAAAGGGGCAGGGGGGATAGAAAAAGAAGGAAAAGTCAGTCAACCGGCTCAGCAAAGAAGCACTGAGTGAAGTAACAGTGATGGAGCCTCAAGAAATAAGAGAGGGTTACTTGGTCAAAAAGGTAAGAACACTCACTTCCTCTATTGACCTCTCCAGTCTGGTTCAGACGGAAAAAGTATCCATGTTATTCATTGTGCTAAACTGAAGGCAAGTGTATTTCATTTACACCAGAGGGGCTGTCATGTGATCATTCTTCTCGAACAAGGTGGTTCAGTCCCCAAGTTTATTTATGTACTGCCGAGCAACGCAATTCTGCAAGCATGATCATAAGACAGCTCGTGTTTTGTCTTAAGTGTCTCGGCATTTAGTTAAACGACCTTTTATAGCCGACTACACTCGAGTGTTTGTGCTGAACGATGTCTTCTTACGGCAGGGATAAAACACAAAGGCTGCTTGCATTGCCATGACAAGTTCAAATAAGGGACAGAAAGTTGAGCAAAGAATTTAACTTTGGTCCTTTTAATGGTATGCGGGTTCTTCACATAGTCTAGTGCAGTAAATTTATTAAGTACAGTTCAGTTATATTTAACTTAAGTACAAGTTAACAACACATTTCATTTTTGATAACCATTTCCAACCAGGAAACTGTAAAAATGTAAAAACTACTACATAATTCCTCGAAAGGTTGACATAAATCACCCCCTTCTATCTTGCAGTAATTGATCAACACAAATGATTCTTGATTTGACAAAGATAGACAGAATAGATGTTGAAAAAGGGGGAAGTAGTCGTTAAACAAGAAAGCGCCAATGCGGCATTTGAAAGACAAAAAGAGGAGTTAAATTATGAAAGGTCATCCAGAGGGGGGAATGATGCATGTATTCACATCATCATATTGACATTTACGTACAAAAGATCACCACAAGTACAGATATTTATCTAATAATATGTTTTTCCTGACTCAAAGAGCTCACTGTTAAATTACTGGACCGCTGTGTGGGCAGTGCTGTCTGAAGACGGGCTGGATTTCTACAAGAAGAAAACAGATCAGTCTCCCAAAGGGATGATCCCACTGAAGGGGGCCACCATTATCAGTCCTTGTCAGGACTGTGGCAACCGAATGGTATGTCTATATTGTGTCGTTTACACACACACATAAACACGACTTGGAGCAGAAGTGCACATCAGCGAGTTCATTTCATTCTTCAGTTGGTGTTCAAGATCACCACACAGAAGAAACAGGAGCATTTCTTCCAAGCGTCACACACAGAGGAGAGGGAATTGTGGGTTAAGGACATCAAGAGGGCACTTCAGTGCCTGCAAGGGGGCAAGAAGTTCGCCAGGAAATCCACCAGACGCTCCATTCGCCTGCCCGACACCGTCAACCTGACGTAAGCTCATGAAAGTCTTACCATAAAGTTACTAATGCGACAATCTTGAGGAAAAAAAAATGCCATTGTGTCGTTCTAGTGAGCTGTACAATCAACTGAGGGACCCTGATGAAGGGGTGAAGGAATTGAAACTGGAGCGAGAGAATAGAATCTTCAACCACTGCTTCACTGGTAGCGTTGCTTTTTGTCACAGTTCCTTTTTATTCTTGCAAGTTTCACTTTGATACTTTCTTTAAAAAGGTTCCACGGTGTTAGAGTGGCTCATATCCAAGCAGAAAGCCAGGAACAGGCCTGAGGCGCTTATGTTAGCTACGGGGCTTCTGAACGAGGGCTACCTGCAGCCCGCCGGCGAGCTTTCAAAGGAGGGAGCGGTGAGCAGTGAGAAGTCCGTCTTCTTGGATCAGATCGAGGCTTTTTACTACTTTGTAAGTTGATGCCAGTCATACTAATATGCTCAGCAAAGTCATTCGTATAGACCAGGGATTTTCAACTGGTTTTGTCCAAGGCTATTTATTTGCATCTGTTTTTGTATTTTGGGAATCTCAGCTACATTTGACAAAATTTGGATGAGTACATGATTCATAAATATCTGGAAAATAAGTTTAAATAAATCAATTTTATTAAAAGAAATGCTACAATTATCTTCCATTTCCAATTTTTTGGACCACCTGCAATATATAATCAGCTGGAAAATAAATCAAGTCTAAATAATAAATCAATTTTATTTTTAAAAATGTTATTTTCTATTTCCGCGGACCACCTCCAATACTGTCACGGACCACTAAAGGGTCGCGGACCACCGGTTGACAATCCCTGATTTAGACAGGCGAATCAGATAGGTTGATTTAGAAAATGACATTTGAAGATTTTAAGAGATTTTGGATCATGTGCTGCATTGTGACAGGCAGACAGCGGCTTTTTCTGCGAAGGCTACTCCAGTGATGAGGACACTCTTGTCAAGGAAGAATTCAGAGGGAATATTGTCAAACAAGGCTGTTTGCTAAAACAGGTACTAACTCAAGGCAAACTAGTGTACAAAGCGCTCCAGTCCAATCTCCATGCGGAAAATTCAGATTTGAATTGCTCCATTGTTCACAGGGTCACAAGAGAAAAAACTGGAAAGTCCGGAAATTCATTTTGAGGAACGACCCAGCCTACATGCATTATTACGACCCAACCAAGGTAAATAATTTCACCTCAAATAATGGCCCTCCTCTATTAGCTGTCGAGTGTATACCTAAATTGGAGCAAAGATGCATGCCTCGAGATACACATTTCAATTGTTCCCTGATTACGCTTGTAACTCAAATAGGCAAAGAGTGCAATGAAAAGAATATTTCCAATTTAGGGTTCTGACCCATTGGGGTCCATCTATCTGCGGGGGTCCGTGGTCACGGCTGTGGATTTCGTCCCTGATGGTGGGTGAGAAGCACACAGTCTCCCTTTTCTTCCCCCACAGTCCTTTCTCATCTCTCAACCGTTTACCTTCCGCCATTACAGCCAAAAGATACGACGTTGACGGCAACTTGTTTGAGATCATCACCTCTGATGAAACCCACTACTTCCTGCAGGCGGCCACTGCCGAAGAGCGAAAGGAGTGGATCGAAGCCGTGCAAGAAGTGGCCAAAAGTGGAAAGTAGTATTGATCTGCCGGCTCTTTGTAAAGGATGGAAAAGTGTGTGCGTTTTCACATTTAGTCACATTAAAAGGTCATGTCGCTAGCTTATTTAATGGTTGTAGTCTAGTCATTTGAAAATTGTAGTCATAGGAGCCCTGTGCCTTTTATTGAGCCTCTCATTTTTGCCTCATGAAATTAAAAACAGTCTTATCATATAACCACATGCATGTTCGCAGTTCCTGCTTGGGAAGTGGGAGTGTATCAACATTTTATTTTAACGGTTAAGAAGACAATGCTTGGGTTGCTCTGTATTAAATATAATTCATATTTCCAGCAGAAAGCAATATTGTTTCTTTCAACATTATATAATTTAGTGTGGTCACTTTTGTTGAATTAAAAGCACAAATAATTGCTATTACACTTGTCTGTGGTTTTGATGACAAGCACACAGAATATTTTTAAATATTTTTGAATTTGACTTGATATTGTCAGTGTCTCATTTGAACGTTCACTCAGGTTTTGCAGCCGAACCAACTGGTCCATTGAAGTAACTTATGGTAAATAATTATTAAATTATCCTTCAAAAGTGTTACACTAGCCCTAACCTTTGTTCTTTTAAAGTCAGAAATGATCTTGGTAAGATTCTTTTCAATAACAAGCAAGCAAGGCCTATGCATTGGGATCATTGCCATCTGTCAGTTATAAAACTGTCACTGAGGACAATACAAAGCTGCACAACTTATGGCTAGAACTTATATGAAAACAATAATGTGGTTCATTTCATCTTTATGATGAGCACAACAAGATTTCCAACGAAAGTTACTTTGTATTGAGGAGCATGCAATGCATTGCTTGAGGAGGACATGAGCATGTTTGGACTTTAATGAAGGACTTTTATATGATATGGTACATTGTTCGGCTATTCCAACTTCTCCCCGTCGAAAGGGGTACCAAAAGAGCAAGAATGGTGTTTCAACTCAGTTTGTGGTGTTTATCTTTAGTTTTTTTCACATCCACATTTGCATCAGCAGTAGCAGGTTATAAACCTGCAGACCAAACAAAACCCCATTGATACATTACAACGGAAATGCATATGCAATTGCATATAATGAATTGTTGTCTTTATTTAAGCAACAAATTTAAAGCAACTAATTTAGTTGTTGCTTAAATAAAGACAACAATTCACATTCATTATTCCATATACAAATAGGATTACAAATATGATTGATGAGCCAAATACCAAATGAAGATACTACATCGCCCAGCATGCAATGTGAATAACCAGAGTTCCCTGCAACCAGGAAAAGCTAAACAGCGCGACGTTTTGAATATTTTTCCAGACAACTGGACTTTAATACTAAACATCGGATTTAAATTGTGCTTTCACCAAACGATCAGCATGACAAGCTACAAAACATCATTGGCAGATCATGAATGAAAAAAAAACCCAAAGGATTTAAACAGCTTACCGGTGGTGCGTTGCTCTTCATGACTTTGCTTGTTTGGCAATGTGCTCTGTCCATGAGTTTGACACTGCTCGTCCCCGCACGAATGCGCGTTACTTGAACTGCACGTAACCAATCACTGATCCGCGCTTCAATGCCCAGGTAAGATCCTCCCACTTACCTGCTCTTTAGTGTTTCATTTACTTACCGTCGTCTCTGCTACACCAGTTGTATGAGCTGAGTGAGCGCAACATACATGATGTAATCTTTAATGTATCACTAAAATGAAAATAACCAATTCAAACAGTGCAAAATGATATTGAATGATCTCCTTTGTGATGTGTGGTTTCTGCTAAATATGGTGTTGATTTTTTTTTCCCAGGAGGAAAATGGAAAAGGTGGCCTCCACGGGCACTAAAAGATGCTGACATCAGCATATATTGTGACTACATGGACATATGTTTTGGAAGAATTTTATTAAACCACTGTGGCATGATGGACTAGTGGTTACACACATCTGCCTCACAGTTCTGAGGATTGGGGGTAGAATCTTAGCTCCGTGTTATTGTGTGGAATTTGCATATTCTCCTCAGTCAGGTGTGGATTTTCTCAGTGCACTTAATTGTTCATCCACAGCTTTTTGTAACATCAGTCCTGGAACGTTTCTGGCACACTCCATAAGTGCCCCATGAGTGGCCAGTCCAACCTGTAATCAGCTTCTCACCCAGGCAGCCAAGGATATTTCATAAATCATGAGTTTTTCATTCAAATCATTCAGATTCATATATTTTATTTTGAAATCAATTATCACAATGGATGGTAGTTGTGTTCAAATGTTGAGTCACTTGTCCCGTATTTATCCTTCATATGTGAAAGAGAATGTGAAAGATTTCATCACTGTCACACACAGCCTGCATAATAAAGAATTTCTTTCTGCGAATTTGACATAAAGTCTCTAAGAACTAACTAACTAACTAACTAACTAACTAACTAACTAACTAACTAACTAACTAACTAACTAACTAACTGCAAAAAATAAACTAAATCTTACTAAATTTATAAATCAATTTGACATAAAGTCTCTAAGAACTAACTAAGTAACTAACTAACTAACTCACTAACTAACTAACTAACTAACTAAGAGCAAAAAATAAGCTAAATCTTAGTAAATTTATAAATCACAATCCACTGAATGACCCCAATGATCTGCAAGCAAAAACACTTGCCAAACAAACTAAAAACTGAAATATTTGATTTCACCAACACTGTTATGTCACATTGGTCCCAGGCTCTCATCCACACCTGAGAACACAAAGGTAAGGAGACACGTGACATTGCTGGTGCTGGGCTGTGTGTGCGAGTGTTGGATGGCCACATAGCACTGACCATCCCATCAGTGAACAGTGCAGCGATGGCCCAAGTAAAAGTAACAGGAGATGCAACGAGGAGCCACCAGGACTGTACGGACGTATACTCTAGCATGGCCACTGTCAGCTCCTCTGCAGGTAAGTTCGCAAAACCATATTTATTCATAATCCTTCTTTTAAAATATGGGAAAAACAATGCCATCGTAGCAGTTATTTTTAATTCATTACATTTTAGTGTACACCTATAATGTAGAATAGAATAGATTGAATACAGACTGTTTACAATGAATATAAACTAAAATTAAAAAAAATTAAATACATTTTATATATATATATATATATATATATATATATATATATATATATATATGAATAATGATAACGGTGAATAATGCATGCATATAATGGCGACACTGGTATGTGTGACAGTATTATATATATAGTATTTTATATATATAATGAATATGAATAAAATGAAGAATGACATCACTATGTCACATTTAACATGCAAGCAACATAGACGACTCAAATTGGCCTTTTTTTGTGTGGCAGGCCAAGGTTAGCTCAGTCCCCCACTCTGGCAAATTAGTCCCTTTGCTGGTAGTTGTGGAAATAATCTGCGTCAAATCCCTGCGTTTCTGGTAACTTTTTCTCACAAGCTTGTGTTTGGCTGCAAAAGCTCTCTGGCTCTCATGTTGCCTCATGGCAGTGGGAACCATCAAGTCTGGGTAATCCCTCTTTTATCAAAAACGTCATCATTGAGCTAACGAGTTAAGTCATGCTTTTTGCGGGATGCCAACGTGGGAAATGCAAGAAAACGAGGAAACAGGATCTGAGGAATTGTCTTGAAGTAAAGGTGCAAAACTTCACCCTCTTTGTTCATCCTGAAAGCAGAGATTGGAGATTCGTTGAGCAAGGGGTCATTGTGTGAGACCTCTGTGGCTGCGGGTGTCAGTCGACGGAGTCGAGCCTTTCAGTCCCCGGTGAGGAGGCGCCTCCGCACCACCTTCAGCCACAAGCAGCTGGAACATCTGGAGATGGCCTTTGGACAGAACCAGTATCCTGACATCTACTACAGAGAGGAGCTGGCCCGAATCACCAAGCTCAACGAGGCTCGCATTCAGGTACCTGCTAGGGACTGGACAGACGATAGTCAACTTTTTTTACTCCAAAAGGATGAGGGTTAGGGGTTAGTGTTAGGGCTAGGGTTAGGATTTTTTGGGTGAACCAGCAGAATTGAAAAATACTGTATACCGTTTCAAAAATAGGTCAAACTCAAGGCGACAAACTTCACTCCAATTTAAGTTGGGCGGTTTCAAAATGGACTTTCCCGTGATTCCGAGAGAAATATGAATTCATAGAATTGGTGTACATCAAGAATTAAGGAAAAATAACTCTGAAAATTGTTTTGGGGCAAGCAATTTGCTTGCTAACACTATTGTAATAAAATGTCAGTAATGACTGCAGGACATTTGTCTCTTGTCTGCTGAATCATCCCTGTCTTGTCTGCATGTCAATAGGTGTGGTTTCAGAACAGGAGAGCCAAACAGCGCAAGCATGAGCGGGTCTCCCAAAAACTGCACCCACTGGGTATGATGTCGGGCCACAGGGCACTACTGGGCAGCATGCATGTGGCACCATCCATGGCCCGACAGTATTACGGCCAGCCCCTGGGCCACATTCCACACGTCACTGCGGTGCTGCCTGCCAGAGTGTACCCCCATCACCCTCAAGGTCCTATGAGCTCGTGTCCTTCCGTCACACCGCAGGTGAGCTCTCAGCAGCAGCATGAAGAATGGTACAGTCATGTGAGGAGCAACCTGACCTCAACAATGTTCTCTTTGACATCCATGCAGCCCCTGGAGCCCTCCTCTCATTGGAGCTAAGCATTTTAGAGTTCCAATTTAGAATTAAGCATGTATCAGCAAACTTAAGTACATACATGTTCTCTGTAATGTTTCATTTGTGACTTGGATGAGAATATTGTCAAATGTTTTACTATTGAGCAATAATTGTGCTGCTGGTGTTCATACCCATAATATCATTGTATACAGCTCAGACGGAACAAAAAAAATTGTATAAACGTTATTTTTCATTATTTTAAGTCGTTTTTTTATCAGGTATGTATTAGCTGGCTTCGGCAAAATCAATAAAAAAATCACAATAACATTGTTGATAACAGATTTTAATAGTTCACATTCTAGTTCTATTATGCATTTATTTTTAAATATTTGTATTAAACAACCTGTGAAGAATAGATACAAGATGACAAAATATATATTTATAGAATAACAAACTGTACATTATCAAAAATCACAGATGAATTTGACAATTTGAAAGCTGTTTTTTCTCGAGGCAGCTTATATGTGAAGTTGTGTGTGTGTGTGCGTATATGTATGAGCATGTGCGTGAGCTTAGCTTCATGGGTTGACCAACTAAACAGCAGCAAGGCGACTAGTCTTGTTCAGTGATACAGAGGCAGCATTGCACAGGACAGCACTGCGTTACATTCATGTTTTCCTGTCACGTACCCGCTGGATGCACAAACACGGTGAGGATGACAGCTATTGGCTCATATGTAGAATACTTTTGACATTCATCAGATAGAAAGATACAACTTTCAGGAAGAAATAGCAGGTTTCAGCCTAAAATGCTGCAAGTAGCGGCACTATACAGTGCTTATACACTGTCACAGTGGTAGACAACTTTTCATTGGTTGTTTGATGTGAATCAGCCTTTGACGAGGCACTAATTGTAGGAAACTACAAGAATGGAAAATGCTTGCATGGAAGATTTTGCTTGCATGGGTTAGCCTGAATTGCTCGTTCTACTGTTTTGAACCGGCAGGTTTACTGCTCCAGATGAGAGAGTAAACATAATTTGCTCCTAACAAAACTGACTGGGCCTTGCAAAAGAGACTGACGCTCTTACGGAAAGCCATTGGTCCTTTACAGCTTTGTTGTGAACATAAAAAAGAAAACAGTATTGTGCAGGGTGACGTATTACTCTAGTGATTTGGCAAACTCTGCATAATCTATATAACCGTCATTGTTCTTGTCATCGTCCCTCAGAACTTCATCGATCAGCTTCATGAGATCTTCCTCTCCTATTGGCTTGCCGTTGTCTCCTCTCTCCTAAACAACAAACAAATAACCAAAAGTACATGTAAAAAGAAGCTGCATCATGTGAATACAAGCTGGTCAATAGAGGGCGCCATCCTACCACTCAGCTGAGTCACTTTGAATTAAAAAAAATAAAAATAAAGCTATAGACAATGAAATAACATAACAATTCACGATACAAGAACAGTGGGCCACCTGCTATTTGCAGGAGATAGATACCAGGTGTTGTGGGCAAGCTCTCAAATAGCAAAAAATCACAAATAATTGACATTCATTCAATTGCACTGTGATATAAGCCCTTCATCAAAGGAATTATTGATTAAAGCCACAAAAAATGGGGGTTGAGTTCCTACCTCTCTGTGGACGTGGGTGATCGCTGTAGCCAACTCCAGCCCATCTAACAGGTTGTTGCCATCATAATCGTGCATCTTAAAATAATGAAGCTGAAGCTCCTGAGGTGTCATGTCTTTCTCTGGTTTGTCAATCACACCCTCTAAATGCTCCATAATGTGACTGTGAGACAAGAGACAAATTGTTGCACACTGCAAGCTGGGTGTGTGAAAAGTGTAATAGCTTGTGCAATTTGGAGGCATCGCTCACTCTTTATCCTGGATCATGTTTTTGTCAAGGCGACCGTGGCTGGATAAGTGAGCTGCACTCTCGACAATGGGGGGCTGTCTCTGATGGTCAGCGTCCACATGAGAGAGGACACTCAGAAGACAGGAGGTCAAGAAAAGGAGGAGACTGTGATGTTTCATTTTGTTGCAAGAGACACCTGCAGGGAAAAAGTTACAAGAAGGATTATTGTGCTGCTGTATCGTGTTACAATTTGGCACACGAGTAAAGACGTCAGTTAATGATTTTCTAGTTATATAAACTTCAACATTGATTCCCAACCACGGCGCTGTGGCACATTCGTGTGCTGTGTGCCATGATATATCTTTGTTCATTTAGCCATGTCATCAAGGTATTGCAACTTTTTTTTTTTTTTACCATTAGATGGTTGGGAAAAAAATTAAGGGTGATTTTAGCTGGAACGTAAAAGAAAATTCAATCGTATTACACACTATGAATTGAAATAATTTGCCATCCCATGCACAGCAAAATACAAGAATACATTGATGCAATGACGTTGCCGCAAATCTGCTTGTTGTACGGCAGCTAGCACGGATATATTATTTCCATGGCGTCCAATGTGCGGCACATATTATTGCAGTGGAATTTGTTTCAATAAATAGTAACCACAGAATTGCATAAGTTTCTTTTATTTTACCTGACTCCAAGTTGACTGTTCCGCTCCTTGGTGTTGAGTAGCCAGGAACCGTCACAGGTTTGCAAACCTAGCCGCTTGCCGTAGTTCCACCTTGTACACGACATCGTATTGTGATTGGTTGTTATTGGCAAAGACGACATAATTAAAACAAGATGTGTACCTCCATATATTTTGCTTCGTTTTCATTCGCTTTTTGACGCTGACAAAAAAAAAAAATCTACAGACTACATAATTAGGACATTTTCACGATTGAAACCTAATGCTATTCATTCTGAAGGACATTTGACACGAAGTTGATTATTATTATTATTATTATTATTATTATTATTATTATTATTATTATTATTATTATTATTATTATTATTATTATTATTATTATTATTATTATTATTATTATTATTATTATTGCACAACTGTAACAAATGTTATGACTTGGTAAAATGCAAGTGACCTTTCACCACTGCAAAACTCCTCCCAGTTGCCACCGCCTACTTTTGCATTTTGGACTTTAAGGGAAAAGTCAAGCTGCTTCATGTCGTAAGAGAAAAGAGGCAATTGTGGCATAACACAGCAGCAAGGCCCCAAACTTGGATTGAAATAATGAATGATAATCATCTTCTTGTGAATGTGGACAAATGGGTAGCAGAGAACCAGAATCATTTCCTGCCACCAGTCTGCAACAAGCTGATGTGAGTAAGCTGAGATTCAGAGATTTCCGATCTGCCATCATCAAGAAATGGAATGTTTGTTTGTTTCATTGTTGTTTTTATATCTCATTCAGGCACTATTCCCAGTTAAACATTATGTTTGTTGGAGGACCAAATACCAGGAAGGATTACCATATAGAAGAAGGGGAGGAGGTATGACAACTTGGCAAATAACTGTTTTATCATAGAAACAATCAGGTAATATTTTTTTATTCACTTTAGTATTGTTTAGTAATATAATAAGTCTCCAGCAGCTTTATTTGTGTTTATACTGATACTGTAGTGAAATCCCCTGTGTGCCCCTGCTCAGGTCACACCTATACATCACTGTATACCCAGACAAGGGGCAAACTGTAGGCTGATGTTGTATTATGATAAAATTATCAACAACTTTGAGCAAGATTCTTGTCTGTATAGCATTTGGATCCTGCGGTGTTACAATCTTGTAATGAAGATGGTAGTCAGCTGGCAACTTCGTAGAATATCAATATGGTTTGGTGGTAAGGTCATATGACAGGCAGAAGTTGTACGAAGTTTTGTATTTGCCCAAAGTATGAAAGTTATATACTCTACAAAAGGTTGTGGCAATATTGTACACTGTATTTCCAACAGCTTTTCTACCAGTTGAAGGGGGACATGTGTCTGAAGGTGATTGAAAATGGCAAGCACAAGGATGTGCACATCAAGGAGGGAGAGGTGAGCTGAAATTGCCAATCCATGAATAGCATTTCATTAAAAAAAAAATAGATTATAAATAGATGCCTTGCCTTCCAGATCCAATTTTTTGTTTTTAATTGAATTTTATCATATGAGATGCTGATATGTAGCAGTTCCATTGATAATGCTTCTCTTGAAATCGTCTTTTTTTTAAATTTTCAGATGTTTCTCCTGCCTGCTCGGATCCCCCATTCCCCTCAAAGACAGGCCAATACGGTGGGACTCGTGGTAGAGAGGAAACGGCTGCTCGCTGAGACTGACTGCCTCAGGTGACGAATTCATTTTACTTGGAAAAAAAAATGAAAATTGCCGAATAATAGATTAAAATGAAATGTAGATGATTGGGCATTTTGTATTGCATGATTTTCTTTTTGTTATTATGCAAAATGTATGTGTGTTTTTCTGGTTCAAAGTCATCATGTAGACACAAGCATGTGCTGGTGCCTTCAGGTACTATGTTGACAACACAACTGACATCCTGTTTGAGAAATGGTTCTACTGCAAAAATCTCGGAACCCAGCTGGTGCCGATAATCCAAGAGTAAGAAATTCTTATTTCATGTTTACACACTGGTCAGACTCGATTTAAGATAAAGTGCCTTTTATTATCAGGTTCTTGGCATCAATGCAGTACAAGACGGGAAAACCTGATCCGAGTGAGCTGCTGTTTCTGATCTGCCATTGTTTAACTCTTTCAGAATTTTATGATCATTAATATTTTTTGGGGGCAGATGAAGTCTTTAGAGATCCTCCATTCCAGATGAACAACATGAATGTGATGTCGCCATTCTGCTTTAAGTCCTGGCTGGAAAAACAAAAAACATTCCTTGCCAACGGCAGCCCCATTAACATGTTTGGAGCACAGTTTGAGACGGAGGTACAATGAGGGATGGGACATTTTCATTACAATAATCAAACCTATTTATATTTATATATAACCTATTTATATTTTCAAAGAGATGCTCGTAAGTATAAAAATGAAATAATACAGTTCTTTGTAACCCTGACAGGTAACTATGTTTGGACCTGGTTTGTCTGAGGCACCCTTGTCACCAAGTGATGTATGGATTTGGCAACTGGTATGTTCTATCAATATATTACGTACGAATGATTTTAGACATGGAACTTTTTGCAAGAATGTAAATCATTCATTTGAATAAGACTTATAACAGCGTGTTTGTCTTTTTGCCTATTTTTGTGACATTTTGCAAAATTAATTAAAAAAAAAAAAAAATCATAGTATCTCCCCTTCTGCTTTTCATGTCAGGAGGGATCATCAGCGGTCACCATGAATGAGCAGGAGTTTGAGCTCTCTGCTGGAGACAGTTTACTCATTCCCGAGCACACACAGTCAGTAGCCTACACTCTAGTATTCGCAATGATTATCGATCGATCATTCAATCAATTTACATGGAGCATATCACTGGTTATGATTTTTTTTTTTAATGCAGTTTATTTTCCTTTCTACTCATGTAGGTACCAGTGGAAGAGAGATGTGCAGACTGTTGCACTGGTTGTGGTTCAAAACCCTGAGCGTAAAAGACACTGATCACACCTGCCAACAAATGCCACACTCAGAAATACCTCAGGGATAAAAATGCAATCATGGAAAATGTATTACAGCATAATTGCTCATCAAAAGTGACCTGACCTGTGTGACATTGATATCAAATCAACGGACCAACACTAGTTTAATTAAACTAATACCACACAAATACTAGTTATATTATTTCATGTGTTTATTGTACACACCGTGTCAGATTTAGAGTGCAGGTTGGAAATATATGAACCCCTACGGCCTGCTTTTTGGCGACGGCAGTGGTGAATGACTAAATTGCTGTTTGCATTGTTGAAACAATTCCATTTGATGATGTGCAATTTACATACTTGTAACGCTTTCGCAATAAAGTCACATTGTCTTCTTGCGTTGGTACATTGGATAAAAATGCTGTAGCCATTTTTGATGAGATGTCATATCTGAATAGAAAAAAACTGAAAATCTGATTCAGAACAATAAAAACAAAAAATAAATTGAAAAACCGACTATACATGGAAAATGAGTCGAATATAAATGTGTATAAAAACAATGGGGGGGATCATAAACTTGCTTTAATGTGCTTTGTTTCAAAATAATTGCTGATAGCAACTCCTGGAAGCCCAAATGGTAGCAATAAACATTCACCTGCACATTCTTATCCTCAGAGTATTTTTGATCACATGCTGCTCTGCTAAGAAGGCTGCAAGCGCCCAAGGTAGTGCATACTCCAAAGTCACCACTCCTCCCAGATTGTATTTATAACCCGAGTAGTCCCAAGGACAAGCCCCCAGCAGCCTGAGCGCGCTCCCCCAGGTGAACTCCCACAGGTAGATGAAAAGCGTGTAGGTTATCAGACGCACGGTGAGTCCTTGTTGATGAGTCAGCAACCAGCTTCTCAGATTCTCCATTAGATAGATTGCAGTGGCATACATAGGCAGTGCCCAAAGGCTGCTGTATCCCATCATCCTCCTGTCCTGGATGCTGCACCAGTCCAGCACAGCAGTGAAAGTCACTTCACAGAGGCAGCCATGCAACGCGTACACGTAGAGGCGAGCCAACACAGAGAGGGAACACATGGAAACCCTGTCACAAAATTCTGCTGGGTCATCGTGTCCAACATGTCCTGCCACCAAGAAAAGCTTGTCAGTGCACTTTGAAAAAACATCCATTATAACATTTTTGGCTCCAATACAGCGTCAGATCAGTCCGTAAAGATTTGTGCTTTGGTTGTGTTCCATTACAGATACAAACGTATCAAAATAAAAAAAAGTTGTAGTTTGCGTGCTAGCTTCTGTCCAGCTGAAGTTCTATGTGTGGTGTGCAAAAAAACATATATTGGAGTGTGGGTTGAATTTCCTTTTGAGGGACTATATTAAGAATTAACCACCACAGTTGAATACCAAAAATGTTGCTTTCAAACTGACCAAATGTAATCGCAAATAATGGCACGTCAGCTCAAGGACTGACAATCTTGTGTGCCTTCTCTAATTAGGATTAAAAAGACACAAGGTGACTTTAGCCAATCAAAGACTTAGAAAAAGCGCATTAGCATTTCAAACTCAACGTTTTTTTTTCTCATAATAAAACAGATGAGGCAGATTTCATTGCAACTTCATTGTATTTCCTTGACAGTTAACTATAATACAATAACTCGAGCTCCATCCGTTATTTATTGCCATTGCCAATAAAGGATACATTAAGTCACCAATTATGAACATTAGCAGTCATTAAGATTGAGTTAACGTCCGTAATTCTCACCTGAGTGGCCGCCACCTTGTGCTCTCCTCTCATGTACTATGCGCGCCTCCATCCTCGGACAGCATGTTTCCCTGTGGCTTTTTAATCCCTTGTGTGTGTGTGTGTTTGTGTGTGTGTGTGTGTGTGTGTGTGTGTGTGTGTTTGTGTGTATCTTGGGCTAAACATTAAGCTGATCCATGATAGACAGAGAAGTGCCCATCCTAGGCTGAGATCGACGACAGACGGAGAGACCCAGCAAGCAAACTTGGACCACCTGATAAAAATCGTGTGGCATGAATACCAACATCGATCACCAAGTTGCTCATGTAAACAATAGCTTTCACAACTTCAGTAAATGTGCCCGTCCTTGTATTGATGTGTGCTCTAAAGCAAACATACGGTCATGTAGCTCCTGTGCAGAAATTTCTGTAATACATTAGTGCTTCAGTTTTAAGGTAATAATCAACCCCTAGAAGCTCGACATGTCACTGAAGTTAATGAAAGTTAACAATCCACAATGTTAATTCTATTGAAGAAGCGGTTAAAAATGGCTTTGTAGATTGATCTCCTGCAAAATTCGCAAAGGAGTAGTATAAAGCGAAATGTGATTTCCATAGTCAAATGAGATTAATGCTGCAAAAAGGTGGCTGTCTCGTATCATTTATTGCATGCACGGCATATGGCGCTGCCATGTGAGCATATCAGTGCCAATTTAGGATGTTTATTTAGTGTAACCACCAAAAACCAGTTGGATGAATGGTAGACCTCCAGATCAGAGTCCAGGGAGTCAGTAAACATGCATGTAAAAGGGGAATACGCCATTTCATCACAGTCAATGACCATGAAGTTATGAAGCTGTCAAAGGTTGAATGTTAGATAGATACAATATTTTGTGCTCTTGCCATAAAAGTACTAATGATCATGAATTGTGTTCTTTACCAATTTTGGCAGTTAACCAGCTAACGTGGCTGCTTCTTAGCAAATTTACCAGTTGACGTGACCTACACCAGGCACTGTGGAAATTCTGAGGCGTGCAGGCAATCAAACCTACAGTGAAAAACTATTTGTGCAACATAAAAACATTGCTGTAGCGCCGTCTGGTGGCAACCTGCTGCCAACAATGTTTTCAATGCTGAAATAAGAAGTTTCATTTATTCAGGCCATACTGTACTGCCAAAAGTGAAGGCGAAGGACAACTTTCGACAGCAGGAGGCGCCAAAGAGCCTCCACGAAGGCACAATTGGAACTGCAAGCAGCGAGCTCCTTCACTGAGAAATATAGGGAGCTTTTTTGAAAGAAAATGTCAAGTTTCCAGAGAGAAAATGACCCGGCAAAATCCCTGCTCAGAAGAATTGAGGTTTTATTTTATGTTTTATTGTATATGTTCCATGATAAAGTAGTTTGTGTCTGTCCCTCCCTATCCTCCCTTCAACTGTGTTTATGTTTAGTCCTTCCTTGAAACCGTCCGGTTGACCTCAGTCAGCCTGCAAATACTGCAGACTCAGGAACACGCAGAACCAAACAAAGTGGGAATATGGGTCGTTTCCAATGAGACTATTTATTTACTGTTTTTATATGCACTATTAGCTTTTGCATTTTGCATTTTGCAGTTTCTTCAGCTCTACCTGATCCACTTAAGGTATTAAAGGAAAAAGCTTAAGAGCAGATGCATTCACTTCTGACCCCTTAAAGTACGTTGGAAGTACTAAATAGTTCATATTTATAAATTGATTAAATAGCCAATAACGACTTTGTTCAGCAGAGTAACTGTAAAACTGTATGAACACACACGCCCACACGCATGGCAAGCGCCCCCCCAACCCAAGCCACACGCGCACACGCTCCAAAGATTACATTTTTATTTCTCCTGGAAGTCTGCAGTCACTCCCATCGTGTCAGGGGAGTGCGGTCAACACCGGGATCGAGCTGCCATGGCATCCCGCATCTCCTTCACCCAGCTGCGGCTGGAAGCGGAGTTGGATCGGTACCGGGCCGAATGTCAGTGGGACCGAATTCCTCCAATCGTCGAACACATGCAGGCTGCACGTATGCACGAAGATGGTGAGCGCATAAAGTTCGCATGACGAAAATCCAATTTGTTTCCTCGGTATAGTCAAGTGGAAGTACTGATATTTGTGTGACTATGTACTCAAGTTGAACTTTGCACTGTTGACAACGTACAGTTCTAACTTGTTGCTGTCAGGTCTTATGATTTGTTTCCGTGTGGGCTTGTTAGTTGTTGTTGTTTTAAATAATAATATTAAACATTGCACATTTGACATTTACAGAACATTTAACATAAACCACAATAGTGCAAATTTAGAGAAATCAAATTCGCCAGGCTGACAAAAGATAAAGAAAAGAAAGCAAGCTTACTTTAATACATGCAAATAAAATTTCACACATGCATCTTTTCTGTCTTGTTTTGGTCGGCACTGAAAGGGTGTAATTGGTGATATTAATTATATTAATAATATTGGTGTACTATATAAAGGTTGTAAAAAGTATCATTCAAAGTCCTTATGAAATACTGGAGAAAAAAATGGTTTGTAATACCCACATTTTCATTTGTGAATATCCAGGTCTTAATATAATTAATTGTATTTATCTCATGGATTTTTTTCCTCCATCTTTGTTACTCTTGACGAAGTTGAAATTTTAGTCAACAACAGTAATTATATTCTATCTTTGATTTAGTAATCATGACAAAGATCTAAAAATGATTATCTGTTCATTTAGGACAGCTGTGGTATAAAGTTGACTTTAGGACATAAACACTGCTCACGAACTTGGCATATGAACATACACAAAACATTGAAGAGGAGTACTTCAGTTGAGTGTGCATATTCAAAAATGCGTAAACTGTATGCAGTGTTCTGATTGAATGATCACATTTCAAAGTATCACGGAAGATCGAAACGGAGATTTTAGCAGTGCATCCACTCTGGAACTGCGTCGACTCAACTCCTGAGCTTGACGTGAAACTTCTGGAAGCTGTTCACCGTGACTTTTTTATGTCCTGCCTTCAGATGACTATGGAACGCTGCTGTTGGCAGAAGCACTGCTGGAAGAGTCCCTGCAGGAAAATACAGACCTGCTGAGGAGCTCCATACCTTTGATGGACAAAATGCAACCCAGATTATGCCGGGCCAAAAGCTACCTGAACATCATCCTGAGCCGAGGCCGTCTCACTGTCAGTCTTTCATCCTCTTTGAATTATTCAACTCTGTCAATTCAAACAACCTAAAGAAGGAAGCATTTACCACAGATCTCTTTTCTTTTTCTGCCAGCCCCGGTATTTGAATGAGGCTTTACTGCTGATGGCCAAAGTGCACTATGTGCAAGGTTGCCATCGCGATGCCCAGGGAATGTGTGCAAGGGTGGGACTGGAGGAGCTGACACAAGATGATCAACCCATCTACCATCTCCGCCTGCTGGCTGAGGCCTTTGTCATTAAAGGTACGGGCTGCGTCAAAAACATCCTTTCAAAAATGGTTTTTGGGTGAATATCAGACTCTTCTTATTTTTTTCCCCCTGATTTATATATTTATTTTGTTTTATTTTCATTTGGTGAAAGCAATATGAAGAAAGAGCTTCAAGTCAATTTAGCCCTGAATCTTTTTTAATTTTAAAAAGGAAAAAAAAAAAAAGACCCAATACTTTTGTTTTGATTAAAGTCAAGTCAATCTATTCAAAAGTGCCCCTGGACATATTTTTCTGTACTGTACACATCCAGACACAAGTTCAAATTTCATATCCTTAAATGTTTTATAGTAATTTTCATATACAATCTGTGGAAAGGGTCAAGAGTCAAATCCACATAATATGACACTGCTTAATCTTGTTATCATCATTATCATCATCATCATCATGTCATTACACCGAATCTTTCCTGATGAGCGGATGTGATTTCCTGCTTGCTGAAATATAATTATGTCACAGATACCAGCGGATTTGAATTCTAGCTTGGTTTCTTGCAGAATCTTACAAATTATTTTAGGTCGGACTATAATAGATGATGTCAAAGGCTGCCTGAGAAAGTCAACCCATTATTTGCTTTCTCCAGATATTTCTGCCCTGCCCTGCCCTGCATGCTGTTGTGGGATTTAAAAGTGCTCGGAATATTTTGGCGATGATGTCTATTTGCAGCACTCTGCTTATTTGATGAAGCCTGGCGTCTTGCCTGAAGATACCACCCATATCAGGCTTTTTGCTCTGACAGGGGGATGAAACCATTATGGTTTACCCATAAAAAATTATAATAAGTCAGTGTGAAGTCTATTATTGCAAAATATTGGAGATGGTTAAAGTCTTCTTTTTTTTTCTGCTTGGCAGGTACATCTGAAGCACAGGGAGGCTTCTCATTTCTAAGTTGCTTTGGGCTACTATTTCTATAACCCTCTATGTTTGAAATCAGCAAACAATTTGCCAACTCTGTGTGATTGCTCTCCTATTACAACTACATTTTCACTTTATATTTGTGTGACCCTGCGAAATATGTTAAAATTAGCCAAGGCTAAAACAATTGAGTCTGGTAAAAAAAAAAAATCTAAATAAGAGATGAAAACAGGTCACACAGTCCCCAAATATATTCTAGTCTCCAAACTCGGAAGTCAACAGTTGCATGCTAAAGCTTTAGAAGGAATGATAAACAAGCAACACAGGTTGTTTTGTTTATTCAATTCCTGACGATGGCATGTGTATGTGTATCTTCCAGGTCTGTCTCTGGACCACCAGGCTCTTTCTTCAGTGTCTCGTATCCGTCTGTTAGAGAGGGAGGAGGAGAGTCTTTCCTGTTACCTCAAGGCCTGTGATGCGGCTCTGTCGTACCTTCAGGAGCTTGATAAGGTGGCCATGAGGAGATTTATGTCTCTTCTGATCCAGTTTGTGGTGCAAACGGTCCAGTTTTAAATGAAACTACACAAACGTGTGTGTGTGTGTTTCAACCTTTCGTGCTCAAGCAATTCACTTGAAACAGACACGTGTCAGCTTAGGGAAAAAAAGAAAAAGAAATACAGCCAAAATGGAAAATATACATATTTTAAAGTCATTCTGGTTTTATAACTGTATTTTTTATAATTATATCAATAATAATTGACCAATTTAGACTAAAATATATTTTTATTTTGTATTTGGAATTTTTTTAAGTTTTATTTTATTTTTTTATGTAGCACGTCAGCCATTCTCACGTGTATCTCATGGCCCCGCTGTAGTAAATGCAACAATATTAATCATCTTAGATTGCTACATATTAACTGGGATGTTATTTTGGCAAAGTTAACAAAATGGCATGATGGAAATATGCTCAAGCAGCTTCTTGGAAGCAAGATTGGGACATAAGCGCTAAATTTACTTGAACTTAACATTTCTTTTCAGTCAGTTACAACGCCCCACCCTAAGACAACCAAAGTCACTCTGTGTTCTCCAACTGTGGACTTGGACCTGAGTTTTTTCCTCCAGGCAGCCCTACAAAGTGCGTACCTTTGTTTGCTGCAGAGAGGGTGAGTATATATGCACACACACACACGCACACGCACACAGAAACACAGCTCAGTGTCTGTTGAGAAATTTGGGAAGTTAAGATGGGAAAAATTCTTGGAGAGGATTTTTTAAATTAAGATGCGGTCAAATATTTCACCAGTAGGTGTCAGTATTGCTTTTTGGATTCTAAAAGATTGCCCTTACTATCTGTAGATTAGAACGTTTTTTCCCTGTGTGAACCATTTTTGCATGATTACAGTATAATTCTTAAAGCATTAATATGAGCTATCCAATAATCTTAGACGAGCATATTTTTATGCATCTTTTCTCATCTGCTTCTCCTTGGTGTGTTTTTGTTTGATTGATCTCCAGTTTCAAAATCATTGAAATACACTTTGTGTGTTTGTGTTAGTCATCTAGCACAAGGTGCTCACCAACTACGTCGTGTGATCAGGGTGGTCGAGTCACGGGGGTCTCAGAGTTTCAGGAAGGTCAGCTTCCTCACAATACAAACCACGTTAAGCATGGATTCAAATTAAAACGTTGCCACGCTAAAATAACATATTTTAAGATCTGTATGAATAATTCACAAAGTACTCAAAAGAGCTTTAATCAAACAGTTCAAAATATTTCAAAATACTAAGTAAAAATTCTACTTTGGTACTTTTACAGATTGCAGCAAGGAAGCTGGCAGAGGTGCTGCTGAGCTCAGTGAGTGAAGACAGTTACTGGCCCCCCCTAGGCCCCCCACCCTCGGCCTGGCTCCGGAGAGAGGGAGCAGCCACATCCAAAGATGCACTCTACCCCACCATCAAACCACCGCAACGTTACTCCACTGACAGGTTCCAACCCTCTCGCTTTGCTTTTTCACGACCTCATTGTGCTAATTTGTTGATTACTGACGCCCAAGATTTTTTTACAGTAGGCCACCATGATGGCATTTTTTTCAACAGACCCTTTTTTGACATAGTTTAGATGATACACCTGGTAGGGTCATGGCAAAAAAAAAAAATCCACAGCAGAGAAGAAGTGACCAAATTTAGCAGGCGGAGCTGCGTATTGATTGTGGCTCCTGTGTTGTCGCATACACTTATTGGGAATGGAAGTAGTAAGCCTTGTGTGGAGATAATACTGAGAACATGTCATGTATGAAACTCCTAGGGAGGTCCGTGTAGGATTACACACCAGGTGAGTCCGAAACCGGACACTGGGTAAACTCCAAAGGCTTGAAGTAAATGATATCTGTGCCTTTGCGCGGATGTCGGCAAGAAGACTAATCTTGTTCTATTGTCACTGCAGTTGCTTCTGCCCCCAGGACGTGGTTGAAGAGGCTGTCCTGCTGCTTCTCATTACAGAGTCCATGGTGAGACACACACACATACAAGAACACGTATACACAATGTGTTGCCATTTGGAACACAAGGACACCTTTATCAGTCATTATCTTTTCTTCTTCACTTCAAATCCTTTTTTTTTTTTAATCAAGGCCAGTGGTGACGCGGTCATCAGCCGCCTGCCAGATCAAGTCGAGGCTCGCCAGGCCACCCTGCAGGATTCGCTCTCTGTCTACGACCTGCTCACTGTCGGCATGGTTAGGAGGGGCCAGTACACCATGTTGTCTGAGGTCTGCGGACACACACACACACACACACAGACACACATTGCACATGTCCACTATAGTGCAGATGAGTGGCCTTATCGGTCTTTATGATGAAAGATGAAAGAGTTTCCATTTGCTAGCCTTTGTAAGCAGCACCATAGCACAAAATAATTTTTCCTATAGCAACCAAGGTGAAAAAGGCCCTTGCCGAATATAATATGTCATTACCTCAGCAGCGTAAAACGACAAAGCCATTAAGACTTTTTGCACTCTTACTGAATGATAGCATCTGACTGATTGGCATTTCATTCCAACGCACTCCTCCTCTCATTTGTACACACATCACTCACATTATTATGGACTAAAAGATGTAGAGTGGGTAGGGGGTGTTGACAGTCATTTCAAGAAAAGAAAAAAATAAAGTGCCATAGCGTTCTGTAGAGACGAAATGAGAGGCAGAGTAAATGAAGTGATAATGTTGATAATACTGTATTTCCACATTCAAAAGTTGATTTTCAAACTTCTGGCAGTGTCTGGAACGAGCAATGAAGTTTTCGTTCAACGAGTTCCATCTCTGGCGCCAACTTGGCCTGTCTCTCATGGCGTCTGGGAAGGTGAGTTTATTTCATCTTCAAAACGCCATGACCTGTCTACAGTCACTATTCCGCCTCAGACAACAAGCAAAATCGTACTGAACGTTTATTCTGATTGCAGTCTCGGAGGGTTAAGCCAGTGGTAAAAAAAAAAAAAAAAAAGAGATGCATGTCTTCGGCGTCTGCATAATTGGCGACTACTAAATGTACAGCGCACAAATCACAGTTTGTTCCATTTATGTTGCAGGCAGTCGGCGCTGTGTCTGTGTTCAAAGAATGTGCCAGGATGAGGCCAGATGACCCGTTGCTTCCCCTATTGGCTGCTAAAGTCTGCATCGGGCAGCTACACTGGGTGAATACAACCAGCAGAACCAACTCATCTAAATCCACATTAAAATTAAAAAGACAAACATTTGTGGCATAAAAAGAGAGTTAGCAAGGGTGAAGCAGAAGGTTACTGAGAGAAAAGGGCCAGATTAGAAAAGAAGACTTTACAGGGGTGACTGTGGCGAGCACATCTGTCAGTGGCTGGAGCTCACGCTAGGCCGGCCGGAGACAGTAAGGCGCTTACGCTCTTAATCACAATGGGCCACTGTGGCCGGCGCACAGTGGGGCATTACATAAATGGGCCACCATTATCAGCCATCAGAAAAAATGCACAACTTTTTTTTCGTTTGCTGTTGCTTGTTGGAGAGCATCACAATCACTGCACTTCTAAGCTGATGTACCCGTGCCAGTCCTGTGTCGTCACGTCACCGCTGCATTTCTAAATTCCTGAAAAGCACTTTCGGTTACTGTTTATATTTTTGTTTTTTGGTGACTTAAATATAGCACATTAAAGTGTTATTTATTGTATTTATTTCCTCCTTCTATGTTTTAAATATGTTCAAAATAAAGACATAAAAAATCAATATTTTTAGTTTATTATATAGTCCCATGTAGGCTCTCAACTCACAAATACAATATTTAGACAAAGAGAGCATTGAACTGAAGAAGGAAGCAGATGAAGGCTGAGGGAAGAAAACTCCTGTATGCTAATTGACATTGTAAAGGGCTCATTTTATTTTGTTATTTATGATTGCAGTATTATTTATAGCTTTGTCTTTTATGTTTTATGTACAGCCATTTGTTACATCTGCAGATGTTGATAGTGATGGGAAAATGAAGCTTCATATTAGCTTCATAAACTAATTGTATTCATTTAACTCCTCTACTCAACATTGGCCTGAAAGCACAGCGGCGAGAGGTTTCTGCGATTAAGGGCTGTATAAATAAATTTGCCTTGGATTTAAACCTCTTTATTTAAACCAACAGTGCCATCTAAAGGACACAAAAATGCAACTGATTCGTGAAACAAATTTGAAGCTTCATGAACAAATCATGAGTTGTTTATGTGTTTCAGTTGTCAGAAGCGGAGGTTCTGTCCCAAAGCGTGGTGTCGATGGGAGAGGGAGCTGGGGAATCTCTTCCTCGGGCCTACCTGGCTTTGGGACTCTCCTACAGTCTGCAGGCCTCTGATGGTAAGAATGCATTTTGAAATCTTCTCCGATTATGCTGGCTCGACTTTGTTTGGCACTTCATTTCAAGTAGCGAAGGCTCCACCCCTGGTCGTCATGGTAACCTGAATCCATACTCAAATTGGCACAGGAGTGATGGCTCAGCAGTTGCGTGAGAAAAGACAGCCTTTTGAAAACCATCTCTTTTCAACTTTGTTTGAAAAGTATCCGACTATATTTTTTACCCTCGGGCTATTTACCACAAAGCAAAAAGACCACATGAGAACTGTTAGAATTACAGAAAAAAAAAACATGTTTTTTGGCTTATTCTGTCCTTTTTTTTGTAGCCTCTTTGAAAGAAGATCGAAACGAATACAACAAAAAAGCACTTGGAATTCTGAGAAAGTAAGTTGTTGTTCCAATCCAGTCAGATGTTTGTAAAATCAGTTTTAGGCATGAAATGTTACAAAATAATTTTTTAATATCTTGAACAACCTATGTTAGATGTCTGAATTCAACTCTGCAAAAGTGCACCACAAGTCTAGCAATCGACATATGTTTTAGTCAAATTATTATTGGCAAAATTTTATTCAATTTGTGTGTCTCCACAGAGCTCATTCATTAGACCCGCAGGATGCTCACATTGCCATGTGCTTGGCTCTGCAGTTGGCTCTTGTACGGCAGGTGAAAGCAAACAAATACATTATTTCTCTTTCCATCGTCAAATGATCCAAAGTATTCTAAAATGATATGATTGCATGTTTAAAAAAAAAATGCTGGATGTCCTCTAGTGTTCGCCTGATTACTGCGTGATGTTCCTCGTTCATCTACATGCATAGCGCCAAATGACGCATATTGTGCAAAACTTTGATGTGACATTCACAACTTACTCTTTGCAACTGTGGAAAGGCGGCCAAAGTGACTTTATAATGAATCTGCATCGGCAGGTATCTGCAGCCATGGGGACCTTGCAAGGGGCTTTATCTCTCCAAGGGGATGACTTGCACTCCCTACACTTGCTGAGCCTTCTCCTCAGTGCTCAGAAGCACCACCGCTATGCCCTGGACACCTTGACGCTGGCCCTCAGCCAACACCCTGACAACTTCAAGTAAATCCACGTCGTCCCACTCACACATGCAACAGAAAATGCGGATTGGGGTAATAAGGCACGAGAAGAGAAAATACACTTTTCCAACTGCGTAGTTTCTTAATCTTTGAGAGGGAGATGGGGGGGAGAGCGAGAGAGCGAGAGAGAGCCTTAAGAAGCCACACAGCATAACACTTGTCATCTTGCAGGGATAGGGTGTCTCAGCTCCACTGCGTTGGAGGCCAGGCGCGCACACACACACATGCACACGCACACTCGCAATGCCTTATTTAGAAGCGCCAGAGTGAAGGCCTGCATTGCGGTACCTATTTCCCCTCATTCACCCCTTAGCCTTTTAACACTGTCGAGTTGACCCGAGCCTGCTCACATACTCCCAACATGGTAACTATTTTTGACGCTTGCACGAGTTTATTTTTGTCTAATTAATTTGATTGATTATATCAAATGATATTACATCAGCACACAAATAAAACTAATTGAAACATCGTAACACGCAGAGAAAGCTAGATGATATTTGAAAGTACAAGAGTTCAGGTCAGTGGCTTCACACAAATGATATTATGAAAGATTATTGCATCATCACTGAAATGTGAACTTAGTGTTTTGGACTCTGTAAATGCATTTCTCAATGCAGCCGTTAGGGGTCAGTGTTGACTATCATAGTCCTGATACCAACAGATGGTGTACATCACTACCTCAGGAAGAACGAGAAGAGAAGGAAAATGCGCCTGCACAACTAAATAAATGCAACAACACACACACACAACTCCTCCTCAGAGACACTTGACTACTTTGACCCATATAAGTGCTCTTTTCCGGACCCAGCCAATCACCTTGGCTCTTTGAGTCAAGAATCCCCATCACCGCGGTAACGAGGTCGTATGGGTTAGACAGAGCATGCAGCATCCATCAGTTGTCATTTTTTGGTACGGGCTTATATCAAGAAATTTCATTCTGAAAATAAATGTGCTAGAGAAAACTTAAAGAAAATTATATTTTATATACAAATTCTTTGGGTCGGATTGGTGTGTCAATAAGACATTCATCATCTTGGATTTTAATCAGTTGGAAGTTGCTATTGTGCTAGCCCTCAGTGGAGTGCTATTTTCTGTAACAAGCTCTTTGAATATCATTTGTGTTGAGTGAGTGTTGCACATCCAAGGCGGCAGAGCATTGTGAGCTATTGCACCACAGTTGTCTGTGCTGATGAGAGGAAAATGCTTGTGTGTGGGTGTGAAAGGCGGTGATGTACCACTTGTGTCTAGGATCTTCGTCTTGCACATGGATGATGATGTGTGTCACTGTATTTTTGTGTGTGTGCATGCATGTGTATGATCCCTGTTAGCTACTGCCTCTCTGCACCACAGCAAAGTGTCAGCTTGCTGTAGCATATCAAATTTCTTCTTCCTCCATTTCGTTCACATCCTCTTCCACCAGCCTCTGAGTTTCTCTCCACCCTCACTTCTTTGGCCTTGTTTCATTGATGTCTTTTACTCAGGACATTATTTTTAAATAATTAATTTTCTCCGTGTGTAATTGTAATCACTGCAGAGTTGAACTTTTTACTGTTGGATTGGCTTTTGCGTCTAACTGAGACGTCAGTGTGTGTGTGTGTGTGTTATGCAGGTGGTCTGAGAGTGTTCATAAGAGCTCTAACTATAATTATGTGTCAGGAGCGGCATGCACATGGACTTATTAAAGTAATCTTTGTGTGTTTTGTACATATGTGTCCACCTGCTCACGGTGGAGGGAAAATAAAGTGATCTGTGGGGGTGCAGAATGAGTAATACTGTAGATGGAGCACTTTTTCAAGGGAACATTTCAAGCTAGCTATTTTTAAATGCAGTTGATGCTGGCACTCTTTACTCAAAGCTCGCCACCACTAAGCACAGAGCGACTCTGCTCACTCATCCACTCATCTAGACGATGTGTATCCCCGGAAGTGTGAAAATGACAACACTTATAATTGGATGCGTAATCTTGAAATCCACCTTTTACTGGCGTTGTGAATGAAAACTCTGGACTGAGAGCTGAAGAATGTAAAAGTTGGGCTTAGATGATGAGATCAATTTGCATTTACATGTGAAAATAATTTAGATCGAGATCACCTCATTAACGGTTTTGTTGACTCTAGTGCTTACTGTCTGTCTTCGCTTCTAATTGATGCCCATGACAGACTGGTTTTGCTGAGGACCCCCCCAGGCACGCACACACATGCACACTTGGCATTATATCTGACACTCGCACATCACTTAACCAGTTGTCTTCAACTAAAAGGGCTGAGTCGAAACGCTATGACCTCTCATCAGCCTTTCAACATACCTCACGCACGCACGCACACACACACACATACAGTAGGTCTGACTAATGTAAAATAACCGAGGCTGGCGCTTGGATGCACTTATCCAGGTTTCCTGTATTCACTTACAATGATTCTGCTGTATAGTCCAAGGGGACAAATATGAATAATTAAAGAAAACACAATTAATTGGATTAAAAAAATGAATCTATACAAATCCCCATAGACAGCATAATCATCTAGTGGTTAGCATGTCTGCCTCACAGTTCTGTGGTTCCCAGGTTGATTTCGGCCTACCTGGTTGAAGCTACGTAAATGCTTTTGAGTTGTATCTCTTTGTCTCTATATGCCCTGTGATTGGCTGACGACTGGATAATGTTCCCTATAATTGATAGAAAGTCTATTGAATATACAGTATGTAATATGATTTATGTGTTTTTGCTCTAGTTTGCTGTTCACAAAGGCTAAGCTTGAAGAAGTCCTGTATGGCCCATCTGCGGCTTTACAGACCTGCCAAGAAATGCTGCAAATCTGGCAAAGTCGATACGATGTCAGCCGCTCAACGTGAGTAAATCAATCCTCGAATATATCATGAGTATAAAAAAAATAGGAGTGGCCCTCGCCTGGTTTTATTTCATCAGTGGTGTAAACAGAGGATGCCCGTTGGAATATACCGTGGCCATTGCGAACGGCTCGTTGAGTCATTTACAATTGCGTGTGTTTTCCAGTGAGGCGGATGACAGTAGCAGTATACCGGTGATGGAGAGGATGGATGCCAGTTCTGGAGTCAGGAAAACATCCATCTACCTCACTCTCCCTGACTTCCAAGACACCTCCACTGGTCTGCCTTTAATAATCATTTCACCTTCTGCCGCTGTATCACACACATGTTGAAGCGCAGGCTCTGTACGGCAGCCACCGTCACTCAGCCATTTGAATCTCCCGCTGTGGATGATTCAAATCATCCACAGCGGGAGATCTAAAAGCAGGGAAGCCCAGCGTCTGCAACACTACTACAATTACTATATCGATGTGACAAAAATGTGTGATTTGGCTTGACTTTTACACAATACATTGTTTGAAGTGATTATTACATGAATAATCAAATAAACATAGGGTTTAACGTTAGACTTGAATATGAAACAGTGATGATTGTCTTTTATTCATGTAGGTTCAATGAGTCCATCGTCAGTTGCTGCGTCTCGTCTTGAAGCGGCGCTCTCAGAAGTGTCAGATATAAGCTCCATGCATCGCCAAGGGCCCACGTACATCTGGACTACTCTAGAACGTATTTGGCTGCAAGCTGGTAAAACAGCAACACACGTCATTAAAAAGAGAATCATAATAATACTGACTGTTTTGATTGTTTGCCAATTGGGAATGTGGAGAGAAAGCTGTTTGGGACACATCTGTTTCACAATTGGGTAGATCATATGGATCACTTGTTGGAGGAAATAGAGCAGTTAAAGCACTAATCCAGAGGATTTAGTGAGGATAAAAAGTCTTGACAGACAGTTGTTCCCAGTGTGAATGACTGCAGGTGACTTACCCTAACGACAAAGAACAAGTGAGGCCGAAAAACAGGTATAACAGGTCATGGTAAATAAGTTAGATGCAAAAAAACAAATCAGTAAGTGGGACATAGAAAGAAAATGAACAACTGACTATTGTTCATAAACTGAGCAAGTGATGTATACCATGTAAGTGTTTTTTAATCTTTGAGAAAGGTGGTTTAAAAAATAAAACGGGGAAAAAAAAAATCTAGTTTTAGTCTCATGGCCCAATACACCACGAGTAGGCAAAGTTTATTTTTAACAAAGACAAAACAGTTACAGCGGAGGGGAAAATCCAAAAGGGCAATTTTACAACCAGTGCGTTTGCAAGTACCCTGGAGGGTTGAAGTGGGTGGGGTGGAAGGAATTATGTCGGGTGGTGTCCCCTGTGACTAGTAGTTATTTGTTGTGACCAACCTTTTACTCCTGTTATTCATATGCTGAGAAACAAGACATCATTTCACTGAAGTCTCTCATTCTGTTTACTACGTGTAATGGAACTAGGCTGAGTCGGCCATACCCTTCCCGACATTCCTGTTCTCATCTGTCACTTCCTCTCACAATCTCAAATATACTACCGTATATTCCTTTCAGTACATCTCTAAAGTATTTCATTTTTTAATTGACTGTATTTGCACAAACGTTACTGTCAGGGGGTTTGGGAAACATCTGTGATGGCCTTATTTAGGCAACAGTTCCATAACAGTGCATTTCTTTGGTGAGTGTGTATGTACTTGAGTGGCTTATGTAATGTTATGTGTAATTTAACTTCACGCTGTTTATATTTCAGCATGCTGCAATAAGGTTAGAACATGCACTAACGCAACTTTAATACGTCCGTCTGTACGTGTGTGCAGGGGAACTGTTCATGGAGGACGGCCGACTGAAAGAGGCCCAGTTTTGCATAACCGAAGCCAGCTCGCTCTTCCCCAACTCACACTCGGTCTTGCTGCAGAGGGGACACCTGGCTGAGCTCCGGGGTCAACTAGAGGAAGCTAAAAATCTCTACGACGAAGCCTTGGCCATCCACCCTACTGGGGAGTGCGTACTAGTGCACCTGGTGAGCAACAGCCGAAGACTTCAGACTCAATGTAATGTAAAAAACTCTGCAATTCATGCCAAAAAATCGTTGTCAAAGACTTCTTCCTGATCATTTAAGCAAGTCCCTTTCCCTTGCTCTCTCATCCAAACACACTTCCGCTCTATAAAGATCCTTTCCCGCCCACTCACCATCGGTCTCCATGATTAACCACTGCCCCTATGACCTTTGAACTCTCTATTTCCTGCCTAATGGACCGGCAAGGGATGTTTGGTGCAATCCAACAACTTGTGCCCACTCGACACATTCACCCACACACACAAATGCCAGTCGTCTCCGTACTTACCGTAGATGTGTCAGCTGATACAGCACTGGATATCTTGTGACCACATAAGGCTAGTGTGTTTGCTGTGATTGCACACTTTAGTGCGTGTGTACGTCAAAGCGCAGTTGTGTAGTCACGTCTCTTCCTTTTTTGGCCTGTGCTAAAGCCAATCCCTAGAGGTGAAATGTTGAAACAAAGCCAGCTGGCAGTGTCCCTTTCTGTAAGTCTCACAGGGCAGATGTGCTCTGTGTGGATTTAGTCTCATGTTGTCGTGGTCACTCGTAAAACCAAAAGGAAACTACTATAATGTGTCCATTCTTCATATTTTGGATTAGATCCGAGACATACGAATGGAGGGAGCAGTGCAATGTGCTAAATAGATGCTTCCTTGTTTTTTGGCTGCTAAGTGGGACAGCATGTGGGACATTTCACTTGGAGATCTTCCCATATTTCTGGCTTGAATCAGCCTGCTAGAACGCAACCCACAGTGGCAGGTTTTCTCGGTGGCTCAAGATCCCTGCATGTATTTTTATACTGTATGCACCGCTGACACTTTATGTGCCAGTGGCCCATTTATTCTGCTGCTGCCTTGAGGGCAATTCTGATTATTCTTCCTTGATGTTCTTGAGTTATTATTCTACAAAAGTACATTCTGTTCTGTACTTTCCTTGAATATCCTCCAGATTTTTACACTTCAGGGTTATTCAGGGGAGAAAGAAAATGAGATATATTGTGACTGGAGCTTGTACAATGAGGCTAACATTATTTGAGGGTAGTGGGCCGTAGGGGGTTTTGTTTTTGTTTAACTTTTCATCTTCATTAAACAAAATCAGTCATATGAGGTTTGGTTTCTGTCCAGTAAAGTCTGAAAGCAATACACGTGATCGCAAGCAAAGAGCAAATATCATGTGAAACGGAGTAGGATAAGCAACATGGAGAAACACATGGGTAGCATGACAGATAGCAATGCGGCAAGACAACAAGTAGAGCAACAGAAGGAAGTGAAACAGAGGGCCAGGTGTGCCAGGGTTATATAGGGCGGCTAACGAAATGGGAGCAGGTGTAGAAATGAGCCGGAGGTGCGGCCAATCAGGGTAAATGCTGCTGATGGAACGGGAGGGGCGGGAGAGATGAGCTGTCCAAGGTACCGGTTATGCGGATGTCTCCCGATTTCTTCTAAAATGGAAAAAGTAGATAAAATATAAGATAAGTGGTGTTGAGAATCATCATAATAAAAATAAATCATAATGTTATGCCAAAATTGGATTTTTATTTAATTTTCATTTATAGTGACTTTCATTGGACTGAAGCATATTTTCAGTTTATTCTTAGTTATTAATTTTCAGTTGTCAGACATTAGTGTCAGCAAGTAGTTGACATGTGTGCATTTGGGCAGGTGCTAGTACAAGTAGTATAGCTGATCCTACTACAGGGCCAGCCCAGCCCTCCAAGTTGGACTGGTATGTAATGAATCTGACCCACTCCCAACATCCTCCACATTTCATTCCCTCGTGCGCATAGTCACACCTGCTCTGAGTCAGCCACACATGCTAGTTTGCCTCCTCTGTTACCCAAGCATATTCATACACATACATGCAAAATCTCAAGGACGAGGACTTGTGCTCATTGAATTCATTTTTTTCCCCCAATTATCAAATGCTCCCATCTCTCTCTCTTCTCCTCTCCCTGTGCTTGGGGGTGGTTGTCAGCTGATTGGATCATGCGAATACATTATTTATAACACTTCTTGCCATTTTATGGGATTGCCTAGCAACCCGGGAAATATATTCTGTTCAGTTCAGTAAGACCTCTGAACAGAGAGGAGGCAGTGGAAGAGATTCAGAGAGAAAAATGAATCAGTGGCACAAACACGAGCTGGCTTTGTTGCTATGCACGGCTCGTGAAGTTGGTTGGCATTCGTCTGCCCTTCCCATTATCAAGGTTTAGCTAACTTTAGCCATTTGATGTTTGCCAGCATTTGCATCCTCAACTTTCCGTTCTTATCCCTTTCCCAATCCACTATGGATTGCCTCGGACTGGTTTCTCCAGCCTCTGTGTGAGGCTATGCAAAGGTGTGGGTGTAAGGAAGAAGGGAGGGAAGAAGCTTTGAAATCTGGAGATCAATTGTGACATGCACACAAGGTCCAAAGACAGTAACTTACGCCGCTGCTTGTACAGCACATGAAAGGATGATCAATAACTTTGTTTTAGATACGTATCTGTCTCACTCAGTGATGGGTGAGGAAATATATATTTATTTCCAGTTTCACCTGATGAGATGGAGATAGATACATAGAACGGTCAATTCTGATATGGGGGGAATGGCAACGGATCAGAACCACAAACCTAAAAGGGATCTAGGTCAGACCAAGTCCCAAGTCTTATTGGGGGTGGGGTTAGGGTTAGGGATTCCTTCCGGGCGTTTTTTATTTTTTGTATGTCCTTGGGGTATGGTGAGGTATTAAAATCCGATACATTTAGGTGCGGTAAATATGTGTTTTGACGAGACACAAACCTGCTCCACCAAGTTCGTTGCAATCGGCTTGCTATTGAGGCAGATGGCTTGGAGCAGTTCAAACAAATCCAGTTTTAGTTTCTGTGATGCCAGGAACAAGCAGTCCCAATGTCCTTCATCTCATTTTTGTTTCGGCTTCCAAACTGCTCTCTCTCTGATAAGCTGCCCACTTTTGTTGGGCTGTCTTTGGAACTGAAAAGATAGTTTTTCCATGACCTCTGCCTTGTTCATTACTCTCTGGAGAGTCTCCTCCTTCTCTGAAATCTATTTTGCCAATTTGCCAAGATACCTTTTAAAGGTTTTATTTTCTGATGCTATGATGAGAACAATAGATTATCTGTCTGGAGTTCTGCTCAATTGATTTTCTCCCCAAGGTCATTTTGAGATTATTTGCAAGGTGTAACTGTCACCAACTAAACTATTTTAAGTGGCATTTGATGAACTGCTGTCAAAAAAATATATACGTATATATATACATTTTTTTAATATGTATATTTTTTTTAGATATACCTATATATATCTATATATTTGTAAGAAAAAACTACTGAAGATAGACGCAGTAGGTGTGCACGCTCTCACTGAAAGTTTCATCAGAGCTCCCAGACACCTACGTGAATTTCATCCTAATTAATCTTATGTGCAGGGAGCCATAGTCCTTGTATGTGAAGCTAAGTGGGCATGTCTCCAGCAACAATTTACTCATTCCCAGCAAGCCTCGAGCTGTCCGGTTTCCAAGCCAACAGTGAAAAGTTCTCCACTTTTTTCGTTATTATCATCAGCTTTAAGATAACCAATACAAGATGATGTGAAACAGTTCTACTGAAATCTCGACTTACTATTATAAACATATTTTTACGAATGAGTACTACTTTGACAGTGTCACTCAAAACTGAGTATTTTCAGTGTGAGGGAATTATTAACGAGACGTCAAAGATATTAACTGGGTTGGCAGTGAATGAATGTTCTTGTACAAGTGATGTTTAGATTACATATTGGTTCAACAAATTTGTGAAAAATATATTGTGTGATATTACTATTATTTGCTCAGGGTCGGCTGCTGGTGAGGACAGGGCGCGCAAACCTCGGAGAGAAAGTTCTACGCGATGCAGTTCAGGTCCACAGCACGTCCCACAAAGCGTGGAGTGGACTGGGAGAGGCGTTGCAGTCACTGGGATCCAGTCAGGCCCCTGATTGCTTCCTCACAGCTCTGGAGCTGGAAGCTTCTTCTCCCATCCGACCTTTCACCATCATCCCCAGGGAGCTTTGAGGAGCCCCGGATTGTGCGCTTGGGTCTTCCAATTCGACACTGGTGCGAACAAAGTCATATGGGTACGCGTCAGCTTTGTAAGATATAAACATTGTCAAACCAGCTAAGCATTTTTTAAATTTGTTGTGAGTGATCCCTATTGATTTCGCTTCACAATACGCTATGTATTCATAGCGGTTGCTACTAACCTTTTCTCAAAAAGATTCCATTTTTAGCTTTTAATTTGTTTCAATTTCAAATTCATTTTCTCAAAAGGCGATTTAATCTTGTGAATTTGCCATTGAAGAACATACACAGCATCCAAATATGTCATACTTAAAGTCCTCCCTATAGAACATGAAGCCTATAGACTTATTTTGATGCTTCAGCAGTTTTCTATAAAGTGTCATAATGGATGGAATGTCCGCATTGCCCCCACCCCGTGTGGTAATGCATAAAATGCATAAAATGAAGATGAGCTGAATACGGGAGGCAGAATGTGGGTTGCTGTTGTATCCTTATTGAACAGCGCGTAGCCATACATAGACATCAATTTTGTATAGGTTGGCAGGCACAACAGAAGCTCAGCTTCATCTTATTATAGCCTCTGATGTGTCTTTGAGGATTATTTTGATTGATGTATCTTTCATAACATCATCCTCATATATGTTTCAGTACATCCATTCCGTTATTAAAGTATACGTAGTACATATTTGTACAGTATCATCATTTGTCTAAAATAAAAGACAAATATTCCACTCACAATGCCTGTGGTGGATTCTTTTTTTTTTTCGCATCATTCCCATAATAAATAATAACAGCTTTTAAAATCACTGGCGGATGCCACGTCTTCACCTGCCTTGTCAGTTGTGACTAATGGGCATCACTTCCCCTCTGAGTGTCTAACCGCATTAATGTGAACACTGGGACTTGCCTACTGGCTTATGTAACACTGCCAGCACAGTTTTCTGCCCCCCCCCCCCCCCCCCCCCCCCCCCCCCCCCCATCAGCACCATCACCACCACCTCTCTTGCTTCCTCTCTCGCACTCTCTTCAGGCTAGCCTGATGTGATGTGGCTCGGTTGCCTAGCAGCCACCCCCCTTGTTTGAGTTACTGGGGAAAGTGGAGAGATATCTGGTCTTCTTAACAAGACACTCACATGCGCACATACAGACAAGAAGCGTAGCATGTGATGACTACGTGCTGATTTTGTCAGTGTGTGATTTGTTTGCCTGCTTTTAGCGTGCAAGCTGCATCATTGGCTTAGCCTGATATCTTTTGGGCAAGGCACCGGTCTTTATTCTGAGAAAGCACCCCTGTCCTATAATCATATCTTCCCTTTAACACAGTTTTGGAGTCCTTGATTAAAAAAAAAAAAAAAACTAAATAGAATCCACGACATTCTCCAGTATGAAAACCCCCTCACTTATCAATACTCCTAATGACGCAACCCTTATTGATCACCGTCCCATATTTTTCTGCCGTCTGCAAAAAAATCTATTTTTACTTTTTCTTTCATTGCTTGACAGCCAGCTCTCCCTTGTTTTCAGCCTTCCTCTCATTAGCACTGTGTGACACCCACGCTGGAGCTTTGGGAGATGAATGGTCTATCCCTGTGGGTAAAGGAGTGAAATATTACTGCTTGTGTTGTACGCGTGCACGGATATGGACATGCAGGCACACACACACACACACACACACACACGGTGGCAAAGAGAGCATGCGTGTATTATAGTGGCTATGCACACACACTGCCTTGACAGATTCATGGAGGAAGCAGCCAACTGTTAAGAATCTTAGAATGACAACGGCCAAATGCAGCTATTCAAACCATACACACACACACATAGATGTAGAACATATACACCTGATTTCAATGACCAGCACACACACAAAAAAATTCAGACGGAGGAAGCAAGACCCACAAATGTGTCTGCAGTGAAGGCCTTGATTGGAAATGCTTGAAATTATGGGATGAAGCCCTTGAGATGCAACATTTGCGAGGAGGTTCCCACTCAAGAGATACCTTGCAAAGCAATGAAAATGCGGTGATAGGCTCCAATTTTCAGGTTCTCATTAACTGCAATCATTTCCAAATATGCTTGTTTCGCCTCGTTTCTTTATGTTCATGTTTTCGAGTTCAACATACTACACCATTGTTTCTGTATTAGAAAGGACACTTGAACTCATTGCTTGTAGCCATCTGTACCCCCACTGGATTAAATAACAATCGACTGCAATAAAAGTCAGGGCCACATTGTGGCGTGTATGTACGGTATTCAGGTCACTGTTGTGTAAATGGGGATGTTTTGCTAACCCTTATGGATAGCATGGCCACGACAGTGAATGTGCGGGTTGCCAGACAGTAAGCCATAAGCCCTTTGTTTTGGCCAAACAAAGATTTGGAGTCTCTGGCATTTATGAGTCTCCATTTTCAGTCCATAAAGCTACTGCTATAATAATAATAATAATAATAATAATAATAATAATAATAATAATAATAATAATAATAATAATAATAATAATAATAATAATAATAATGATAATGATAATAAAATAATAATAATGATAATAATAATAGAAGATCAGTAAGTTTGAACCAGCAAATTTTCAAAAATGTCTAAAAGATTTAATAAGTTTCTAAATGCCTGAAAAAACAGGCAGTCACAAAGCTGAACAGATGATTTAAATGTATCTTCAAGACACGCCCTCCTGAATGTAAATACAGAGGCTTTGCCTGATGGTGATTTGATTTGACAAAATAGTAAATGAAACCTAAAAGTGCACCATTGCATTTCATCCATTCAGCACAGTCCATAAAGTGAAGAAGTCAGTTTGATTGACAGTGAAGAAGCAGGTGGGTGGCCACTCCTGCAAAAGATGGGGGGGTGTTAAGTCGTCACTATGAGACATATGTCAGATCAGCGTTAAACTGTAGAGATGACTGAGATAAGAAACCAGGGAGGGCTCCAAAGGTTGAGAGACGCAGATTATCGAGGGCTTGGCCTGAACAGGAAGAATAGCTGCTCATGGTTCAACAGTGATTCAGTGAACAATGATACGCATGCCCCATCCTTCTTTCAATCTTCCTCTCTCATGTGTTCACAAGTGTGAAAGGCAGTGGTTGAGATTCAAATGGCAGCCTCGACACGGACGTGCTAATGTGCCACGCTGCTCTCATGACACAGCCCATCCCACATAAAACACTTTAGTGATACCACTGTCTAGCATTCTCGTGTTTGCACTCGTGACTCAAACTCCGTCATTTGTCCAACTATTACTGATGAGGAGCATACTACCAACAAGATAGTCAGGCTAACTAAAAATAAAAAAACAGTGCAGTGTTTGTCCTCACTAGAAAGAGAATTCAGTGCATTTGATTTTTAGATGGATTTTTATTATGTTCTCCATAGTGACCTTGGGTGCTTTGAAAGCTGCCTTTTAGACACAATGTAGGAGTGTTATGAAGCTGAGCAGATCTTATCTGCTCACCATACTTCAGATCTTTCATTCATTCATTGCTTTCTGCCTTGTGGGAGCTTGGAGTTTGGGAGAACCTATTTTCTGCTCCAAAAACAAGGTCCATAAAGGTGTAGAAGACAGTGGATGACCCAGAGACCCCAGGGCTTCATCCTTTTAAACAGTTTCAGGATGAACGATAACAGAGATTGTCAGCCAGACCCTCTCATCCAACATCAGTCACCTCTCAAATGTTTTTTTCTGGATGAATGGATAAAAAGATGGAGAGCAACATCACACAACTCTATTTTTTTAGCTCCTGTGAGTGTCATCACAGAATGTCGCCTATTACACACCTCACATAGTTTCATGTACCAATACAACAAAAGTATTGTAAATATCTTTGCTATGTGAGTTAATAATATGGATGGATGTATTAAATACTCAAATAAATGCTAGCTATCTGAATATGCTTAGCATGTAGTCCCAGATTAATACATTAAAAAATAGCATAGTTTATTATTGCTCCCCGTTGCCCAGTAATGAACGCTACTATTACCTCGCATCATTACTGCATTTTTTGTCTCGCCAACATTATTGGCCGTGTTTTTTTTTTTTTTTGCCATAGAAAGGAGAGTATGCAAAATAGGTAGCGATAAGAATAGCCGCTTTATTGTGTGCCACTGCCTTGGCTCATAATACTGAATGTGTTATCTGGGGGAGCAGCATGCCACACTAAGCTATGTGCATGTGACGCATGGCTGAGCAGCATTCCTCCTCCTGAGTGCATCGCAGGGCAGAGATAGTAGGAAGGCATAGCTGCCAACAAGAGCGAGGAGTGAGAGCAATGCAGAGGAGACATGAAGGATGAGAGCAACACTGGGAACATGGAGTTAAGTGGAATAAAGTACCCTTTGTCGCAGATAAGATCATTCTGCTTTCCTGGCTGCCATCGCTAAAGTGATTTCAGCAACAAATCAAGCTTATTGTGCTTTTGGTAGACTACAAAATCCATGCAGATAAACATCAGTCCAAGCATTAAGGGACTGCAGGTTTGGTCAGTTTCATTTATTCTATTACTGGATGAAGACAGCATCACTGGCATGGGCGCTGCTCTTAAATTGTCAGATTAAAGAGTGTCACTGAAGAAGAGGCTGACAGAACAGATCATGTGCCTGACCCTGGTCATTCCTCTGATTAGTACAATGGAGGGATGGATAATATATACGTAAAATATATATATATATATGTGTATATAGATCACAAACTCAAGGCCCGGGGGCCAGGTACGGCCCGCCACATCATTTTATGTGGCAACTTCTGCATCAAATTTGTGTGTCATTACTAGAATTGCAAATTGTCTTTTTTTTTTTTTTATATTTGACCAGTTTTTACTCATCTGATTTGAAAACGAGTTATTTGTCAGTTTGTTTTGTAGCTTTTACTGTATAAAATATGAGGTGCTCATACATTTATTTGGGTTGACAGTCATCATGGCCCTCCGAAAGAAGCTATGACTACAATGCGGCCCGCGAAAATGAGTTTGGCACCCCGGATATAGATGTATATACATGTTCCTTCGTTGTACTAATAAGACAAATGGCCGTTCCCGATTTGATTCTTGCTCCTGAAGGGGGCAAAATTTACTCAAATGGGTCACGTGTCAAGTGGTACTACATGCGGTCGTAACGGGAGAACAATATAACCGGCCAGCTGTCCGCTGACATTTACTAACTTTCTATGAAATTTTAAAATCAATAAGATGACGTATATTCATACGTGCGCGATCCAATCATGGAGTAAATTTGCCGCAGGATTTGAGTAATGAGCTTAACCTTTGACAATTAGCATGTCCTGGAGTCACCGTGACACCATTAAGAGCAGAAAAGTGCTCCCAACTCTGCAGTAATAACACCCTGGGGATTTCTTTGCGCCTTTCCTTCTGTGTCAACACTCGGCAGCTGCCAACCAGTGTCAAATATCCATCAGCTCCCAGCATGGTGACACGGTTAAGGCTGCAACGCTCTGCAATATGAGCCTAAGCTGACCCTCACGCGCCTTCAAATAAGGGAATCGCTTTTCTTTGGCTCTTGGGGTTGTCATAAGCCACTCATGCGTGACATATACTACCACATACACATTACAGTAGGTCACAATTTGTAACCAAAACCCATTGAAAGTGTTTTGAAACAAAGCCTTTTGTGGGAGCTGGCTGAAAAGACAGAAGAAGAGATCTTGGCCATCAGATACTTACAGGTGGAAAGGTGATCTTTTGCATGCTTGACCAAAACATGCCCGCAGAGAAGAAAATGAAAGCTGGGGCAAAAGAACGGAGAGGGGCGTGTTCTTTCATTTTTGAAATGAGAGGAGGAAGTTAGGAAAAGATTGACGATTATCTCCACCACTGTGATGTGAAGAGAGAGCGGCTGTGTGTCAAACTGAATAGACAGAATATGTTCATAGCGTTTCATGCCCGACATTTTTTCACAAATGCAAAACAAAAAAAAACATTCATACTCAATTTGACTTGACGTTCACACAAGTACGGAAGCGTGCATCTGCCACTGTGGATGAAAATTTTTTTTGAATGGCAAATACATTTGAACCTAATAAAAAAAAACACATTTGAATGTACTGCCAAATGGCAGTGAAACATTTTTTACTCCACTAAGCATTCAATTAATCTACACGTGCTTTTAGACTATAGAAAGAAGCCTGAGTATGTCACCTGCCCAACGTACATCTTTTTTTTTTTTTCTTGAGGCATCATGCTACATTTTACTCATTTCTGCACTGTTGACAGTGTGGCTGACCGGAAATCCACTGACACCTTTGCACCATTAAAAGTGTGAGTGTTTCTATAGCAGCGATCAATTTTTAAACATGCTGGCTCACTTGAGACCTACCTTTAGACTTGTCTAGGGGAAGATAGAATAGGAGGTACATGGAAGCTGTCTGAAATGAAAAAAAAAAAAGCTTAAAATTACACTTGCTTTTTTAATAAAAACAATATGAGACAATCTTATCATACTGTAGAGAATTATGCTATCTATTTATAATATATTGTCACTAGTAAAATCTAAAGCAAATATATGGTTAATGAATGTACTAACTTGTGCTTACTCAAAGGGAGGCGAAGAGAATCCACAGGAAGCAGTAATACACAATAGAGCTTTATTCTGTCAAAATAACAAACTTAGCATCTTTGCAAGCTAATGTAACAAACTAGAAAACAAAACAGGTACACCTTAATTCACACCAGTTTCTGATGTCTGCTCCACCCCTAGTTAAGACATGTGGCAGTTAACTTTGATAATGCCAACAGGATCAGATCAATCAGGAACAGCACGTGACTATTTTGTCAAGTACTGTCATGCATGTTCCCCAAGTAAAATCATTTCACCCCAATTTGCTTTTATTTGAAATTGACTGATACTCCTCTGTTTTTGCGAAAAACCAGTTTCAAATATACTCAAGAAAAGTAGGGGAGGGGAATCCTGATTTCTCCATTTAAAACAAAACGCACAAGCCTCGATACAAAAATAAGTTAAAAAATTCAATTAGAACGGAGAAAACAAGACCAATTTTCAAATGCGGGTAGATTGTAAATTTTATTGGAAAACAAAAATATACAACTTGGAATGGATTGTTTGAGGCATGACCAGAGGCCATTAAAAAAAGAAAGAAAAAGAAAATGAGTGAGTAAAACATTAAAAAGCATGGCAAGATGTCATTTTCTGGTATATAGAACAGCAGATACAAAAAGAGTTTGTACGAGTACCTAGGAGATAGACCCGTGTCATTTTTTTTTTTTTTGCAGTAGTGCAATGCTGAGATTTCCCATATATACTTTGTCCATAGTCCATGCAGAGTTTCAACTCCTCTACATTGTTTCCATGCCAACAGTGTTGCCAAGTTACAACCAGCTGACAGGTTTCCAATGTCGCCTCACCAGAAAAGGCCCCGAGTACAATACAGAAGAGTCGGTCGGTCCTTGGGTTCCCGAGGGCCTCCGCAGGCATCTGCGTGGCTGGCCGTTCGTCACTCAAACACCATGACAGCAAAAGAAAAAAGGGACATGGGGACAAGTGCCTATGCAGTTTACATGCAGTTCCTTTGGACAGCAGTAGGGGGCAGGGACGCAGGGGGGGTTATAAGATTTTACAGATAAATTACACAAAGATAAAAGGCAAAGTATTTATATATGAAATCTGTACAAGGCCCTCACTTCGCCGTCATCATTTGTACGAACTCTGCAGAGGGGAGAAAAATGAAACGTTAACAACCTTTCCGGACAATATTTATAAACTCAATTCCATGTACCGACCTTCATAGTTGACCTGTCCATCGCCGTCAATGTCTGCTTCTCTGATCATCTCATCTACTTCCTCATCGGTTAACTTCTCCCCGAGGTTTGTCATCACGTGACGAAGCTCAGCAGCACTGATGTAGCCGTTCCCATCCTGAATGTTTCAGCAAGAACCTTTCAGCGTTCACGCCAAAGCCGGCTGCTCGTGCGTTTTGCGGTGCGCATACCTTGTCAAAGACACGGAAAGCTTCTCTGATCTCCTCCTCGCTGTCCGTATCCTTCATTTTTCTTGCCATCATTGTCAGAAATTCTGGGAAATCTATCGTGCCGTTTCCTGAAAAGCCAAATATGTCAAGGAGGGGGATTCAGAGTTTCCACACCGCAAGAACGGTTTCAAGCCACTCACCATCAGCATCCACCTCATTGATCATGTCCTGCAACTCTGCCTCGGTGGGGTTCTGCCCAAGAGAGCGCATGACCGTCCCCAGCTCTTTGGTGGTGATGGTGCCATCTCCATCCTTGTCAAAAAGTGAAAACGCCTCCTTGAATTCTGAGGGGAAAGCCACAACAGAAGAATTAGGTCACTTATGTTTTCCAATATCAACTCAAGGTATTCATACACCACAGGGCAATGCTTTCTGTTCAACAAAGAGTGACAGCAAACAGAGGGCCAGATAACAGGCGTATGACAGTCTGTTATTTAGCAGCACCATGGGGGATGAAAAACGACCCACTCCTCAAGTACAATGAGGCCCATGTTGTGGCATCCAACAACCTATTTGCAGGATCAACACGGAAAAGGCCAAAGTGTTCTTTAGCCAAAAATATGGTACCGGGTGGGCACTGCAAGCCACTGTCCAACGTCACAGAACACATTGTGCTTACTTCTCAAGCAACTTAACATCTAAAACTGCCACTGAAACATTTTGACAGCAAAAATAAGGTAGTCAAGTCCTGCACCAGTATAACAGATGTGAACTGATTGGAAAGAAAAAAAGAAGTCACATCTGATAAGCACTGGCGTTTTAAAAAGCCACATTAATAACAAATGCATTAAAGCTTTGTCCTAGATATCTTCATTCCATGGAGGACACACCCTGGGCAAAGGACATCATGCTCACTGAACACAGCCCTGCCAGATTACATCATTTATTAGATGCAGTGCTACATTTTGCATGGGCAAATCCAACATTGCCAATGCACTTTCATTCATTCATCTGAAAACAAGTAGGTCGCCATAAAAGGAAAATATAGAAATCTTATATTGATCAATAATGCAGGCCTTTTTTTGAAGAATGGAAGGAAAGCAGCTCAAGAGCAATATACGGATGGCTTACCAGCAATCTGCTCTTCTGTAAGCTGATCAGCCTGGACAGAAAACACAATAATTCAAAAATGACAAATCTGCATCACAAAGTACTCTTGCGTTGCTAACGGCTCAAGTGAAGATTGCAACTTTAAAGTCACCCAAATGGGAAGCACAGATCACCTCCCACCCCTGCACATGCCGTCCATTTCCAGTGGAGCTTTTTCGCACGAGAACATGGCCACACAATACATGACGTTTCCTTGCAATTTGGCGGCAACAGAACCGTATCCCGCATGAGTGAACGCATCTCTCGAGAGTATGCTCAACACTTTAAAAACAGAAACGTCGCGCATTGTAACGCAACAGTCGTCACGTGCTATTTGGTGACAGAGAAGCAATGAACAGTAACAAGCGCGAATGAATGCGCTTTCATGACATACAATTACATAATAGAGTTGTGCATTATACGTATGGAAGTACCTAACAAAGCGTTTACACAAAAACGACAGACGCGCTTGCACGTACGCTTTTTATTTTGAGACACAGGCAGTCGAGGTTAAGACTTTGACTGGGAATTAAGCATTATTAGCGCCAATTAAACCGATATGTATTCGGTAGCGCTGCGGCATATGGGGAGCATCGTAAACGGTGCCGATGACAGCAATCTTTGATCCGTCACTTTGCCCCATAAAAGTCAAAAACGACGACAAACGGTGTTTTGTCGCTTACCATTTCAACGTTGAAGGATCTGCTTGTTGACGACAAAAATCCCTTGCACGCCTATGCTAGCACGGACCGTCGCCACACTGCCAACCCGAACGATGAACTAACCGTAACCTACTGCAACAGGGCTCGCCTTTAACCGTTATTCGAAACTCCTCCCCTTTTCAATATCCCTCCGCTCACTGCCATTTTTTTACTGACTAAAACCAAACGTTTGAGACTTCCTGAAGCGACAATCACATCTAAGAATTTACAAAATACTACTTTACTCGTGCATGTGTCTTCTGTGCGGGTTCAGACTCGGTTGAGACAAATTATAAACTTGAAATAACGGTGCTCTAGTTTATGGAGTATGCATACCCACGCTTTGGCTGTGATTAGGCACACGCCCTAGCTGAAAGAAATGGCGCTCTGTGATTGGTTTGTTTGTACCTGCAATGCGTCACTCCCCATTCTCTGCGTTTCGCTGCATCTTAGCCAGTAGCCATAGAGTGGACATCCTGTCTGTTAGTACTTCATCAAGCAGGCTAGCTTGTGTTAGGGGAACTCCTTAACTCCTTTGCATCTATTTATTTAGAGCTTAATGTCTCGCCCCACATGCTTCATCTTCTTGTTGTTACAATCTGCTAATATCACTTTACAGTACATTAATTTCATTAACATGGATGTAGTCTAAAACTGCTATCCCATCTTGGGAAATTATGCATCCGTAATGAGATTCATGTATTGAATTTGTTAGCCATGGGTCATTTATATGTACATATATCTCTCTGAGCATATTTGCTGCATGCATTGCTCTCTATGGCGCTTTTTCAGAACTAATTATGCCGTTAGTGCGAAGGGAGTATCTGATAGCATGACAGCTGATGCTTGACTGCACTTCTGTTTCCCAGTGGCCACCTGTCTCGGGCCCGCTCCAATGAGAGAGAATGAGAAGGAGGTTGAGAGAAGGTAGATGCAAGGAGAACCAGTTTATACCTGCAACAACACTCTCTTTACAATTATTAATTGCCAAAAGGTGTTGACACAAAGGCCTACTACCTTTGTCAAAAGAACCAGATAAGTTGGAACATGCACGAATGAACGGACGATAGTACTATGGACCATGACCCTGCATACATGTCGCCTGGCGGTGACATTGACAGTATCTTGCAGCAATAGGGTTCAAAGACTCCAGTTCAACTCTTGTTTCGATACAATGGCTTACTGTTGATCGCATCAATGATTTAACTTAGCTCTGTTCGTTTTTGCCCATTGGCTCACCCTTGACCAAACTGTACAATCGGCTGTTTTCTTCAACGAGTCATGAGGGAGGGCAAAGGTGATTGAAGGTTAATTCGGAAAGCCTATTTTGAAACCCAGGAGACATGACTTATTGCTGCTCAATAAAACGTAAAAGCAATCTCAGTGACGTAAGCAAAGCACCACTTTTTGGTGGAGAGTAAAATGTTTCATATCCAAAATGTTTTTAAGCACAAACACCTTTCATTATCACCTCTGTTAATATGTAACTTATGCATAGCCATAAATCTCCTTATCATAGCCCAACCCAGAGTATTGTAATGAAGTAGGTGCTTTCATTTCCTTCCAAGAGGGTTCAAAGAGGCAAAGCTGAAGTCACATCTTCATCCTATGATGTGTATCCTTTTTTGATATAGCATTTGAACACCATCCGTCCATCCATCCATTTTCTGAACCGTTTCATCCCCACGGGGGTCGCAGGCGTCATGGGAGGCAAATGACAAATATGGGGCAATGTTGACCTGTGTAACAGAGAGACGCCATTACAAATGAATGAGGCTGTGTAATGCACCTGCTGGTTCAATGTCAATAGAGTGGATCGCCTTTCATGAGAGAAAATTTCAAGTGTTTACACATCACAGTCAATGAAAAGATCATGACATCAAATGTTTGAGCGATGTTTGTTTTTTCTCATCTCTCTGTATGTTTGAACAGATATGCAATCTGACTACTTGTTTGTGAATGTTTCAATGCGTGTACACTGAGGGTAAAACAAGATAGAATGGGTGTGATCGTTTGTGGATGAATTTTTTATGATGCATGGGCAATTCAGATGGATCCGAACCGTCTCGCCACACTAACTGGCTAAAAGTACGGTTCAGTTAGTGGACAACGTAAATGAGCCCAGAGCAAAGCATTTGGAGCAAGCATGGGTGCTTTTTACAGTGCTGCAATAACAGTATGAGGTGTTGAAAGTCTTGCTGCATATCAACCAATCCCACCAAGCACGTTGGCCTACCTGCTACTGAGGAATGACTTGTTTTCCAAAATTACATCACCAGGCAGGAATGATTAATGACCTCAAATCGGATAAGAGGATTTGGTGGTGCCTGCCTGTTTCAATCGTGTTGTGATGAAATGGATATAATAGCAACAAGTGTGTCCTCACTTTTGTATCCTTATTACACGTATTTGAGCGGATCAGTGGAAAGTCCCAGTAGAGTTTTCTTAACAATCCTGACAAATTCAAAGGATTTAAGAAGAATAAACTAATTCTATAAAAGACCATTGAGAATTTTGGAAAAAAAATCAAGCTTATCTCTCTGCTCTCAAACGCTGTGGGCATGTCCACTGAGTTTTCTCCAACCACACCCCACTCAAAAATCTCGTTTCAAACAACGAGGCACTCTAAAGTGTCAACAGAAGTGAACTTTCCAAAGGGGAATATGCTGTTTTAGGATGTAAACAGTTAGCGAGCAAATCACATGTTGGCCAAGCTACGGCCATTAAAAACAACTCTCTGAAACATCATGAATGTAACATCGAATGTCAGTGGCAGATTCTTACATTCTCTGCTGCAGTCTCAGTAAAGAGCTGCTGTTCATGAAATTACTACTTGGGCCTTGGAGAAGTGTGCCACTTCAAAATCTCTCTTGCAATGATGATTTCACCCTCACTGACTATTTTTCCTGGTGTCCTTGTCTATCACGTGGATCTGGAATTCTCCCTTTGCTGAATACTTAACATGGTCTATGCTCACATCTCACCCTCAGAAATGGAAATTAAAAAAAAGATCCTGAGGGCAAATGGGGTAGTTGTGTACTTTCGTGTGTAACCACCAATAAGGAAGTGAGAAGTGTGTCAAGGAGCACTGCGTTCTTGGGCCTTGCCCAAGTACAGGTAAGGTCTGTTGCTGCAGGAGTGGGACACGCACAGGCTTGTCACCCCCACGTCTCCTTAGGGTGAGATCATTCTACTACGAGATGAAGTCTGCAGAGCAGGTGTCATGTCGCCTGCGTGTCTGTGGGTGTGCTGCATTTCTCCTTAGACAGTGCTCATAAACAAACCCCATGTCTCGCTTGGAAGACTCTGCAGTGACATCTGGTGACTAGAGTTTTAATTGCTTTGAACATACAACAATGGATAACATTTAAATTATAGCTTCTAAATAAGTGTTTGTGATTTATTAATTTTTTTGCATGGAGAACAGTGATGCAATAGATCAAATCTTTTCTGTATAAAGAGTTTGATGCCAAGAATTTGGCAGATGCTAATGAGGCCATCACCGAGATTGTCTTTCTCTGCTGCTATTTTTTTGTATATTTATATAATACCTTGTATATATCTTTTGTAAACTATTGTTTGCAGGAGCAAACACGTCAAACTGGCCATGACTCTTTTGAAAAAAATAAAAGGACAAATACAGCCTTTAAAAGTCGCTCAGGTTTATTTGTTGTTCAAAATATAAATAAGTCATTCTTCTCCAGTATAAAAGAACTGCTTGAAAAGTGCTTCTGGTATGTTTTGCATGTCTATGTGCAATATGTATTTTTGGTAGGTCTCAAAAGTGTAACAAAAACATGCTGTGTAAATTCAGCATGTGCTATCTGACGCGTTGCCGTGGTGTGATGTTGTCTATGATCCGGGGACTGCAGTGGGTCATGTAGTGCAGAGTAGGATCCGAGTAGTTGAAGGACAGAGGATTGTTTGCTTCCTGTACGTTGTCTCCTAACAAGTGAGGCAGACTGCAAGGAAAAAAAGAAAAATCATATAGCAGCTATAACTTTCTCAGAGTACAATAATCTTGTCATTTATGGGCAACAGGCTCACATCTCCAACTTGTACAATGTGAGTCATTACCTTCTAAAAACTACTAATACTGATAACTAGCGTTATTAGACCTCAATTATGGCCAAGAGGGACATCTCGGTGTAATTTGGATGTCTTTCCGTGTTTAATGTGAAATAAAATTTACATATGGCAGGCAATAACCTCAAGCACTTTATGGCAATGTTTGAATACAAGGCCTATTCAGCAACTCATCAATATTAAAGCACAATCCACCCTAGATAATTAAAGAATAAAAATAAAATGACATTCTAAGCTAAAGCTGATTTATTTTTGTTTTTATTTGCAGATGAAATGGGGGGGTTGGCAGTTGTCCTCATAGTGCAAACATGTAAAGATAATTTCATGCAAAAGCACTACATATCATGACTCACTCTAATCCAGTATTGTAATCCCACAATACTAGTGCCATCCTCCTACATTATATCCATAGGGTCTAGTTTACAGATAAAGCAGGCCAGTCATGGTGGGGATTATGTGCCTCTAACACCTGGCCCAGATTCCATACATCTGTACAGACATGCAAGGGCCAAGGTTGTACTATGACGCATGATACTAAAATCTGCCAATAAAAAGTATTTCAGCATGGATTTAAATCCAACGTATAGAATTATTCATATACACTCTATGTGAAATTGCAACATCTGATCTGTTATTATTACATGCTTAAATGTTTACTTGAACCAATACTCTATTTATTTAGGTCAGGGGTCACCAATCATTACACAGCAGGCAACTTGTAGAGCCCTCCAATGTCATTTGCAGGTATAGTCAAGAGTTGACTTACTCTCCAGTCACCGTCTTTTTGCGGCAACAGCAGAAACAGGCCAGTGCAGCCAGAAGAAGCAGCATGGGGATGCCGATGCCAAGAACCAGGCCCAATATAAGATCCAGGTTGTCTGTGTTGATGTTTTCTCTATCTGCTAAATTTAAAATACAAATATTCTTCAACAAAGAGACAACAATGCAGTCTCAAATGAAATGAAATCTCAATCATTTCAGAGTCATTCTCATTTAAAAAATGCCCTGATACTCACTTAATACACAGGATTGTGTTTTATCCACGTCAGTTGTGCCATTGCACACACACCGGTAGCCCCCATAAGTGTTGATACAGAGGGCAGGGGGCACACAAGCCGCCTCCTTGGCCTGACATTCATCCAGATCTGTGGGGAGGAACATTTTGAGATATTTGGTCAGCACTCGATATATTATGGTCCAGTTGATCTTACAGAAAAATAATATAGTATGTCTGCAATGTTTACAAAGTGAATGTCGATATTTTGTGGAGGATTATTTTGTTGGCTTGGACTTGTCTTCAAATTTATAAAACAAAAATGGGACATTTTAAATACGGCCAAAATTGGTGTGTGTTTACCATCAACATCTATGCTTCTGATATCATAGTGGCTGCTGACTCTGGCCAGGTAATCTCTGATGTACCAGTGAGGTGTGTCACTGGACACGTTGATACGATACTCAACCGGACGTGGACTGGAACTCTGTGCTAGATTCTTCTTACTGGCATTATAGAATTTATTCTGGAAGCCTAAGGACAGAATGTTTTCCAGCTGAGAAAAAACAAAGAAAGATATTTGCACGTTAGTTAGCATCCAGTGATCATATTTTAGCCAGAGCCACTCACCTGCCTAAGTCCATCAGCTCTGTTCCTCCTCCAATCCACGGACACATTGAACACATTACCCCCTGTAAACACATCCACACCCGTGTAATGACCTTCTGACCGAATACGGAAATGTTGGTATTACAATTAATCAATATAAATAATTACCTGGAGGATTGGCAGAATCGCCTGTGGAGTTAAAGATAATTCATGTATTAGTGTTATTGTTGTCACAAATAGGGCCCACAAAATGTGGCAGTATATCGGTGCGTGTGTTAAAATGGATTTAAATGGATTTAATATCTCGGAAAAATTCATGATAATATGTAAGATGACATACTGTATGAATATATCCACATACCACATCCATCCGGGTCCTTATCATTCTGGTATCTGCAGAAGCATTCGACAGATCCCGGTTTGTTCCGACACTCAAACTTGGCATTGGGACACGTTGACATCTCAGCACACTCATCTATGTCTTTAGTACATACACAGTGAGTGGATTAGATTTAGTGAAGGCGGGATTATTTCTCTCCAAGGTATTCCACACCTGTACAATTGAATCCATCTCCGACAAAGCCGGGTTTACATGCGCAGGTGTAGTTTTGTTTCGTGCTGGAACAAGTTGCATCTTTGTGGCAGGGGAAGGTGAAAGGAGGCATGCACATGTCTAGGAAAACACAAGAATGAGGAATCAAAATGCTTGTGAGAACCTTAGCGTAGCCGTTGATTTGTGACTAACCATGCTCAAAGCACTTGTATCCCTGCTTCCCGTTGGACACGGTATTATTCGGGCACTGTCCGCAGTCGAAGGTCCCGCTCTTTAAATCCGATTGACACTGTACTCCTCGGAAACATGGTTTACCTTTACATGGGTTTGCAATCTCCCTACAAAACTTGCCACTGAATCCTTTTGGGCATAGGCATCCTGAAACCTACGACGTGAGTGATAAAGTGCATATTAAGAATTTTTTATAATCAAAATTTTAAAAAATATATTTATTGTACTTTATTATAGAAGATGTGTCTGACTGTTTTGGAGGCAAATATACGTGATGAGTCAAGACGTTGACGTCTCTCCAAACTTTACCTGGAACTTTCCATGTAGGTGGTTTTCAATAATGCTGTCAGACACACAAGTGCCTCCATGAAAGCAGTTGCAGAGTCGCAGAATTGGTGTAAACAGGGAGCTGGACAGCTTATCTGTGACCTTAATAGTTAGCTTGACAGGCGTGATGCTGAGAGGCGTCCACGTTAAGTAACCATCACCTGGATTGGAGAGAGAAAGAAAGCTGATTGGATCCCAATTCAATGTTGGAATTAATTAATTAATCAATATTATAAAATAAACAATTAAAATAAATAATAATAAAATAATAATCCAATCATTCTTATTGGTTGTACACCGTATTTTCCGCACTATAAGGCGCACCTAAAAATCTCCAATTTTCTCAAAAGCGGTGCGCTTTATATATGGACCAATATGGATTCGTGGATGAGGACTAACTTATTAAAGTAATCTTTACGTGTTTATTTTGTGTGTTGTGTGATATTAACGTTTGAGCAACGTTGATTTATTGATATATTGTTATTGTTTTCACTATTTCGAGTGTTACTATATTGTGGTTGCATTAACGTTTGAGCAAGGTTGAGTTATTTATTCTATGCGCTTTATAATCCGGTACGCCTTATATATGAACAAAGTTTTAAAATGGGCCATTCATTGAAGGTGCGCCTTATAATCCGGTGCGCCTTATAGTGCGGAAAATACGGTACATAGTACAGAACAGAAAAATTAGACAGTACCAAACTATGCCTAAATGAGCAAGGGTAAGAAATATGCCAATGTGTGTGTAGTTGTGTGTTTGTGTGTCTCACCACTGCCAATGGAGGCCTGTGGGGGTCTCGGAAAGAGTATTGAATAAGTAATAGGATCTCCATTTGGATCCTGGGCGATAATTCGTATGTTGACAGTAGTGTTGACCTGAGCGTGGATCAGTGTCGGTTCTGTCACTATGGGCGGTGTATTGCCTAACAGAACAGACAGACACAATCCATCAATATAGTCAAAAGTACAGGAGAAATAATATTCTCAAAACTTAACATTAGTGTGTCGAAATATTGCATGTATTTTCCAATGTCATCGAGTGGTAAACCAAGAGAATGCCACGGTGCTTCAGAGAGACCACTCTTTGCAATACTAAATAATAAATATAATATATAAAATATACAAATAAACCAATTCTGCACACTGTTCCTTGAGACATTTTACCATATATTAGGGCTAAATTTTCATATTGTTTCTCTGCATTCAGGGTTTGAAGTCCCAGGTCAGATGTGCCGGATGCAAGACTGTCTTGGACACATTGCACGCTGCCTTGGCAGGTTCTCCTCATATCCTCCACCACGTCAGGACTGAAGCCTCTCAGCAATTCATTGAGGGAGATTGGTTCAAATGGATCCAGAGGAGAAGAAGAGAACAGCAGGCGCTCTGGTTGTGGGACTGCCCCTACAGACGCAGTTTATACGGTCATTACAAAATAGACACAAATATAATATATATTTTTTTTCTTTTGCAAATCACTCACAGGATAAGCCAAAAAGATGCAGCTTCTCTTCTGATGGCGGATTACGATCTACTGAGGACAGCGGCCGGCCATCGGACATGAGGAAGTCATCTGAACGGTTAGTACTCCAGAGGCCCATGAGACCCACTGTTCGGTTGTAAAAGGTCTGAGGAACTTGCACGATGGCCGCCAACTGGTTGTGGCCTTCCACACGCCACACCAGCACATGCAGACCACCAGCGTACAAAGCTGCACAGCGATCCAATGAAACACAGCGCACGGCAAAGTCTCTTTCCCCCACGTGCACCACACCTGAAAATTTATCACATAAAGAAAGCTCATCACTTTAAATTTCATACACCACAACGATGTGTAAATGGTGTGTTGCTGTTACCAACAGTGACAAAAATTTCAGCATCATCTATCAACAATCGCAGTCCTTCTCCTTTCTCCGCACACCTCCATTCAATCTGCAAGAATCAAGCCAATATAGATCAAGTCCACACTTTTGTCTCCTTTATTTTGGTGTCATTTTTCCATCAGCACAACTTGCACACTGACCTTGCCAATGCCCTGGTGGAACGCGGCCATGCGTACCACCACTGGGAAGTTAATGCTCCCTTTTTGGTGTGTGTGCAGTCTCTCAGTCTGTCCTTGCAGGGTGAAGATATTCGATCCAGTGTTGGAAGATAGCCGAACTATCACAAACACTCCTAATCCCTTGAAGGAGTACTTTGTGCCGTCAAAGGTGATGAAATGGAGGCTGCCATATACTAATGCTGAGTGGGGGGGAATACAAAAGATTTGACATGGAATTAGATAAGAGTTTTATCAGTGTTAGAAAGGTGCAAATTCAATACAAACATGTGGGAGAACATGATTTCCAAGCCACTCCACTGGTTATGCATTAACATTTTTCATCGAAATAAAAATGTCTGCAGCTATTTTGCGAGGCATTGACAGTTTTCTTTTGTGTGTATTTTTCAAGGAAGAGACCCCCTTACCGACACCATTGGTTGCCGTGTTGCCTAGCTTGGAGCCATCCAGACTGCCCCAATTGTAGCCTTGGCAGCGGTCGATTGGCCGCTTTTTGAGGTAAAGGTGGCAAAGAGGAGATTCAATGCAACACCACTGGAAAGGCAGAAGGTCTTCATCTGGAGGAAAACAACCAAAATTAGAATAATAGAACAAATAAAAAGTCAGCTGTTCAAAATGACCTGCTCAGAAGGTGAATGGAAAAATGAATGAATGAATATGATGTCATACAGCAAGTCCTTCATCACAATTATATATTATATAAACGATATATATTATATTAAAGACTTCAGCGCCATCTTCTACTTCTCATATATTAAAAACACACCTTGAAATCCTTGAAATGAGGCCAATGTACAGTAGATAATATTTACGCTTACATGAAAATATTTCATGGGCAATTTCTCCCAAATCTAAAAAGAAAAACTTGCACTGAATCGTTATATATATTACCAATATGTTTCTGGGTACTTTGTCTTGAGAAGTAGCGCTCGTTGTAACCCGCCAGCAGAGGCCCCTGCGGATCATACACGCATCTTTTTCCGGCTCCGTATTTGTTGGCCAAAATGGAGCGGAAGAAGTGGCCCCCATCAGCACCCCATCTCTGATCCCTCAACTGTGATCCTTGCTCAGTGGTATCTTGCAGAAAGGACAAATCTTCCAGAGCCTGGGTACGGGTACAGTGACATGAAGGTAAGCCATGAGTCCAGTCAGAAGGATCGGGCTGCTTCATTGCCCATGCCTGGCACGCAAGTCCTGGCGTTGCCTCAACCTCATTAGGTCCATTTAAATCATACACAATCTGGCCTAGCTTCCCCAAGGGCCCTTTGATTTGTTGCGGCCTGTATCTTCCCCCTGGGCCGAAAATGTTTTCAGGGGGAGTAGTGGACTCCTTGTGGACGCTTTTCCCAGCCATGTAGCCAATAAGAGCATCATGATGTTCTCTTTGGCCCGGACCCCATCTCATCTCCCCGTATTGCAGCAGGGCAAAGGATCGTACCCCATCCGTTGCCAGAATACACTGAAAAGTGTTTGTCTGGAATGAACAAACATGGCAGAAGTTCATGAACATATATGTATTTATATTATTAATATTCACATATTATATATATTTATGCACATTTGTGGCATTTTATTTCGTTTTGTTCCCTGCTATGCCGTGACTTGAGTCTTGGCTCAATAAAGCCAGTACAGAATGCATATCATCAGATTCCCAAAATTCCTAAAAATAATGTCTTTTTTTTTTTTTTAGAAAACAGATCCAGATATTGATTATATATGTTAATAATTTTATTAAGCTGTACTAAGCTGTCGTGCTTTTGTGGAGCCTGCCTCAAGGAGGCGCTTAAATTCAATCTATCAATTCCAGTAGAGCAGACACGTTAAACGTGAACAGCCAACTAACTCCAAGCCCTCTGATATTAGTTTGTGTTTTGGTATGTGTATCGGTTATTTGTCTCATTTCAAGAATATCTAAAAAGTTATCGTCATGGTTAGGAATATTTTGTCATACAGTTAATCAATCATGTTACCTCTGACTGATTGATCTTCTGGTAAGACACAGCCATTACATGGTCCCAAGTGATTTTGAGTATCCACGAAGGGGTAAAAGCAGGCTTCCCTTTCTCCCCCTCAAATTTTGAAACATCAATGGCTGTACGATTGAACACTATGTGGGAGTACACATCTGCTATATCGGACTCGTGATATTCCTGGAAAAAAAAGATACAAGATTAAAACATTCTCTTTCAAATTCATCTCTGGATGACATCTAACCTTGTAGAACAAACGGCCATGGCCTTGTGTGAGGTCAACGTCATCCCAGAACACGGCCAAAAGTGACACATTCATATCAGTGGGAAAGCTGGGGGCGGCTAATGGAGCTGGAAACAGATGCTGCTCATTCTCAGCAGCAGACTGAAACTGGACAAGGCCATTATCCGAGAACTAGAAAAGAAAAGAGCCACAGACTTCAATAAAAAAACTAGAATTCATTTAGAATTTTAACCCTATTTTTTTTAGATTCAGGTATAAGAGTAAAGGGAAATCTTTTCCAGTATCAAGAAAACATATGTGAACCCTTTGGAATGACCTTGATTTGTGCTTCAATTGTTTGCACAATGAGACCTGAATTTTAAGTGCCAATATTAAATGGTTTTGTCAAACTAATACAACTACATAAAAAGTCATAAAAAGAATACACATCAATAAAGTATTTAAAAAAATCATCAATGCTACCTATAACCTGCATAAAGACTCAATTGAATGCACAAGCATACCTGTGTGTTCCCAATTAACCAGAATAAACCAGTCCTAGTCAAACTTATGTTAAATGTGGGTCAGTACATACATCCAGTTTGTACTCATCCAGGTCATTCCAAAGGCTTCACACATACACAAATGTTTTCTTGCAACTCCACATCATACACTCTCCCAGAAAACTTACATAAATTCTGTCATATAATTTCCCCATGAATGGGAAACCTATTGGCGGTTTGATGTATGGAGAATTGACATCTTGTGTTTCTGTGTGTATTCTTCCATCACCAACTTCGGCTCCAAACGGGAACAGGTTGCTCTCTGTTGGTGAAATTCAGAGTGTTGATCAGTGCAAAAACAAAAACTAAATGAATAATCATAAATGTATTGCCAACCATTCTGAATCATGTTGCAGAGGAAATTTTCTTCTGGACAGGAACATGTGTAAGACCCTGGCAGATTAGTACAAGAAGTTTGCCCAGGACATGTCACGGGTGACACACATTCATCAAAGTCGACACATCCTCCTTTTCCACGACCTCTGTCTTGGGTTGCATTCCAGCCCGGACTGCAGGTACATTGAAAACCTCCGACATGATTGGAGCAGGTGGCAGCAGAGTGACACTGCCCATTGGCCTGTTGGCATTCGTCAAGGTCTACACATCGGTCTCCAATACTCACAAAGCCATGTCTGCATGAACATAGAAATGATCCTGGAGTGTTGTGGCAGCGAGCAACAGGTTGGCACGGATCGCTCAATGCGACACACTCGTTCACATCTTCGCACCATGAGCCATTTCCTGCAAAGCCCAGAGGGCAATAGCACGAAAAAGAACCGGGCCTGTTCCAGCACCGTGCCAAGGGATGGCAAGGTAAATCGTCGCATTCGTCGGTATCGACGCACGCGTTCCCTTCCTCGTGGTATCCCAAAGGACAAGCGCAGTCGTACCATCCGGGAATATTGGTGCAGACCTGATCGAGGCGACAGGGGGTGTTGTATTTGCATTCGTCGATATCTTCGCAACCCAACAGAGATGGAGAGTAGCCAGGATAACACTCACAGATGAAGGATCCTGCTGTGTTATTACAAAACGAGTGCTCGGGGCAGAGGCTCACAATGGGGCCTTGACATTCATCTATATCCCGACACTTGGTGCCGTTCAGAACAAAGCCCTCGTTGCAAGGACAACGATAAGAACCGGGGGTGTTGACACATGTCGACTGAGGTGGACACACCGTTGCATTATGAGAGTCTAAACATTCATTTTCATCCACACATTTTGTTCCATTACTCAAAAATCCACTAATGCATTCACAGTAATAAGATCCAATTTCATTAATGCATAGCCCATGGTTGCAAATGTCCTCAATATTCGTTTCATTGCACTCATTGACGTCCACGCATATGTCGTTGACGTAGGAAAATCCAGCATGGCATACACATTGGAAGCTGCCATTAGTGTTGATACATGTGCTATATTCCGGGCAGGTGGATTTGTTCTGGCACTCATTAATATCCTCACAGTCACTATTGTTGCTTTGGTAACCTTGCCAACACTCACAGAAAAAAGATCCCACTGAATTCAGGCAGATGGAGGAATTAGGACAGCGAATTAAGCCCAGAGAGCATTCATCTATATCCAAACATCTGGATCCGTTGCTCGAGAAGCCTAAATCGCAATGACATTTGTAGCCGCCGTTGACATTGCTGCAAGTGCTGTTATCCGGGCAGGTGAAGTTTCCCGTTGCACATTCGTCGATATCACGACAGTGTGTCCCATTATCGAGAAAACCATCCCAACATTCACAGATGTAGGAGCCATTGGTATTGAAACAGGATGAGAAAGCAGGGCATACTGGAACTTGGAATCGGTCGCATTCATCTACGTCGGCGCATTCCCGGCCGTTGCCTTGATAACCGTCTTTGCAATGACAGTAGAAGGAGCCCTGATATTGGTGGCACTCAGCGAGGGGATGGCAGACGAAGCTTGCGTTCAGGCAGGTGTCTTCATTCACACACGTGCCCTTGTCGTACACCAGACCAAAAATACACAAACAGGAGTAGGAACCAATGGTGTTGCTGCATGACATATTTGTGCTACAAGTGGTGTTCTCATGACATTCATCTAGGTCTTCACAATCAAAGCCATCGCCCAGGTATCCATCCCTGCACTGGCAGTCGTAGGCTCCGTACGTGTTGCGGCACAAAGCTCGGTCACTGCAGTTGTGCGGTAGGGTGGAATTCAGCTCGCATTCGTTTACATCTCGGCACCGATAGCCGTCACCCTCCGTGCCGACAGGGCAGTCGCAGGTGAACGAGCCGGGTGTGTTTATGCAGCTGGCAACGTTATGGCATCCTCCATTTTGGATTTGGCATTCATCAAAGTCTATAATTCATCCAAAATGGGACATTGTCAAGGAAGCAGCCCCAAATGGAGATGGAGAAATCTCTTAAGAGTGTTACCATGGATCAAAAGAGCCATATTGTGCATTGAATGTGTCCGGACGGGCAGTTGACACTTACCGGAGCAGTTCTTTCCATCACCCGTGAAGCCACTGAGACAGAAGCAGGCATGACTTCCCACTGTGTTGACACACTGTGAAAAGTCACTGCACTCGTGTTGTCCTGTTTCACACTCATTTACATCTGACAGAAAAGCGGTAGGTAGAAGGAGGATGAAAAAAAAAAAGAAGGTTAGAAAACTCATGGGGAATAAGACGACACAAATGTATGTTATTGATGATCATGGCCAGAAGCTTTGCTGTTATTCTAGCCAACTCCATCAAGCCGATCACTTCATAAATGAATAAAAATAAATAAATAAATAAAATGAGACAGAAAGAACAACGAAAATATTTTTCCTTACCGGTGCATTGAGGTCCACTGAGAATGTAGCCTTGCTTGCAATCGCAGGAATATGAGCCAGGGATGTTAAAACATTCTGTGTCATTTTCAGGACAAATGTTGTCCCTTTGGCATTCGTCTATATCAAAGCAAGCCAGTCCATCGCCAATGTATCCCAGGTCACACACGCATTGGTGTCCAGCAGGTGAGTTGTGGCACAGTCCATTAATGTGGCACCCTGGGTCGCAAAGTGGAGCGGGTGGCACACAAGTGTCATTCAGGGCCACCGTACCATTCAAACATGAGCAAACATATGCCCCGGGGGAGTTGATGCACTTTGAGAAATCTGGACAAATGGTATCCAAGAGTATACACTCGTCCACATCCTCGCAGGAGAAGCCATCACCTTTGAACCCTTGCTGGCACGAGCAGAAGAAGTCCCCAATAAAGTTGGTGCATAGTGCCCGTGGATGGCACGTATCCAACACAGAGCATTCGTCAATGTCGTCGCATTGAGCGCCATTGACTGCGAAGCCTCGGTTACAGGTGCAAGTGTGGGAGCCCATGGTGTTGAGGCACGTGGCGTTAACATGGCAAGGATTCTCCCTACACTCGTCAATATCGACACAGTCCATGCTGGCGGCGGGGCGGTAATATCCAATCTGGCAGGGGCATTCATATGAACCATTAATGTTCTTGCATTCTTCATTGACACCACATGGATTTTCCTGTGTCTCACATTCATTTACATCTTGGCAAAGAGTCTTGTTAACCAAAACAAATCCAGTCTGGCACAGGCAGGTGAAAGAGCCGAGGTTGTTCACACATTTCGCCTTATTCCTACAACCTCCATTATCCACCAGACACTCGTTGACGTCACTGCACCTGATCACACCGTCTCCAGAGTAACCCACTCGACAGGTGCAGTTATAAAGACCGGGCAGGTTAGTGCAAAAAGCGTCGGAGTGGCACTGAGTCGAAATGGAACATTCATCCACGTCCACGCATGTGAAACCGTCTCCTCTATAACCTGCTGCGCACTGGCACGAGAAGGAACCGGCGACATTAGTGCAGATAGAGTAGGGGCTGCAAAAACCTGCCGCGCATTCATCCAGGTCACGGCACTCGGAGTTATTAAAGATGAAACCTCTGCCGCAGTCGCAGAAATACGACCCGTCCGTGTCGACGCAGGTAGTGGTCAAAGGGCAGATGTTTGGTGTTGCGCACTCGTTGATATCCTCACACAATCTGCCATCTCCTATAAACCCCTCCAAACAGGAGCACCCATAACTCCCAAGTCTGTTAATACACACGGAATTGGGATCGCAGTCGTTGTCCTCATTGCATTCGTTGATATCGACGCACGTCAAGCCATTGCCGGCAAAACCCGGGTCGCAGTTACATTTGTACGACCCGATCGTGTTAACGCAGTCTGCGAATAGACTACAGATGTTGCTTTCGCATTCATCGATGTCCACACAGCTCCGGCCGTTACTTTCAAAGCCGTTGCTGCAAGTACAGCGATAGCTACCGGGTAGATTTTTGCAGCCTTTGTGACCAAACAAGGACGAGCACACCTGCGGAGTCTCTGAACATTCGTCGATATCGAGACACAGGTAGTTCCCGTTGCCCTTATAGCCGGGATTACACGTGCACACATAAGATCCGGCTTTGTTGGTACAGGTTGCATTCCAATGGCAAATATTTGGGTTGGCGCATTCGTTTTTATCGGCGCACTCGAGGCCGTTTCCCTCGAAACCGACTTTACATCGGCATTTTCGTCCGCCCTCCACGTTGCTGCAGAGAGCGTCGGCGTGGCAGCCTCCGTTTTCTTTCTGACACTCGTCAATATCCAAGCAGTCGCTCCCGTCGCCGATGAATCCGCTGAGACAAAAGCATGTGTAGCTGCCGATGGTGTTGTTGCAGCGGGCCTTGGAATGACAACTGTGCAGGCCGCTGAGGCATTCGTCAATGTCACTGCACTGAAGACCATCGCCCTGGTAGCCCATGCCGCACACACAGGTGAAATTGTTTTGGACTTTTAGACATTCCGCTTGTGGATGGCACTTGCTGCCTGCTGCCTCACAATCTCTCCGGTCAGCAACTGATTAGACAAAAGACACAGAGAGAGATAAACGATGAAGAACCCAAATCATTTTTAGTATGAATGAGGCGAGTTTGTTCACCTGCAGAGGAGGATTTTATCATCGCAAAGAGAATGATCAGCCACAAGTCCTGGAACCTGTCAAGGCAGAGAAAAGATTCGACAACAAATATCTGAAATTATTTCAAAATAAAGTGGACATTCCTCGTGCTGTTTTCTTACAGGTCAGGGAATTTAGTCGCAATTGCAATTTATGCAACGGACTGAGAGTTTAGTTGACCTAGATAGGGACGATTGGTGTTAATATGTTCTTAGTATGTTTCAGGTTGTGCTCTGACAAACTATCATTTACATCTTTACAACTACGTGATAATTTTAGAAAATAAATCCGCTGTTTTTTATGAAAGACCATCTGTGCCAAGCAGTCAATTACCAGTATGATATGAATAATAGCTCTGATTGAGTTACCATCTAGATGTCATGGTTCCCTTCAGGGCATGTCGGGCTATTGTCTGTGGTGAAGGGTAACACTGTGCTTGGACAATACTCCCATTACATAAATGCATAAAACTTTACAGATGGATTAAACACTATGCCCTTTTTAAAATTAGCACCAAGGAAAAATAAATATAACTTATAAGGAAAACCTTTTCAAAGTTACGCACTGTAGCCGACAAACGTTCCCAATATTTTTTAAGGATCTTTTGAGAGATGGCTGCATTTAATACATTAAAGAATGGATTTTTGTTTTTGTTTTCTTACTTCATTCTTTGTATCGATTTAGCAAAGACAATTATAGTGACCCAAAGTTTTACTCGATCATTTATTGTTACTAACTGTACCTTGCTCATCTTTCACTCAGCAAATAAAGTATCCTAAATGTGGCATCATTTTGCAACCTGATATACATAGTATGGCAGAATTATAATTTTTTTCATCTGTAAGTGCTAAATCACAACATATTTGCATCATTCTGCACTAAAATACAGTCAGAAATTTAATTTGGGTGACTGAAAAGCAATGGTTGCGAGGATTCCACCTGTCCCGATATCGGTCCACCTTAAAAACAAAACAACAAAAACAGTGAAATGAAAATTGATTTCCACTCACCCCATTCCACTTCTTCTTGTGAATTCCCCTCGCTTGGCTCACACTCAGCCTAGACTCTTCAAAAACTTCACTTTCCTCTTCAAGTGGCTCCTTCCCCTTTCTCCTCCTCCTTGGATTCATCCACCCCAGGGAATCAGGACAATAATGTGCACTGCCCTGACATCTTAAACCTCTGGGAAGAGGAACACCCATTTTCCCGTGGTTGTGTGGATGCTTTCGTGCAATACGTACAACAGTTCTCCCTTGGGCCTGTTTGTTTTTTTCACTGCATTCAGGCATGCCAGACATCACCACGATTTGAGAGAGCAGCAAACAAAAAGATTGTATTAATACTGTAAAAAATAGTGAGGCCATGAAAGCTGAACCACAATGTAATGCATTATACTGTGTACTATGTCTCCTTAAAAATACATATACAGTATTGTACACATTTTTATAAAATTTCTGATGAGTGACCTAACCAAGTAGCTAAGTAGCTGGGGAAGTCCTTTTGCAAATTTTATTTTTTTAATGCGCGCATTACATTCACTCTGATTTATCCATTCATTTACCAGCTGTTTACTCTTCATTCTGGACTGTCGCCATATCACTGCAGAGGAATATGAACTAAATATTATAGATATTATTTAGTGAATGGTAACTTTCATGAAGACAATGTTGAGTGTATGCTGCGAACAATATTTTCCAGGTAAATAATTATTGAAACTTAAAATGTGAGTCATGTGTATCAACTGAACCGTGACTCACAACAGGATCAAATGGTTTCTCAACTCAGGTTTCAGTCCTTAAACATGTTGACTCAACCTACCGGCTCAGGAAGCCTATTACGTCACCAAATCAAAACGTCGCCACTGCTCACCCCCAAAAAATGGCAGTTATAGCAGATCCACCATACAAGCTGTTGTTAAATGGCAGGGAACCAAATGTACCCAAGCCACAGAAATTTGGATCAATTTGTTTTGCAACGACAAGTTGGATTCACAATGTTGTGCAAAAGTACTACTCAAAAGTTTTGGTGAGCTCTGCTAAAAACAACCCAGCTTACTTGGTTGATGCAGAAACGTCACAAACAAAAAAAATCACAGCTGAAACTGCCAAAGGAAACACTTGAGTCATAGAATTTAATGATCACAAAATACATCCAATGAGCAACAAGAAAGGAAATAATGATGAAAGAGTGAATGTACCTGATAAATGTACATTATTTTTGAAGGGTGAGGATCTGTGATTTATTCATTTGATTGTTTATTTATCTATTTTTAATGCGACAAAACAAAAGTCGCAGACGGCAAAAGGTGGCGAAACTAATTTCCAAATATGGCAACACAGGTGTTGTGCTCGATTTGGTTCCCCCGTGAGATTTTGTTCCCCCTGCCGCGGGAGCGCGCACGCCTTGTTTGGAAAGCGAAAAACCGATCCCGTACGGCGTCGTACGGCGTCAGCACTATGTTGTTTTCAATAAAAACATGAAGAATTCACGTTTGCGTCAGTCAATTTTAATTTTTATAAAGGATTATTCTCATTTGATGTCTTTAAATTCATCCGCGTTCTGCCATTGAAGCGGGGTGCATTCAAAGACCAGTCGTAAAGACGGAACACTCACTCACTTCACCAAAAAGCAACGATATAATTACGTGAGCTCTTTGCATAAACCTCGATGCAAAGAAACTCCTCCTTTTGGGTACCGTTACATGCTACAAGGAGTACCTGTTCAAATTTGCCACACTACCTGAGCAGACCCCCAGGAAGACAGAAAAAAAACAGCTGGAGTCTAGGACTCACCGTTCTCAAAATAAGGGGGGGGGGGGACATATCCTCACGGGCCACCCGTGAGGATATGTTCCCCCCCTGTAACTTGGGCCAGGAATGAGGGAACCTGTTCAAATTTGCCACACTACCTGAGCAGACCCCCAGGAAGACAGAAAAAAAGCCAGTCGATGTCCAGGACTCACCGTTCTCAAAATGGGAGGGGGGCACAAATATTCACGCCTTGACATTTTTTATAGCGTTTCTGTTACAATTTTTATCCCACCACCTTTCACTTTGCTTGGGACAAAAGGAGCCTTCAGAACTGAAATTTCTTCTCAATTATTCATTCAAATCAATTCACTCAAATCATTGTCGTTATGAAAGATTTGATCACAAAACGTGTGTGGCTTTTTCTTCAATGAAAACGTTTGACATTGCTAGAGTGTCAGCTTTTAATTATATTGCGCTGTCATTTTAAAGCAAATTAATAAATGCAACAATATTAATTCGCTTTGAAAATACCTGAGTAATAAAATGGATGGATGAATGATGATTACAATTAAGAATAAAGTCTCCTTTGTAATATATACTCCTTGTAGCATGTAACGGTACCCAAAAGGAGGAGTTTCTTTGCATCGAGGTTTATGCAAAGAGCTCACGTAATTATATCGTTGCTTTTTGGTGAAGTGAGTGAGTGTTCCGTCTTTACGACTGGTCTTTGAATGCACCCCGCTTCAATGGCAGAACGCGGATGAATTTAAAGACATCAAATGAGAATAATCCTTTATAAAAATTAAAATTGACTGACGCAAACGTGAATTCTTCATGTTTTTATTGAAAACAACATAGTGCTGACGCCGTACGACGCCGTACGGGATCGGTTTTTCGCTTTCCAAACAAGGCGTGCGCGCTCCCGCGGCAGGGGGAACAAAATCTCACGGGGGAACCAAATCGAGCACAACACCGGAAAAGGTGCGCACACCGTTTTTGCGCTAAACTCCGCCCCCTTCACACCTATGCAAATCAATGTGACGTATTGAGACTCCCAGCATTATAAATTGACTTCATGGTTGCTTATCAGTTTATAGACAATCAAACCTTATTGAGGAAACTAGTCTGAGCGTTAACTCGAAAGACACGCCTTTTGCTTGGAGTGAGCCTTTCCCCTACATTGCGCGCGCACGTCAGTCCAAACAGGTTTGACAAGGACACACCTGTAGGAAGAACAGGAAGCTTTTTGTTTCAACTCCATTTTTGACCTCTGTGGACGACGGGCGGATTGAAAGCAAACCAAAGAGGACTCTCAGTAAACTTGTTTTGTTTTGCCTATAATTTGATTATGAAGATGTGGATTGCTCTTGTGCTTGCTTCCCTGGCGGTAGGAGCTTCGGCCCAAAGCTGTAAGTCATTTATTTATTGTTTGCTATGTTTTCAGTCTTTAACGACGTCCTTTGCTCTGGCAAACTTTTAATCAGAATTATACCGTTTGAAATAACAATTTAAAAACAATAATGTTTAAATAAGTTTAACAATAAATAAGTTTAAATTGAGTAATGCCGTTTTTAAAATATTTGACAGATGTGTTTGGTTTCAAATCATCATGAGTCACTAATAAATTGATCGCTTGAAACTATGTAACGTGTTTCTCAAATGCTATGAAAAATCAGATCTTTTATTTCTTGTATTTAATGCGGATATCAAGCGCATTCGATTTAGTTGTTGAGTGGGGGTGGGGAATTGCTCAGTCGCGCTCCCCCGGCGCTTCTCTGTTTAGAGAAACCAACGCCCATAACTTGATTACCGCGTTTTATTTGCTTTCATTGCGCTCGCGTCAAATTGTACAAAAGTAAAGTTTTCACGACTTTGGCCCCTTTTAATAATGTCATGAAGAAATATGTAATATGTATTTCTTCATGACTTACCGACATAATAACAATTTGAGTTTACCATTTGGAATAATTGCAAGCCCCTCTCCATCACATAATAAGGATGCATGTTCTAACACAAATCAATGTTTGTTCCCGTCATTATCTTCAATCTGGTGTTTGGCTCCTTAGGTTCATGTGACACCATGAAGTGGGCCACCTGTGATGGAACTCCTTGTGAATGTTACATTTTGACTGGTGATCAGATGAGACAAGAGCTGGACTGCACTAAATGTAAGTAAATAATCACATTTTTACTTGAAGAACTCGATTTTTTTCCACCAGCGAGTGGCCTACTTGACTCTTGCTTTTCCCAACTGCGTAACTCCAGTGATCCCCAAGTGCTTCTTGATGAAAGCTGAGATGTACAGAGCCAAAAAAGGCTTAGATACTCGTACCATCGGAGGAAAGCCCGTGGAGACGGCTTTTCTGGATAATGACGGCATCTACGATCCAGAGTGCGAGAATGACGGTAAATTCAAGGCCAAGCAGTGCAACAACACAGAGGAGTGCTGGTGCGTCAACAGCGCCGGTGTCCGCCGAACAGACAAGGGCGACAAGAACCTCAAGTGTGACAAGCTGGTGGAGACCTAGTAAGTTGTTTCCTCAATTTGTGTTAGGAAGCCACACAGGCAGCCTGTGATTTCTTTGTACATTCCTAAAATGTTTTGTCTTCTAGCTGGGTTCGTCTTCAGCTGACGCACAAACCAGTGTCAGGTCCCGTGGATGCTGGACAACTCAAAATGTAAGTGCACATAGCGTGACCTTTGCGAGCATCAGACGACCGTGAAAGTCATTGCGTGTTGTTTTTGGAAACATTTTTAGTAAAGAGTATTCTTTCCAAAACAGAGCTATTGCTGAAGCTATCCACAGGCGTTACGACAACTTTAACAAGGACATGGTGGAAAATGTTGAGGTAAGTGGGCTCTTGAGTGAGTACCCTACATTGCATAACATCTATTTACATATCTGTTTTTTATTTTCTTTTTTCCTGCAGTATGATCCTGATTCCCGCATGATTGTGGTGGATGTGAAGAAGCCGATGGGAGAGCGCAAGAGCGATCTGACCAAAATGGCCTACTACATGGAGAAAGATGTACTGCTATACAACTTTTTTATTTTCCTCACCCCTTCCTGTAATTGACATACTAATTGTGTCCTCCTCTTCCCACAGGTGAAAGTGCTGCCACTGTTCAAAAACCAGGAGAAGTTTGAGCCCACGGTGGGCAGTCAGAAAATGGAGATGGAGAAAATCTTGGTGTACTATGTGGATGAGGAGGCACCAACTTTCACCATGAAACATCTTCCTGGTGGGATCATTGCTGTCATTGTGGTGGTCGTGCTGATTGTGGTGGCCGGCCTGCTATTCCTGGTGAGTTGATACAAACTCACACCTTCATCGCTCATCTATCGCATTAGTCACTTACAATTTTTCTGTTGGTGTGTAGTTTTTCTATAGACGGCGTCAGAGTCAGAAGTACAACAAAGCTCAGGTGAGTAGTGCACAATGACTTTCCTTCTGGAAACATTTTTCAAATGTTAATAATTTGATTTTTTTTCTGTAGCAAAGAGAAATGGATCCCATGTAAATTGTTGATCGCTGCAAGTGGCCAGAATCGTCGTTGGATGTGTGTGCTTGCGGTTTGCCGCTCTTTCGGGAAGACAATTTTTTTGTAAAGAAACAATCAACATCCTCGTTATTGGCACTACTCATACTGCCATATATATTTATAAGTTGTGTAAAGATTTCAGCTCTCTACACGTCTTTGCCACGCTTAAATTTTGTCCTTTTAAATAGCATTTAAATTTTAGATGCTGTTGCCCATATAAAATTTCATATTGGATTGTACAGTTTCTTACATGTGTGTGTGCTGTTGTTGGATTGTTTTTAATAAAATGTTTTAAAGGCTGTGTTTGAATGTTTTGTTTATTTCAAGGTGATATACTGCAATGAGTCATTAGAGTATTGTACCGCCAATCGTTGCGAACATTGGTTGATATCAAAATGGACATTATTTTCCTCACTCTTTCCATAAATGCATATTAAGCATTTTTTTCAAGTGCCTGCTTAAATAATGGCTTTATATAAGGTTTTATAAAGACATAGTACATGTGCAAATCTTTGAGATGACAAAGGTATTGTTGTCGTGTTTCAATTTTGATCAAATTGCTGTCAACTGATTTATATTCCGCTTGTACACTGGAAAAGGTGTTCACTTAAAGTGAACTTTTTGGCTCTGGTGGTTAACTCCCCTACCTTGTGAGATAAAACCAGAACTGTCACTTAGGTAGCTGACATCATTCAGGCCGAAACCTCCACAGATGCTATTCAGCTAAAATACATTCGGGTTTGTTGTTACTGTTATAGCTGAGATTGTGCATTATGTTTTGACAATACCGTTTTGGGTATGAGAGCAGCCTGCTGGGAGGTGTGTTCTTTGCATGTTTGTTGTTTCCTTAAAGCTGTTCTGAATTGCGTTCAACCTGAAAGTCAGGTTTTACTTTCCACATATTCATGCAACAAGTCACACAAGAAAAGCTCCTAACGAAAAGGACTTCACACTGCAGGTGAAGCGTCAAATATCAAAATGGCGGAAGAGGCAAAGGCAATCAATCACAGCTTTAAGTAGTTTGTCTGATGGCTTTCTTATGTTTTAATTGGATAAACACAACCCTACCCTTTTTATGTAGTATATACGTACAGACCAGTTCTATTGCAACAAAAGATGAAAATGAAATAAAAAATATGAAAAAAATAACATCGCATAGCTGAAGGTGTTTTTGATGGATATAGCAGGAACAGAGGTGTGCTTATTTATTCTCATGGATTTCCGCACACAAGAGTCTTACAATGAGCAAACAAGGGTAGGTACTATTATCATTATTTGTATTGAGTTGTACCCATTTAATTCCTTTTGCCACACCCGATTTTTAACTTCCCCCTTGGCCCTCCCTCTTTTTGGTCACCACAGCAACCTGGAACAAAAACACGTCTCAAACTAGTTCAGACAGGTCGGGTATCGTATATCCTCCCCCCAGCCTTGTGTGAAAGAGTGCTGGAATGAGGGAGGGAGTGTCACACGCCGTCAGGTGCTGGTTCGCGGTATCAACACGTCACTCAAATCACGCCAATTAAGCAGCCGGGTCCATTTTTGGGGGAGGAGCATCTTGACTCAACATCTCATGCCTCAGTCTTTAGCATGCAGATGTTGACTAGTGCACAGTTTTGCCTCAATAGTAACTTGTAGTTATCCTACTAAAGTTATTCTACAACTTAGAACAAACAGCACACAAATACACCTTTTGAATTTGGCACTGAAAATCAAGCAACCCAGCAGGCCTGGATTAATGAGATAACGACCAAACACAAGGTTGGAATTTTATACGTATATATATATATATTGTTTATTTGTCATAGTTTATCCAATCACACATGTTCCAAAAACGATTTAAATAAAATGCATTGTCACAAACAAGCGTCATTGGGATATATAAAAGTACCGTATATTAAATGACTTGTATTTCCAGTTTTTATGTGATGATGTGTGTGTTTAAAAGTGCAAAATGACACAGCTCGAGCACCATTCTGCAGCTTTAATATGAGTTTCCCCTTTTTGTATGTGTGTCATTTTTCTTTCCGCCCTGGTTATTCAGTAACCACAAGGCACAATGCTGGCAGGTTTGTTACTCTTTTACTAGTCGGCCTTCTGCCTGACCCTTACTATGTTGCATTTTGACAATTCAGCCATTCTCATTGCTTCAAACTTGTCTTACATTTCTACTTTCGTGAGCTTTCTAGAAAGTCCGCTTCACAAAAATGATGCTAATTTAAAAAAAATAATAATTCTCCGCTCCTCCAGGCCACAGTGTTTGTACATTAAAATCCACCAGACAGCAGAGATGAAAGATATTGAAAACATTAGCTTAGTTAATCGGTAAGCAGTGTTGACTCCTCAACCAGGACAATGCTGTGGATTAGTTTGTACCTTTGTACCTTTAAAGCGAACCTTTCAAGTGGTACGTCAACTCTTAAACATTGCAGGATCTCTGGAGATGTGACCTTTTTTTTTTTTTTTTAAATAACAAGACTGTGCTGTCACAACAATGTGGGGGTCTTACTGGAACGACCCAGAGCTGGTGGAGACTTGCTCCTCAACTCTTTGCATTTCAGGCTGATTGGCTGAGCCACCATGAGAGCAGGGGCGGAGAGGTGATGCGCTGCAGCCTTCTGCTGATGTGCGCTGTTGATGTAGCTGGAGATGAGGAGGGTGATCTCTCTGATCTGTTGATGCAACACAACAGTCAAGACATCCGTCCAATACATATGTACACGGATGTGAATGAATAGGCCTAATCATGTTTAAATGAAAAATATCCTTAGTGAATTTCTAAGGCAGAGAAATAATAATGTGACTCTTTCTGCCAAGCCACAAGGAACCATAGAAAAGTGTAATGTGAGATATAAAACCTCTCTGTCATTCCTGTTAGGTTAAATTTTATTCTCAAATTTTTAAATTTTATTCTTAAAAGGAGACATATAGTACAAAATTATGGGAAATCTATTTTTTTATTTTTTGCACTGTTTACAAATAGTTGGCTGTTTTTCCATCCAGTGTGAATTTAAACAATGAGGTGACTATTTTAAGGATCCGCAGAGTTTGATGCACAATATTTTCGACTAACCTTTGAAGAATCCATAGCAAAGGTATGTTTCTCTGAGGGTTTATCTTTGTTGGTGTTGTTCTGTCCCACCACAAGCATAAAGTCCTCTTTGCAGCCCCCGAATGTCATCACATTTTTGTAGGGGTGGGATAGCAGTAGTTTCTGAAAATGCAGACATAAGAACCTATTTAATTTCCTTTAAACAGCAATTCAGTAGAGTGAGTAAAATGTGCAGATCATCTGAGAGAAACTCACAATTGAGTTGTGCTCCAGAACACTGATACCATCTTCGTGAACTGCCAGCCAGACACGTGCTGCTGGGTCTGGAGAGGAAGTGATGGACTGAAAACACAAATTAGAATTACAAATTCATTCATCCAACCTTCATTTTGATATTAATTTCAGTGAAAAGAAGTGTTGCTTGTGGAGTTTGTGCTTCTGTGCATAAAGGTTGCATACATTTTAGTACTTTATTTTTTAATTGACAGACACTCACCTCAGCTTCGAAAAGTTTGGCACCAAAGAACGGCCACTTCTTGGCAACCGTCAGGTAAATCCTGACACACTCAGATGAATTTCGACCCCTGAGTGAGGACCAGCGAGCAGAGAGACGCTGGAGCAATTGTCTGGGGGAAAAAAAAAAAAAAACCATCATCAATGATAGTCTTGTGGCTTCACTATCATTACGTTTACTACTTGAAATAGTGGTTCTGTACGTGTATTCTGCTACCTAAGTTGTTCCTCAGACATGGTCCGACGGTAGTGCTTGGGGTAGAATCTGTCCAGGACTTGTTTCAAAGTTTGGTTGGACTTTGTTTGAACAGGTCCAGGACTCAAGAAGGAACGTTCAAAATCACCAAACTCAACCTGATAGGTCAATGAAAACAGTCAATAAAATCTCAACAAAAATTTGGAATTTTTTTTTAAAAAAGTTGAAATATATTGTAGGGCCTTTCAGACCTGAGCCAGTAAGGCAGCCATTTCTAGAGCCAGCTCCTTGTTGACGGGGAAGTGTCCTGCTACGATGGCCTCATTGATCTGATAGGCCAGCAATAATCTTTCCCTCTCTGACTCTCCCCGTACCTGGCTGGTGAAGTATAGCCTGGAAATGTCAAGATAATTGAACTGTATTTCTTTATCCATTTTGATTTGTAATTCATTCTCACGTTTTTTCCATCTCCAAAGCATGCTTTTATGTGATTGTAGGAAGTTGGGAGTATGTCTAAAATGCCGAAGCATCACTGATTGGGGGGCTTCAGCCCACCCAGTGATCTATTATATAATCAATTACCGTATTTTCCGCACTATAAGGCGCACCTAAAAACCTCCAATTTTCTCAAATTTTGAAAATATGTATATCTGATATATGGACAAAGTTTTAAAATGGGCCATTCATTGAAGGTGCACATTATAATCCGGTGCACCTTATAGTGCGGAAAACACAGTAATGTGGTACTCCAAAACATTTGTCCGCATTTTCCCCAAAATGTTGAATTCATGTAACTTTTTTACTCAATTGCTACGAGACATCATACAACATTCAGCTGTGCCATATTTATGCAACACTAATGTACTTTACAATGAACGTCTTCATACCTGTTCTTGTAAGTGAGACGGACTGTTCTGGTATTTTCTGACTTGCCCGTATGCTGCTCTTTGGATGCTTGTTCCCATTTGGATATAATATCACAAATCTGCAATAGACATATAATGGACACGTGGACTTCAATTTGTACACACAACAAATGCCATTTTAAATTTTAAACATCCATCACACAACAGAAGCTTTAGATGATTGGAAAGCACCTTGATGCTCCCTTGATGCAAGCAGTGCTCCAACTCTCGTCCAGTGGGGTCATCAGTGTACAAACTGAAACCCGACAGCCCTGTTTTCCTCATACCCGTGTCCTGGTTGAGACGACACTGGAACTCATCCACTGTGGTCGATGCATCGAAACTTACTACCTACGAAACGACAAGAGAAGAGTGTAATGCCAGGATGATTATTGTGTTGTGGAGTGTCGAGTGGGCAAACTGCGACCTCGCCCCAAAAACATTGTCAACCTCCATAACAGAAAATGTTTTATTTGGATAAATAAAATAAAATAAAATAAAATTAAATTAAATTAAATTGGATACCGGCACAGAGGAGGCAGTACGGTGCAGTGCCTCTATAAACAGACATGACGGTTGTCTTTACAATACAGCCACTCGTTTAATATCTACAGGAAACCATTGTGGAGCTTATCAAATAACGTTGTCATCATGTCTATACAACGGTATTATTACCTGGTAGGTGTTATTGAGGAAGTGCACAGGCACACTAAAAGGCAGGGAGTGGTGATAAGGATTCCTTAGCAGAATAGAAAGGATCTCCATGCGGGATGGTCTGGCCTGCCTCTCACCCTTCTGCTGGGTGCGCTCCATTGAACGTTGGCAGTAGATGGCATATTTACCCACTTCAGTCCTGGGGACAGAATTAGAGGCACGGATTTTTTTCTAAAACCTCTTGAACTGGATCTCATTACATTGCCAGCGTACACAATATTCCATCGGATGGCTTCATATTAAATCCACATTACAGTCCATCAAGATATACTATTATAACATTTGATCAAACATTTTAAACTGAACTATTTATTGATGATAACATTTAACAACTCGATGGTAGAAACTAAGCTCAAATTATCATCTGTTTAAGTATTGAAACAAAAGCAGCAACCAAATAATATTAAGATAAATTCAGAGCAACCAGCATGACAAGTACTTGATTTCGAATGACATTTATATGAAGTCGACATACATTAGAATAAGACAATATTTAAAACAAAAATTCAATTTTTATGGCAAAAATGAGGCGCAAGCACTGAACTGTCAAGGTGAATCATCTTAAGACTGTTCCGTTACCTGGAATCCCCATGCTTTTTAAGATGGACTTGGAGCAGCCAGAGGAAAGGATGTTGAGGCAGAAACAGTCCAACGCACAAGGCTAAAAACTGCCAGCCCTGAAGAAGAGTCACAAATGGCCTTATCAAATACAAGACAGCGGCACAATTTGACCTACAATCTGATAGATTCCATCCTATTCTCCAAGCTCCAGTGGCGCAATCGGTTAGCGCGCAGTACTTATAAGACAGTATGGTCGCAAGCAATGCTGAGGTTGTGAGTTCGAGCCTCACCTGGAGCACAGTTTTGGGTCAAGTGTTCAAGATCACAGACTGACACCATGGCAGTTGTCACCATCAACTCGCAGAACTAGCGACCGATACACTGAACTTTTTCAAAGGTGCCACTTACTGTCTGTTTTTGTGGTGTTCAAAACTGATGGCGTAAAAACAGAAGTCAAATTTGCATCTAAAATAGGCTGGATAGGGCCCCTCGAGGAGCAGACTTGGTGACCCCTGGCCTATAGAAATGGATGGCTGTGCCCTCTTGTGGTGATTTGACATGGAATGCATGGTTGCTTCTGCATCAAGATCATGTGACACTAGCTTGCGGAAAAGCCTTTCCCGATCGTGATACTGTTGCCACCAGGTGGTGAGCACACGCACCTGCAAGGGTCCCGGATGGCCACTCGGTTGTCTTTTTTGGGTCTGCTTGATGAGCTGGCAGAAGAATTCATTTTGAAGCTCAGGGTGAGTCAGACACACCTGGAGGGCGCTCTGAGCCAGGGAGACGTGGTAGTCGATGGCTGGGGCATCAATGGCCACATTGATGAACAGCTGACAAGTCTGAGAAGAAAAGCGCTTAGTATCCGTTTAACCAAGAGCACAAAAGTATTTTGGGTGAGTTATTATTTGATTGAGTGATTAATGAATCTATTCTGGAATTTACAGCAGTGTCTCAGAGCCAGAGGTGAGATTTCAGGTCCTATCAGCAGCACTGACTTACATGAACCTAAATTTTAATATTTGTTCCTTGAAATGATATCAATTTATTCCCAGCAGCGTATATAGATGGTAGATCATATTTGAAAGAGCAGGAAAGAGCAGAGTCTCCTTACCTTAAAGAGTTTGACCGCCTCTGTTTGCAGGGCCTGTGAAGGTAGCGTGGTGAGCGGGGACAATAGCGCCTCCTTACTGAAACATAGTGTTGGGTGTCTCCAAATCTCAGAGTCTGTAGATCAACAGTAATAAACCTCAAGGAGAGCCCGCTATGTTGACATGACGTGAAAAAAATATATCTATTTGGGGCTTGCAGTTTGGACAGGGCACATGCTTACTTGGATCTCCATCCACTTGAAAGAGTTTCCCTGCCAATTTTTCAAACTCAGTGCCGACTTTCCCCATCATGGTCCCTGCTGCGACACACAGGTGGTACAGCCACGAATCCTGAGCGACAGCACAACTTCGTAAGAAATTTGACCTCACCTGTATGTGTAGTATGGAAAAAAACAGACCTTCTCGTGGCGAGATTCAATGAGCAGGTAAGTCGGGTCTTGATCCTGAGGATGGATGGCGATGGTATAGGCCTGTGATCCACCCCCACATGCTTTCAAGCCATCATCCGAATGCCGAGACTTGTCCACCTCCTCAACCTGGGCATCCCAAAGCTTTACCTGACCAAGTGGAAACTGAGACCAGAGACAAAAATGAGTCAAAATAATAAGACTTTCTTTTAAATTTTGAATTGTGCTTTGGTGCAGTTAACAAATCAATCACATTTTCAGAATAAACTGCAATTTCCTTCAACCATTTTAACCTAACAAAGCAATTATGAAAGGTAAACATTTTGTCATTTATACCTTGTCCTCCTGGCTCCGGAAGTAGTAGAGAGTTTTACCAATCAGAGCGCACCAAACCCGCTTAGAGTAGCCATGCTTTACCTGCCATTGACAAAAAAAATCTATAAAAAATAAATAATAATGACAAAAAATAGTGCAGTGTGCATAATGACGCAACCTGGCAGCTAAATTGATAAATGCTAATGATATAACCTTGACAAGGTGTCCCTTCATGCCGGGCCGAATATCCGGTTGAGTGTAGAGCGGACTTGCAGCCTTGACTCTTAGCACACTCTGCAGCACCATGAGCCATTCGTCCAGCAGATTAGGAGAGTCCGCTTTCAGGTAGCACACTCGCTTCCCCGTCACTATCTACACACAACATTCAAATCATGAAAGGGAAGTCAAACTAAATAAATGATGATGGCTGATTACCTGGACCACTTGTTTTCCTTCACCTCGTGCGATGTTGCTGGTGGCGTTGACCTCAATCTGACCTTGAGGTTTCCTGATCACATCGCTCTGCAGAAACATCACAGGTTCTCTTTAGGGTTGAGCTCAGGTGGGCCAGATCTTGAGCTTTTCTACATTTAATACCACAAATTGTATTTGACAAACTCACCGGGGATTTGTAATAAAGAAGTTCTCCATCTTTCAAGACAAACCAGTGTCTCTTCCAGGTTTTCTTCCATGTCTTCACCATTTTCAGCAGGTAGCCTGATTTCTCCATGGACTCCTTAACCATGCAATATTCAGAGTGGATAAGTTTGTAAAAACAACCAATAATTTTATTCCTTCTGGATTTAAAATAAAACCCAAAACAAATATAACAAACTATACATTCTTCGGCATGTTTATAATAGAACTTGGCAGTTGCAGAGGCACATCAATAAATTATGTCATAATTCCTATTTATATGCTGGTCTGATTTGAACATGCTTTAAAAAAAAAACCCATATCATGGTACAAAAAATTCTATATATGGCCATGGCTTTAAATAAAAAACAACAAAAAAAATAAAACACATACACTTTTGCTGTCACCAGCAGGGGAGCAAGTTTTGGGGAGTTTCTGTTCTGGTTCCCAGCACTCAGTATCAGTGGAATAGGCGTCAGGTGGGATGGCGTAGTCGCTCTCTGATGTCATTGAAGACATGGATACTGGTGCAATGGAAGCAAAAGCAGTTTAGCGTTCTTGTTATGATCATTTTTATTCAGCTGTTCATGCTGAGGTTATTTACTTCCAGTATTATTGACGTGTACCTCTTTTGATAGAGCGTGGGCTGCCTGGATTGCTATCCTTGTTGGAGCCAAAGGACGTCTGGGAACTGCATAAGGAACCATCCTCCTCTCCAGAACTGGATGACTCCTCAGAGCTAGATGAATCATCTAAGTATGGGTTGTTGCTCAGCAGAGTGGCTTTCTGCAGAGATGAGGATTGTTTGGTTTTCATGGATGTACTTTTCAAACCTGTGCTGCAGCACACAGTTGTACTTACCCCCTTCAGAGTAGTATAAACGGGTGCGGTCATATTTTTATAAATGAGCGAAGTGTATATTACAAAAGCAGGATAGGAGGATTGCAGAGAGGGGTCTATGAAACAGAGTAAAGGTAAACATATCAGAACATCACTTGATCGTTACAATCGCAGCCTTACCTTTGCTAGTTGAATCTGTGCATGATGTGTCAGACAACCTGATTCCTGATTTTGCCACTGCGTAGATGCGACTCTCCTTTGGAGACAAAAACTTGTTTATATAGCAGCCGCAAGATACTGTGGGTGCATCTGAACCATCATCATCATCATCCTCATCATCCTCATCAAAATGAGGAATGAGAAAAATGCAATCTAATTGAATAATCCCACCAAAAATGTGATTTTCTTTGGCTACCAGTGATGAGAAAGAGAAAATGAAAATTGGTTGTTTTGCATATCTCTCTCCTGGCTGCTTTTTAGAACATGAAAAAGAAAAAAAATGTTTACCCTGTGTATAGTAAAAACCATTGAAATCCAACAAGACTATATATGACGTCAATACATAGAAATAGTATAAGGATGAATGGTTCGGAAAATGGAAGGCTTGTGTAGAAAATGACATTCTTACCCAGGAGGGGAGCCTGTGTAAAGGGGGTGTAGGAGGTGAGCTGTGACTGTCTGACTTTATTTCCAGACACGCATCAGTAGGGACCCCGGGTGTGGCCTGTATGGAAAGCATTGCGGCTTTGCTGCGGGAGCCGGGGCGGATCTGCAGGGACGGATCCTTCCCTGTTTCCATGTCCACTTCCTGGACTCGCTCGAGGTCGCTTTCGGAGCGCAGCATGCTGAGGGCGTTACGTGTTTGTCCATGTGCTGCCTCAGTGCTGACAGGTGGTTGGCTCAGATGTTTCTTGTGAGTCAAGCCCAAAGCCGCCGGGGTCCGCAGTCTGGGTTGTTTGGGAGAAGCAGGGGTATCTCTCAGGTCTTGGGGTGGGTTGGGTCGTTTGGGAGTGAGAGCCGGTGTGACGACGGGGCTGGGGGTGTTCAATTCGCCGGACGAGGACGACGAGTCAAGTCTCTGTGACTGGAATCGTTTGTTGAGCTCCTCTGAAGTACTGTCCTCCTTCGTTTTATACTCGCCAGGTGTCCCATCTGACGTTCCCGGAATGCCGAAACCGGGCCTTCCTGCTCGCTGCATATCGTCGTCAAACAGAGAGCTGCTGTCATCGGAGGCTGTCAGGTAGGCCTCGCTCTCCAGGCCTCCTTCTCTGACTTCACACCCTTCTCCTTCAGCGCTCGAGAGCACTGAGGAAACACTACAAGACTCGGGCCTGCTCGGATTAATGTTCTCATTCTCAAATAGTCCGGTTTGGTCTGGTCTTTGGCCTTCGGCGCCTTTCTGCTTGCTTTGATTGTCTGTCAGAGTAAACAAATACGGCGGATGGTTATTTCATTCACCTTTTGGATTCAAACATCTACGGCTGACTAGCGTCACCTGGATGACTGAGACCTTACGACACATAGTTAGTTATTTGTAGTATACTTACCAATGTTGATCCTGCCTTCAGTTTCTTCCTCGGTGCTGAGGCTCCTCTGTGAGGGAATCGGGCCTGTCAGAACCTGTGCGCTCTTTCCTCTCACCTGGAAGCAGCCGAACGTCAGGCTGCTAACTCGGTGGGCTTCACCTGCCTTGCACGCAACTACGGGTCTACCGGAACATTTCTGCTCAAATTCTGAAAAAAATGACCAATACATGATGTAGAAAATTTCAACAGATGAATAAATAGCTTTTGGGTCTCATACCGACCTTCCATTTTCTTCTTGAGCTCACCAATCTGAGCTTCCTGTTGTTTGTTGGTTTCTTTTAGTGCCATGTTCTCGACCTCAAACTGTGGCGGAAGCATACCTTTAGCATAAAATATAAATCCATTGAATCTGATTGTGTGTTTAATTTTTTTGCTACCTCTGACAACTTTAGCATCACCCATTCCTTGATCTTTGCTGCTTTTTCCTCCACGGTCTTGGCATCTTGAAGCCTTGACTGTTTCTGTTACAAGGACACACTCAGTTATTCTTTTTAAGCTATACTATTTACTAATATTTTTAATAGGACATTTTTTGAGTTTTAGATTTTTTGGTAATGACATTTTCAAATTTTCATTATTATTATTATTATTATTATACAATATTGTAGCCTAACCTTGTGTGTGTTTTAATGTACCTGCTCTTCCAGCTGCTGCTCCAGCCTGGTGATGACATCTTCCTTCTCCTGCACTAAGGCCTGTAACTCCTGGCAGCGCTGAAACCAAACCTTCTCAGAGTTTTGGAGCTGACCGTCTGGAGCCCTCAGCTTCTCCTCCATCCATTGCGCCTAAAGTTATACACAGGTCAATTGTCAAAAGCGCATTCCATAGGGTCAATATTAAGCTGCGTCTGATTTACCTGCTGCTGAGCGGTGAAAGCTCGTTTTTCAGCATCAATTACTTGCGTCTCCAGTTGTTGAATCTGTGACATAACAGGAAATTTGACTGACTACTTGGAAAATTTCTTCCTGTCAACCTCTGGGGGCTTCAGAGAGGATTATATGTCAATGGAAAATCAGAATGCCTTCATTGACATAATCCTCAAACGTTTTGCTTCATGAGAGTACAAAGAAGACAAACTTCAAGCTTCTCCAAGTTTCCAGCGCTCCCTGTGAAGCCAAATGAATCTATCTGCAAACAATCCATAAAAAAATTAATTTGTGTTGACTATTACAGAAATAAAAGCCAACACGGTGGCATTGCATTGAAAGTATAATCATCCAAGATTTTTTTTATATACTTTTTTGTTGCTTTTGGATTTTTTTCTTTCTCTTTTTGTGCTCAACATTTGTGTCTACATTTGCGACTCCCACTTTCACTCAACTTGTGCTCAGAGCAACAAACTGAACTCTGTTCTCAAAAAGAGCCACACCCTGCCCAAGCCATTCAAAGTTTCCCCAAGCCAGGCCTTCTTTGGACACATGGCCTATTCTGCTGCTTTTGCCAATACAGTTAGGGAAACTGTTTCTTAGAACATGTCATTTATGAGATGATGTCACTGGATGTGTCAAAATACATGTAAGTTTATTTAAGGGCCCGTTAATAAAACAACATTGCTTTGTAGCTTGGAGGATTGACTCATTTGCTATTTATCATTTAAGTAGGTTAAATATCAAATATAAAGCAAATACTTGTTTGCTATGGACAGACATGAAAATAGTGACTGTGAGCCAACGCGCTTTTTCTCTCGTCACTGCACCGCAAACCACACGTCACTCCAAGTAGCAGATTTAGCATCTGGCAGGGAAAAGCATGCTGCTAATTACAAGGCAACAGTACTGCAGGATATAGCTGCATTTTACCCCCCCCCCCTCAACCCCACCTCAACACACACACAAATTCACAGACGCACACCTAAAAAAAATCCTATCCTGTATAGCTCAAATGGGATTAACAGAGAAATTTGGAATTTCAAAGTTGGTTTGATCAAACATTAAAAGCAATATTATTCACATCTAATATGAGTTGAGTGACACACAAATATCACCTTTACCATAGCTCCGATACTTCTTTTTAGTATTCTGTCACCTTTTGCAGACAATTCCCTTTTCAGATCCGAATGGACCTTCATTCCTGGAATTCCACAACTGGCGCTCTGTGTCCAACCTCTGCTGAACTCTCGCCATCCCTCCCTCCCTCGTCCGTCTATAGCCAGCTCACAAAGCCTCTTTCTCTGCCGTTATGACACACATCCCCTAAAATACATTACTTACAGGCTGAGGACCAAAGAGTCAGTCAGTCAGGCCAGCTGGAAGTTCACAAAACCCCATAAAAAGTCAACTGGAAATATTTTTACACACTTCAACTCAATCACTGGCCACAACAATAGGTACACCTGCACAATCAATTGCAGTTTTCCACTTATACTGTCAAAGGTCAAAGAAAAACATGCTCATTGTGTTTAGTAATGTCAACTAATGTTTCTAATAAATGGAACCCCAAAAAAGATGCAAACACATCTGCCTCACAGTTCAGATTTTCAGGATTTGCCTGGGTGTGAAAGGTTCTTTGTTTATATGAGTGCTGTGATTGGCTTGCTTATCTATTTATTTATTTATTTATTTATTTATTTATTTATTTATTTATTTATTTATTATTTTTTCTGTTGCCGCTTCCCTTTGCGTTGACTTTTTCCTGCATTTAGGGTAATAGAACGATTGAAACGAAGCAACATTTGACTGGACGCAGAAACACAGACATGTGGAACAAACTCAAAATGACCTCGTTCTCCAACACATACGTGAATACACACACACACACGGTTAACTAAACTAGCTATTTCCTCCCTTGGGGAGCTCAGTCTTTACACCAGGCCCTACTCTCCTCTTTCGACTTTATTTTCATGCCCTCATTCTCAACGTATCATTTTACTGAGGCTTTCTAGGATTCATTACTTTGCCAAGAGACAGTCATCGAGTGTTTGCCAAAAGAGAACTGGTTTCAGAAATCGAAATGTTTTCGACTCATAACAGCAAAATGATCTTTATACAAGGCCACCTACCTCCACAAATACAAATCAGGATTGCAAACGTGTTTGTGCACAACCACACAGCTTTAAAAATAACAAGCTTTGTTCACAGTTCGAGCAGTTCAGCAGCAAAGACCAAACAAAGGCGACTGCTGGACGCTAACCATGACCTCATGATAACAATAGCTTGACCTGGACAATGAGGGGGACTGACTATGTAAGAATTTTAAAATGTTTCTGAGAATGCCTTCAGAGTTCAGCCTGTAGTTATTCTGATTACACCCTACCGTTAAATGAAAATTGTTCTGACTTGATAGACTACATTGTTCCAGCCACAACTATTGCTTGGTCTACTGGAGTTTTTTTTCCTTTACACAACCACAAAATAGTACTATCAACATTGACGAGACGGCATCTTTGACTCATGGTAGGATTTATTGCTAGGGATATGGATTATAAGACAATTGATCATTGTATCAATCAAATGGGAGTAGACTATTCAATTACAAACAGCAGAAGTCTATGCAGACCTGCAGTGGAAAAAGGTAGCACTGTCATATAGTCATATGAAATAATAATTTACCTTTTTCCGCCTTCAATGGGCAGACCAAAAAAAAAAAATCTTAGTATACTAACCCTGTTTTTTTCATTGAGTTGAAAGGGGCTATTCATTCGTACTCCTCTTAAAGTAGGAGTGGGCACTCTATATAGAATATATATATACTGTACTATAAACAGTAGGCTACTACCCCTAAATAACTACTAGAAATCTTAAACTATAATAACAACTGTCAATGATTATTAAATATACTTATAGGACAACAAATATGCTCCAACCAACCTTGTCAGCAGTAAGTTCTCGGATTTTAATGATCTGAACCCTGAACTTCATGAGGAGCGCTTCGAGGACCATACACTTGTCCTTCCAGTCCTCTTGACCCATGGTATCCTCACCTTCTGCCATATTGACCTGTTCTCTAGAACACACATTGATATCATATTAAAAAGTGAACGTACAACGCAATATTTGATTCAACATTGGTATAATGGAGAGCTTTGGAATGTTAATGCAAACAAAGAGGGTGTATTGTCACGCAGATGTTATGCCACGAGCCAGCACCTGAAATATTCCAAAGCTGAGCCCAGCTGGACCAGTGTGGGCTTTGCTCGGCCAAACACCAAAAGTTTTCCAATGCTGATGTTGGAAAACAGATAAAATAGACTGACGGATGATAATTTTTAATGGCAGACAAATGCGACATGGCTTTCTGCTCCATGTAATAACCTCTCATTACCCAGCTGGCGTCTAAGCAAAGAGACGGCAAACATGCTGAGGATGACTATAAACTGGCTTCCACAGGCTTATTTTTAACAATTTCTAGTTTCTCCTGTGGTAAACACTGGGATGCATATGAAGACTTGTTTTCTTTAAATACAGTTGGTTCTTGAAATTTATAGGCAAACAAATACAATTCCACATGGTATCTTAAACACATAAACATGTACTGTACACGTGTTGTATTTTTTTTTCCTGCAGCCATAACTTGTTTTCTTCTGACCAAAAGAAGAGGGATTCTAAAATATTCCGAGGTATTTTTATGTGTTTTGGCTGCTTGATGACCCTCTCCTTGTCTCTTTTCAAATTTTCTGCTGATTAAGAATTGTCAGCATTTATATCTTAATCAATCTTGATCCTAATATTTATAATAAATTATAACTTAGCATATCAAGCACTCAATTGCATAATAATGATTATGGAAACAATTATTTGATTATTTAATCTGAATTTAGATGGCAATTGGTGGAATACAGCCTTCAATAACTCCGTACTGGCACCCTTTCAATGAAAACAATGACTCACATAGACTATTCAACACCGGCTGGTACTGTACTATCAGTTCATTGATAGTAACGGACGTCACTACGCCTAGGTCTATATTCAAATGGAAAAAAAGTCAAACTGCGACGCAAAAACAGCTTCCATTAAAACATGATGTGAATAATTTAAATAAAAGATATAACAGTTTAGTTTTGTTGAGATATAGCGATTTACGTAGTTTTTCATAATAACACTGATTTTCTCCACGTACCGTGAAAAGAAGTGATGGAACACCGCTACACGCGTGATTTCATGCCATGTCCATGCCGACGTCTATATAGTTTAACATTCCCGTGGACGTTTTTCATGAGTAAATCAGTGACTTTCTCTTGCCAAAGAGTTCCAGGGGGGAAAAAAAGTTGGTTTTGTCAACAGATCCAATCACATATTTAGTGGGCGTTTCACTGCGTGGGAGAAAAAACGGCATTAGTTTGATTGACGTAGAAATTCCACCAATCAGAAGACTGAGCGCAATTTTATGACCGAACGCACTTTGTTGCAGTTTTTACAAATGGGTTAGGTCTTGACCGCAGAGAATCAATAAAACATCTCAAGCAAAGTCTTTAACAGCCCTGTAGTACTAAATTACTATTACTAAATTTTATAATGAAATCTTATTTTGACAAACAGGAAGTATAAAGTACAAATGCACATTGTACTTTATTAACTTCGAGTCCAACAGCGCAAGGCAGGTCAAGCCTTGCTGCAATATGATTGGACACTAATCCTAAACTTAATCTAACTAACGCGATTACTTTCATTTTCTACAAATGTGATTCATGTGGAAAAAGTAATATCGTTTCCTCTGTGTTGCTTGTTGCAGCAGCCAATCATGTTGCAGCGGGGCGTGTGCTGTCATTTATAAATATACCGTGGGTGACAATTAGCGGCGAAAGAAAACAAAAGCATTTGAATGAAACCAAGTTCATTTCTTCAAATGTCGCGTTTTGATGCATTATGCATTGTTATTAAGCGTTATAATAAAAATGAATTTAATTCTGAAACGCAAGCTACCGGAAAATGTCACGTTATGGTAAGTGACGCAGGTCGGAAGCTTGAACCTAGTAACCAGTACCACATGCAGCAATCCGGTGAATGCCAATTTCGTTTTATTGTAAAGCATGTTTTGTCTTGACAGGATCTAAGCCTTCACTTTCTGTCAAAAAGAACGCTTATTTTATTTGATCTCTACCCTGCTGATATATCAGTCGGATAGTTAACGTTATGACGGGAAAAACTTGCTAGCTGAAGCCAGATTTATATTCTACTGAGACAACAGTCTAAAAAGTAGTGTTGAAAGTCATGTTTTTGTTGTAGGTAGGAAACGTGTATGTTAATGGAGCTTTTCGTTTGTTATTTCCTTTAAATTAGGCTTACTGTACTTTTGCTGCCTTGTGGGTGACAGAGGTTTCAAACGCTGCTGAGTTGAATGCTGCTGTGCAATGGTGGTAAAAAAGAAGACACCCAAAGTCGAGGCTTTGGTTTTGGACGACGAGAAACTGCATTTGCTGTTAGGTAATGTGCTTCTAACCATTGCACACGTTGATTGTTAATGGCGGGCAATATTTGAATCCATATTCTTTGAATATCATCACATCATCAATACTAAACAGTGTCCCTTTGCCTCTAGCATCTTTATCTGTGGATGGAGGACATGACGGCGTTAGGCAGGTGGCAAAAACTTTGCATACTTGCTTAGAGCTGAAAGATCCAGTGCAACAGATCCAGCTGGTCAAAAAGGTGATCAGTAATACACTAATAATAGTGTCTTTATCAAATTACTGGAATAGAATAATATGGAGTCATGTCGTATTTGTGTTCTTTCTGTACCAGGCTGGATTGCTGCTTGGGGCACTCGGTGAAGAGACAATTGATGGAGACGTTTTAGAAGCTTGTCTGCAGACATTGGTCTTAGGCTACATTTCCCTGCAAGCCAAGAACCCTTTGCGACGTGCCATTTCCAGGTGCACACTAATGAATGAGTTTTTGCATTTTCCTCATATATATATATATAGATATATTTGAACCTTTATGCAACATTTTGGTTTGTCTGCACCTTTGCTTAGCGCCCTGTGTACAGTACAAACCTGGCTTCAGGAACGAACGACAGCTTGTCTGTCCAAGTGCCTGTCAGACTCTTTGTCGAATCCAACTCCGGACCAATACTCGCATGTTGTGAATACCATCGCTGGGTGCATGGATGGGTTCCCTCTTGGTAAGTGCACAAGCTTTTGGGATTTCTATTGATTCTAGTCATATACAGTATTTCCTTCTGATCAATAACTACATTCTGCAATGAAATCATTTTCAGGCGAGAGATGCATCAATGAACTTCTTCCAGAAGGTTTGTTTTTGTAGTTGACATTATTTTGAGAACGATCCATTGACTCTTATTTTCTAACTAGTTTTGCAGTTTCTTCACAAGGGATTACGCGAGTATTTTACTCAAAACAGGTATGCATATGTAGTCTGCATTTATGATTGTAATTTCAATACATCGCTCATAAACGGTGTATGTCGCCCTCTGCTGTTTCTAAAGTGGTGTCGCTGGTCGTCACATAGCTCAAGCCCAGTTAATGCATTCCTGTCTGGCAGCAGTGAAAACGTCAATGCTGGTTATCCAGAGATGCCAACAGTCCGTTAGTTCTGCCACAACAATCCACCAAACACTGAAAGACACATTGAGTAGCCTGCTTGATTGCTACATAAGTATCATCACTGATGGTAAGCTATAAAGTTTGTCTTTATCACTGTCTGTCTGGGAAATTAATTTATAGTTGTTTTTTTTTGTATTTTGCTGCAAATATATGCTGTGCATATTACCCGGGTGGGGGTACAATCATTCTTAAATGTGATACTGATATTTAAGTCAATACTAATCTTGTATTAAACCATGCAAACAATAAATGTTGCTGACATTGCACATTTTTGTCTCTCCACTTTACCTTTATTGCAGAGGATTTTGTGCAAGCAGTTCAGAGTACATCTGGCATGGCTGTAGTTTTGTTAATCAGATCTGTGATGGGTTGTGGAGATGATGTTGCATCAGTGGTAAGCGTTAAATTGTTAAATGCATTTTTTTGTTCTGTCAGTGACTGTAGTAACACTTTTTGTTCTGTCCCATTACAGGTGTGCAGTTTGCTCCGTAGCTCAGTAGATGGTTTGGACTCTGCGCCCGTGTGGATTAAGCAGAGATGTGAGAGGTTGTGTACAAGTGCTCGTCAGCCAGGCGTCTCTATGTATCTGTGTCACGGGGCGTTGGCCATGCTGAGTTGGAAAGGCTCCCCTGCTGGCCCACACTGGGAAAAACTGCTCCTGCTGGTCCCAAACATACTCTTGGATCTTGATGTCAGGTAGTTAATTTTGAAAAAAACTCATCATGCTACTATATATATATATATATATATATATATATATATATATATATATATATATATATATATATATTCTGATCTGTGCATAGATTTATTGTGGCTACAAATGCTTCTGTTTCTTTCTGTGTATTAATCTCTCTACAGTGTAAAAGAGTCTAGTAGCGTTTTGCTGGTAGTTCGAGTCCTTATGCTGTGGAGCAGCGCTGCCCTGGACTGCCTGCAGGGAAAGGCTCAACAGCTCTGTGCCCTCAGCCTCCAGCAGTCCCTCAATGGCGGCTCTGATTTACACCGACGCCTCCTGGAACATATCTACTCGCACTGGGAGCATCCCCTAGACGGAGTCCGCCACCAGACATGCTCCCTATTTCACAACCTCATCCTCATTCATCAGCATATCAATTCTTCGGATGCAAATCCCGACAGCTATGTCTTAGAGCTCACGCAGAGACTCTTCCAGCTCGATTGGCACATGCGGGGTAAATACGGGGCTTTGAGCTGCCTTGTGGATCTTTATGGCGCCGGCTACCTACTTGAGCTCCAGCCCGAACTTCCCTCGTGTCTCCTTGGTCTGATGAGTGACCAGCCTTTAGCTCCCTATGCCAGTGACCTTCTGGAGAAGCTTTTTATCAGCCATAAAGAACAGCTTGCTGCTGAAGCTTCAGTGGGGAAAATGAGCTCTACAACAGACTGGATGGAGCGCTGGCACCGGATGTGGGTCACGCCTCTGCTACAGGTGCTGTGTAGCGCAAGAGTGGATGACACTACTTACATCCTGGATTATTTCCTACCCAAATTGCTGCGCTGCAGCCCGTCCAGTCTGTCACACATGGTGCGGGCGTTACAAGAAAAACTGCCCTGCTGCAAAGGTAAAATCACAAAGACTGACAAGCGTAAATCCATTTTCGATACAGCGATGGGGTTCACCCAAAAAATTCTTGCATGGAAAATAACTTGCTTTACAACACCAGTTCTCGTAGTGCTCTGTGCTAAGTCATTTCAGATCTTTTTTGATGCTCAACAGATTCAACTTGCAGCAGGGGTGCACTTGGGGCTCTGATGACATGTCTGCGGGCAGCCAGGTCTCAAGGTGTGATGCAGACCACCGCGGAGGGTCTTTGCGAGGAACTGGTGCCCTTCAGCCTGCTTCGGCAAGCGCTTATACATAAACACGATCAAGTGAGTACATTTGTATCGTGTTATAATCCCAATGAAGGCTTTTTTTAACAACATATGAATACCATCTGCATATCTTCCAGGTGAGGATGGATGCTTTAGGTTTGGTGTGTGAAAGCCACCGCAGTACTGAAGTTCTCACCTCACAGGAAATGGACCTCATTCACCACTTCTTACTTCCTAACCTCAACAGCCAGTCACCAAATGTCAGACAGCAGGTGGTCAGTCTTTTCAAGAAGGTCCGTTCATTGTCAACTCCGCGTATACCACTTTTTGTCGTTGTTAGTGTAGACTTGGTATTGTTAATTTAGCTCAGCTTGTATTGACCTTTGTTGCACAGATGCTTTGCCGAGTAAAGGACAGTAGGCAGCTGTTGCTGAAGAGACAGAGCCAAGAAAGAGAGCAGGAGCAAAGAGCCAAAGACCAGCATATTATATGTCTTTATAAGGTACAGAATTGCTGCACTCAATGCATAGTTCTCCGTTCATCGTCAGAATAAATAATAATAATAATATGTGGATGTGTGCGTGGTAGGAGTTCCTGCACGAGTTATGTTCAAAGTTGTTTGACGTTTTGCTTCCTGGAGCTTCTTTCTCCAAATGCATTATGTCCCTCAACTTGCTTGGTCTACTGGCTGAACTCTTCACTTTTGGTGCAGGTAAAGCTTCAAAATGAAAATGCTGTTGAAAGCTTTGTTCGTGTGGAAACAGGATGAAACGTTTGTCATTATCTTCTGTCCTTAGGCCCTGATGGGTTTGCCCTTGGTGAAGTTGTAACGCCTACTCATGCTCAGAATGTCCTCTACTGTGTAGCAAGCAACTTCATGGAAGTCAAACTACTAGCGACGACATTGTTGTGGAAACTTCCTCTGTCAGCACTGGGACTAGAGGTTAATATGCTTTTTGTAGTACTGAATTTCAAACTCGTGTCTAGGTTATCTCCTTATCCGTTTAAGTATGGTCTTTGATTATAATGATTATATACAAGGCCATATAATACGGAGAAGTTTTAAATTGGATCATTCAAATGTTTTTCAGTACACCATTTTGACATTGTAGTTGGATCATAATGAAGTATCTAAATAAACATGGTCTGATGTCTCATTGTGGGGTTAGGAACCAGATGTGATGCATGGTCTACTTCAGGCTGCACTGGACCTGAGCACCAGCACCAAGCCCTTTGACAGTGTAACAGCTGCCCACCTGCTCAGCCTGCTCCTCCACCAGCCCAATTTGCGCCAGGCACTACTCCGCTGTGCGCAGGAGCAGGGACTTGACTTCCAGCCTCCCTCCCTCTCATTGCCGCCGGAACCTAATGTTCAGGAACTTAACACTTTATCTGGTATGATTACGTTCCAAAACCAAAGAATGACATCTTCAGATTATAATAGATTATAAAAAAATATATATATGTGCACTTTATTGTCCCTCCACAGTGATTCGGTTCTTGCTGTGCTGTCTGCAGTCCGAGGTGTCCAAAGCGGAGTGTTGCCTTTTGCAGGCAGCTGCTTCCTATCCTCTCTACGGCCGAGCACATTGTATCACCGCGGTCCTTCGGAATATCGACACAGAGTGAGAGCAATCACTGCAATCTAGATCTCTCTTTAAAAAAAAAATCATGTATTGACCTTATTAGTGCTCATTGTGTGCGTGCGTGTAGGTGTTTGTGTCACACTGAGGAGTGGAGGCGACTGGTGTCGGAGCTCATCGCCACATGTTACAGATTGTCAGATGTGGTTTCTCCTATTGTCCAGAGCTCCTCTCCTGAGGGGCTCATCCCAATGGATGTTGGCACAGGTCTGTTTGCTGTCAGTAATTACAACTTGGCTAAAGCATGTGCCCATTTTTTAAACACTGTGCACTATTCATGAGGCATTTATTTCTTGTGTACAGTAACAGACACGTCAGCAGGACTACAAAGAATCCTGCACGAAATTCAGCCAAGGGACACCAATGATTTCTTCAACTGCGCCAGAGAGCTGGATACACAAGACGAAGTGGAGGATCAGGAAGAAACTCAGACAACACGCACAGTGCCACCTGACACTGGTAAGTTACACACATCATGAGAGAACCCTCAACTCTTCTGACAAATGCATTGGTGCCACAAATTAAATGTCGTCATGGATACATGTGAATAAGTCATCAGGTTTCCACAACTGAATTTAAGCTAAACAAAAAAATAATAGTGGGAAAAAATCACTGCTGAGTGAATTACTATTTTTACGTTTTTGTTGTTAGGTTAGGGATGTCCTGATGGGGGCAGTGGTTGTCCGTTTTTTGTTTTTTTGTTTTACCCTAACTTTCTGTAGATCTGAAAAGTGATGAAACTTGCCTTTTTCGTTTGGGCGTGTTTGTGCACGTGTGTGTGGGCATGCTCCAGGTGGTGAAGGCTACAGGGTGACAGCCCAGATGGTGCTGGTGTGTTGCTGGCGGAGCATGAAGGAAGTGGCCATGCTGCTGGGGCAGCTGTGTCAGAGTCTGCCACTGCACTACTCCAATGACAACACACGCCCACATCCTGGGCTTATCACAGAAGATCAGGTAAGATCTGGGATGTGTGCCATCAATAATAATAATAATAATAATAATAATAATAGTAACATATCAATCACCATAATAGTCTGAATCATTATAATTACAATTTGTGCACTAACCACCAGCTCTTATGATCTGTTCCTAGTCTGGACTTTCAAATTTATAGATAAATGTGCCCATTATATCCTTGATGGTGATGTATACCACATCATAATGCACCCAATATGTACAGTAATGTATATAAAAGTTTTGATTTGCATACAGCAAAATCTTCTTGGCCCTCTAACCTCCTCCACTATCACACATAACATTTCTTCCCTGTCACATTTAATTAACGGATTAGCTATATTGAAATCAATTTATGTGGTCGTATTTATTTATAGTATGAAAATTACAACCCAAGTTATCACTTAACTTTTAGACCCGAATTATTTATTTATAAACTTGAGATTTACGGAGCAACACTTACAATGATTATAATCTTAGGTACCTTGAGGCTCGGTTAACATCTAAGGCTGGTCTTCAAAGTTGGAAAAGATGCAAGTTGATAACAAAAATATGTGACTGACTGGCCTTGACTGCCATTTGTGGATACGTAATAGCAATTCTAGACTTTGATTGTGCTTTCCCCAAAACCACTGCGGTACCTCCCAAGGGGATCTGCTCTGTTCTGCTTCGTTATAAATACATGTTATCTATTTTTGACAGAAGCTGTGTCATCTTGCACAGAGCAAACTAAGTGTGGCAGGAAGTCCCACACAAAAAACTTCAATGAATACAATGAAGCAGTTATTGGAGAGCTCGGCTGACTCCTGCATGAGTTTGAACTATGAATGAAGGTTTTGGAGTCTGCCATTTTTTTCTAATGATTTGCAACAAGACATGCTGTTTTGTGCTATGGTGCGAAGCTGTACAATTAGCATCTCGCCTTGTTCGCGTCAGGATTTGGTTTAAGGCATGACCCCGCTGATTTAACGAGCACAATCCTCCTCCCTTTTCGACTGCATTCTTTCCAAATGACTTCCACCACCGCCACACTGGGTACTACAAAAGTCTACGCGCAGACAAACTAGCACAGGAATATTTGTCTGAGTGGTTCAGCATGTGAACAAGAGAACCAGACAAAGACCCTGTTTGCCTTTGTAGGGGGTAAAGAGCGTGTTTTGCGTCGTCTGGTTGTTTTTACCCGTTGAGTGTGCATTTAAACACTGAGTGTTGGATGTGCTGAATGTGTGACTTGTCAGGTGTTGTTTAAATATTTATTTTGGCAGTCACTTCATATATTCTGCTTTTGGTGGGACAAAACAAACCAATGTTAGTTGAGTCATGAAAATACTAATCGTCTTCTGTGGCTCTCATTGAAGGCAAAATCCATCTTGTTCATTGAACATTCAAGTGGAGGTAGAACAACTCCCATCCGCACTTCATAGCAACTGCAGTGTCGTTCAAAATATGACATCACAACACTAAATGGAGCACGGAGAGAGTTTTTAGTGGTGTGTAATATTACGTAAGAAGAGAAACTGTCCTTTTTTTTCTTTGAAGGATTTTTTTCCCTAAGCTATTTTTTTCAAGTCACACTATGTGTGAGTGAATAGTTTGTACGTGGCATCGGCGGTCTTTGGGGTGACTTGGAAAGTTGGGTGCAGGCAAAGTCGTCGGGCCCTACCGCAGCAATGACATGCATGAGCACATGCGTGTAGTGTGTGAGTGCTTATTTGGAAGTAAAACACGTCTTTCTCAGCCAACATTGTGTGTTCCATCTCTGTTGGCCTGGTAACCGTGCAGATGTTTCTGTCCTTGGGTGGCACCATGGCAGCAGCAGATGTTATTGATGTGTACTGATCAACATAGTTTGAGATCATATTTGGCTTGTATTTAACTCATTCACCGCCGACCCAATAGACATGCGGGTGGGCAACCCACCAACTCTGAACTGTGAGCGACTGTGTGCTAATCAGTGCGCCCTTTTACTAATATTATTTTCAAACTTGAAATTCATGATTCTTTTAATAGAATACAGTTCAAGTAGAAAGGACAACAAACATGGCCAGAGTGCTGGCTAACCCATTTGGGCCAGAGTCACGGGTTGATCTGATCCGTACATGTAATTAGACTTGGGAAAGTTCTCTCTCACCACAGGGAAGTTTTTCATGGAAACAGGCACGCTTGCAAACAGGAAGTTGATGTCTAAATAAATCCATTCCCTCGCCCTTGCTTGCTCGGCCTTTTTGAACAGTTACACAGACGGGAACCTTAAGGAAGGAAACTTTAAATACGCCGAACAACGGCCCGGCTTGGCCTCGCTCGGCACCGCAGTGGCCTGAGCCCAGCGACCTTGGGCATCTAACAGTGACTGCTGTTTTTACTCTGGTGTGCTCAGGCCTGTCCTGGGTGTCCGTTCTCAAACCTACGTGATAACTCATTGTGCTCGCTGCACTTGCGGTTTACTCGTTCTGTGCTCGGTGTTTTATTTGGTCTGCTTTATGTCTGCGGGGTCAGGCAAGTTTACCAAACTGGGATTGGACAATATAAACGGGCTGCTTCAACTCTTGGTTATATGTTTTTATATCCTATATCATCATCTTTAATACAGCACAATACATCTTTGTTTACAGATAGCGCTTGCTCTGTAAAAAAGTGCTTTATGAAAAGATATAACTACACTACAAAATAAAAATCACATCAGAAATAATACAAACATAAGTCTCCCTCCATATGCCTTGTTGTTTGAAGCGAAATATTATCGATGAAAGAGATTCAAAATATTGTTGCAGGGGTCAAAGGGTTGTCTGTGTGTCAAATATGTCTCAAAACAAGAACTAAACACAGCCAACAAATTGAAATATCTCAACAATATTTTCTATTGTTGTCTCTTTTTATATACCTGTGTTCTTACATTTTAAATGAATGGTTTGTTGGGAAAGTCTCAGTCACTTGTGTCATTGTTTTTTTCTTCCTCCTTGTGGTTTCCAGTCCATTTTTATCGGGATGCTGTGTCAAACCCACATCCCAGAAAGGGTCCTTTTGGATCGTTTCTTGTTTGTTTGTTTGTTTTTGTGCACTAGAACCTCGCCACTCCTCCCTGTGCCCTCTGTGCCACCCCAGACTAAGCTGAGAGTGGACTGTCTTAGTGGTAGTGGTGACACCACAGCCTTAATGACAGGGCACTGGAAGTCGGCGTCCGCCTCGCCCTGCCGCCTCACCTGCTACACACTCACCAGTTTACATACTGCCACAGAAATGGCACTAGTGTGTGTACGTGTGTGTATAGTTAGAATAATGTCGCTAACACTATTACTAACTGGATGGTTTTACTTAGACTGGCTATTATGCGGATGTCTCAGCATCCTTTTTTGAACACACTTGTCACGCTACTGCCATGCTGCTCTCATGCTGGACATGCTCGCTGGCCCAAAAGTAAGTGGTGTCTCTAAAACCAGCCTGTTGCTGGTGTTAGATCTTTAGTTTGATGGCCAACTAGAGGAAAGGCTAAAGTGGAGCTTCAGTTCTTCAGTGGAATAACAAATTTTTTTTTTGCCCCTTTCTCATCTGCTTCTACTTTTCCATTTCCAGTAAAGATGATAGACTGCCAAAAAGATGTCCCAGCATTTTTTTATTGATAATTGTGAGATTACGTAATTGAGTTGTGGAGTTACTAGATGGGTGTGGGACAATGGTTTTGGTATTAATTTATTGTTTTGTTGTAAAATGACTCACACAAACATGAAGTACAATGTTTATAGATGTGGTTTCATAAAGAATTTAAAGACTTCCTTTTTGTTTTAAGGGTACATCTGGAGAAAATCTGGTCGTCTTGCTCACAGTTTATGATTATATATCCACCAGGAGGTTTGCGATCGTTGTGCCAAAAATCACTTTATCAAAAATAATCATTTGATTTAGGTATTACTGTTGTCAATGCAAAATAACTTAATGTTCCAATTTTTCATCTACTGTCATCATACATCACAATTTAAAAATTAATAATATTGTGAGTGGCACATCGCCCCCAGTCTACAGGCACGCACGGATCTACCCAATGCCTACATAAATTAAAAAAAAAAAAAAAGTCATTTGATGGCATATCTTCCCTCTCTTCCAGGTGGCTTGTATTGGCTTGTATTTCCGTCAGCAGCTCCTGCAGTCCCGTCATCGTGGCGCCTTTGAACTGGCTTACGTGGGCTTCGTTCGCCTCACTGACATGCTATGCAGGTACGTGTTGAGGGCTAAAAGGTAATACTGCTCCGCGGACATAAGCTTGCACATTGCAATAGTAACTTTTGTAATTAGTGACTCGGCACATCCTTGAGGTGTCACTCTTTGTGGCATTCCTCTTACTTTACCTATTTGTTGATGGCTTTCTGGACATCTCACTGTGGATGTAAAAAAGAAAACAAATTTCATTTCCATCAAGCAGCCTGGTTAGTCATCTCGAGGGGAATAAACATTTTATTTACTTTGCCTTTAAATGGCCGCATGTGGAAGGCATCTTGAAATTTGTGACATGGTGAAGCATCCTACTGTTATGTTCTTCTTGTCCATCATTGGAGGGCTGGTGTGTTGTAAACTGATCGTGTCATTCTAGTGGTTGTGTGTATGTTCTGCTCTGGGCCTGTCTGTCTGTTGTTTCAGGAAGGGACGAGTGGGATGTGGGGATGGTATGCAGGCTGTGTGCTGGGTTATGGGGTGTTGATTGCAGGGTGCCTAACCACAGGCTTTTGATGCTCTGTCTTGGGATCTGGCATCGATGCACTCCACCGTGTTTGCACTCTCAGACGCTGGCTCTCTTGTGCTCACTCCTTTTTCCTCCCCTTCCCCTCCATCACTTTTTATCTCTTTAACTTGACTTTCACTCTCCTCTGGTCATTCATTCATTTGTAGAAAAGATCCAGAAACGGTGTCGCAAACCTAGTTGAAGTTGAAACGACAAACTGCGAACTTTATTCATTGTTGTCGGACAACAGGCACATCCACAGAGAGATAATCGTGGTTTCCTTCTTTCAGTGAACCAGAAGAGGCGAAATATATGTTTGTGTGAGTGTGTGTGCGTTTTATTTTTTTGTAGCAAAGCACATATAAAAGCACATAGGGGAATGTTTGTTAGCACCTATTCGTTATTTTGTCTTAATCTGACTGTCATCGACATAGCCATAGAAGACAATGCCCTTATTTTCTCAAGATGGAACGTAGGCCTCAAGTGAACCCTGTGGAACTCCAAAAGACAGCATAGCAGAGCAGTACTCAACTAAGAAGACTTAAACACACACTTTTGTCTGCCAAATAGGCCTTAATGTGCACTTTGGTGGTCAAGACATATGGCTTCTCAGGAACCAAACAGCTCTCTCTCGCTCTCTCGTTCTCGTGCTTGCTCTCTCGCTCTCTCTCTCGTACTTTTTGAATTGTAAGTCTTCAGACATTATTGTTTTTTTTTCTTCTTCTCCAAACCCCTGTTGTAAGTATTTGAAAAGGAGGGTTAGACTATACATTAAAGCTCCCAAAGAGAATGAAGGCCCATAATCATACTGTATATGTTGTTTGTGTGTGTATAAGGAGTGGCAGTAAAGTCCTACAACAGCTTCCAGCCTGCTGGCTCGCCGAGGTTTTGGAAGAGGTCAAATCTAGTGACCCGTCATCAAAATTGTGTGCCACAAGACGCAGCGCTGGAATACCCTTTTATATTCAGGTGATTCGTAAAATTCATCTTTAACAAATACCATGATTCATGTACGATAGAAAGTGTGGCTGTTATAATGCAATTTTCTTGCCTGGTAAAACTTGACTAAACTCATTTCTGTAGCGCCTTAGTTTTTATGTTGACACTCGATACATCTCTCTCTGGCTAGTACAAATAGTAGTAGTGGTAACCATAGCAAAAGTCCAGCAGAGGGGAAAAAAAAAAGAGAAGATGTTTGAAGACGTCAATGGAAGTGGACACCTTGGCAGAGGTTTGGCCAGCATTCCCGACTCCCGGAATGACAGAGTCAGATCTGGGAAGGCTGCTTCTCTCTGACCAACATACACTTCATAGCAAGCAGATTTTTCCTTTTTGTTTTCCTTCCACCTCCTCTCAATCCCCAAGGCTTTGTAAGGGCCAAACCTTGTTGCCTTCTCCTTTCCTCCCTACCTTCATTTCTCCAGACCTCCCATGCCTAATTCTTAATCGTAACTAAAGCCAGATGTTTAACATCAACTCCCTCCTCAAGATAACTAACGCATAAACCCTGCACCAACTTTGTACATTTCCTCCTTGAGACACATACAAATTATATTATACTAATTGCACAGTATACTGTATGTTGTTGTGAAGAGTAGGCCTGAATGTCACCTTTTGTTTAATTGCAACATCATCTATTGTTTACTAAATCACAGACCCAAAAGTATCATATGCCCAGAATTCATTTTCAGTAAATGTTAGACAAACATTTTGTATCTGTTAAAAATACAAGCGGGACCTCCGAAATCATATATATAGCATCTGTATTGTGATTATTATTATTTTTTGCACAGGGGATAATAGAAATACAAAATTACTCCCAGTGTCAAAGTGTAATAATATTACCCTTGTGACTTGCTACTAGTCATTTTCAAGAAACATTTCATTCAATTAACTGTGTTGACTGCAAAAGTGAGTCACGTTGCAGATTCTGATTCTCAGTACCAGACTTATTATAATGTAACCACAATTAATAGTAATGCATCATTGACACGTGAGACTGGAGTTCTTAATAACTTACCTCTGATGTATTTCCTAGTATTCGCTATCTCATAAGTGATTTCTCGTGCAGAGCATTATGACCTTCTGGGAGTTTGCAAACTTAGTTAGAAATGAGAAGCGAGTTAAAGGGAATATACAGATTGTAGAAAAATGAAGCTGGGCTCTTAATTGACATCCAAAAATTTACTGCACTTGGAAAGAATAGCTTTCTTTTAAAAGCATAATCGTGACTGAAAGAACATATGCTTATTAAATAGCCCATAGCAGGAAATGTTTTCTCATTAATGCCAAGTCTAAGCTTGAGACGCTTGAGGGAAGATGCTTTTTAATTTCATTTTGAATGGGACTTTTTGGGTGGAATAGAGGCTCTTTTCATTTAACATTTTACATGGGCCTCTGTTTTTATTTTTGGATGTTGGGGGCGGGAATGCATCTTGGTCATTTATTTGATAAAAACCAAGAACAGCAGTGCTTCAACTCGCACCCCCGCTCCCTCATCCGCTTGTTTGCAAATCTGTTCCGAGCACGCACAGCTTCAATACGACAGTTGGTTGTTCAGGTGTGCCAAGCAATGAAAAAAGAAAAATATCGTCATTTGGAGTGAAACATACATTTTGAAATAAGATTGTAATGTAATTTTTGAGAAAAAGGGAATATTTTCAATATTTTACCGTAATAGTACACTTTGATGTAAGGCAAGATCTTCAGCATGATTATGAGAGCTATTTTCTTGTTTTCTTTTCAACAATTTGTCGTGTTTTTTTTTTTCTCTCTGCAGGCTCTTCTCTCTTCTGAGCCAAAATCCTCCAGTTGCAGTCTGTTAAAAATGACCATGAGAGAGTTGATTACTCTTGCCATGCCTTCTGCAAACAGAAATACAGATGCTTCCACTGTTCCTCAGGTTTGTAACATCAACACATGGTGTCATGATATCAATTGTATATATAGACATTTGATGAATCGGTTTGTTTATGGCATTTGCGCTGATAGTAGAATTAGTTTTGCAAGTGTGTGATGTAATGCCTAGCCAATTGTATTTGCCTTTCCAGGTCCACGCTCTGAACATCTTGAGAGCTCTTTACAGGGACACTCGTCTGGGAGAAAACATCATTTGTTTTGTGTCGGATGGAATGCAGGCTGCTGTACTTGGCTTCACCTCTCCAATATGGGCAGTGAGTTGCAATCCGTTTTTCTTTTGCAAGCGAGACGTCTCATAATATAACATGGCGACTTTATTTATGAGTCAATAGAAGATGCCATAAAAACAAAACAGAGGTTTTTGATTTTATTTCAGACCCCCAAAGATACGTTGATATAAACCCCCAAATTGTGAACCGTGAATATATTGGTGAATTTTTTTTTAATTATTATTATTATTTTTTGTATATGAAGCTGTTAACATTGATGTTGAAGGAAAATCAGGTATTGCCAGTTTTACGTGTTTGTTTTTATAAAGCACAGATCTTCATACCACTACCTCTCATTTCCACTCTTATTTCAGGTGAGGAATTCTTCAACTCTTCTCTTCAGCACTCTGATCACAAGGATCTTTGGAGTGAAGAAAGGGAGGGACGAACACTCGAAAAAAAACAGGTCGGTCGGCTCCGTTTCCGTTGAGGCAGAATGAAATATTTATACTGGCCTGCAGTTCATATAAATCAGTAGCCATTCACATACAAATTGTGTAAATAGCATCAAAAGATCACAATTACTGGTTGCAAAAGAGTTATTTACTCAGCCATTTATATTTTTATATTTCAACTTTGAGCCAATTTAGAGTCCGCACATACGTTTTCAGTGGACGCTTTAAAAAAAAAAAAACTATGCAAAGGTTTCCAACACCACCAGGGGACACTATTGTAACATTACTGTGGTTTCATTTTTCTCTGCCCCCTCTCCACCTACCTCATTATATGCTCCTAGAGCTGCTAGAAGCCTAATATTCTTATTTTCAAGTTAAAAGAAATAATGCAAAATTATACTGCAGATACCTGCATTGATATAATCAGAATAGTCATTACAGTTCATTGTGAATTTGTATTTGTATTACACAAATTCATTCTCTTTATGATGAGCTGAATCTGCCTGAATCCTCGGAACTCGGAACTCCACAGTCAACTTCAGCAAATCAATCGTGCCATTTGGAGTTGCCATAGAGAAGATCAATGAAGGTCAAGCCTTAGTCGACGTTCAGACCACTAATTTGTGAATCAGCACTGCCTTTCGTAGTTGCATCCAAATTGTGCACTCGATTTTGCTTCAGTTACTTCCATACGATTAATGAGCAGTCAATTTTTCACAATTCCCGCACGGTGACAGTTTATCTTTGTTCGTGTAGCTTTTTGCGGGCTCTTGTAAAGCTGCGAGAAAGCTCACGACATTATTTACCTCCTCGGTTGTTGTTTTGGAAGACTTTGCTTCTTGCTTTTAGCAGAAATTTCCACCCATGTATTTGACTTGAATCCAGATGTAATGTTTGTGGATCACTGCTCCATTAACTGAGCCCAGACGAAGGCCTCTCTGCTTCGTGACCTTGCATTGATGTCGGCCTGATATCATCTTTAGCATAAATACAACCAGCTGACACAGAAAGATTGCTTAGCAAGTTCCATCTTAAATATCCAACCTCATCACGCCTTCCGAAACGACACGTTTTCCTTCATATAATGTTAGAAAAAGTTTACACACCCCTTTTTAAATGCCATAGTTTTGTCATGAGGTTGAATGGCGGTTTCAGAAAGAATAAAAGTGTTAAATATAACATTTGTCATTTTATTGCTGCTCATGCGTCTTGCTACGCGTACATTCCCTTTGAGCAGCAGAAACAAAGCAGGCTCAATTTGTTTATGGTTTGAAAAAGCGAAAGCAGTCACATTGTTAAATGTCTTGTTACCCTTCTGTTAAAACGCTTAAAGTGTTAGATCCCACTGGAGAATCAGTGGGAGACTTTTAACCGGTTTTGTCTAACAGTTTCCACATGAACGGGTAAACTCATTTATTATAAATGTCTACTATTGTAGTTATTTTTTTTTCTTACCTGTTTACCTTTGTAGTTTTATTTTCCCCCTTTTATTTTACCTTTGTAGTTTTATTTTGTAGTTTTATTAAAAGAAAAATAAGCTTTTTTTTTTCTTTTCAAATAATTGTGTTCCCTTGTGCTTGTATCTCTCGCTTTAGAATGACCGGGCGTGAGTTTTTCACCCGTTTTCCATCCCTGTATCCATTTCTTCTTAACCAGCTCAAGGAGGCAGCTGTCTCAGTGGAAAGGTGAGGGGGTCATTGAATCAACCTTGAAATTCTCATATTTAATTGTTATTTAATATATTTTCTTATTAAATCCATGCACCATTTCTACGAGAGGATAAAATTACTGAGATCTTTCATATTATCTACTTCAAAACAAACATTTCTTGCATGGACCAAGGACAAGACTTTTGAATTCACCATTTCATGAAAAGAACACTGCAGTGTGTTTAAAGTTTCACTAACTTAATTAGCCAATTTGTGGTAAAACAAAATAAAAAATGCAGCAAATGTGTCACCAATTTGTTTCTGCAGTGAAGGGTTGGGTCCGCCGAGACTCATCTGCCTTATCTTTCCCCACTCGGACAAAAGTCTCTTTTTAAAAGCATTTGAGTCAGCTAACAGCTCTCTAGACGGCCTTATCTTACTTTTAGATCCAATTAATTGAGGACTCTTTCACAATCCCCCTCACTCCCTTGGCTGGTTGTTTAAACATTCATGGTTTTCCCACGGAACCTAATCTCAACTTTATGACTTTCCCCATATCATCTACAGTAGAGAATAATTTGTATGTAATAATTCATAGTTAAATGTGTAGAAGTTAAACATTTCACGATGTAACAGTTTGCTGTCGCTTTTGCAAATACTGATGTAAAAGTAATTTTTTATCGTAATGACAGTATTGTCCTCTCACTTAAGCTGTTGCTTTTTTTGCTTTTAATTTATGTGTTTAACTAGTTACCATTTGGCGCTGTTTTTTTTTTTTGTTTGTGTTTTTTTGCGCAAGGTAGCATTATTTTAAGCACAATCATCAGTTTGCAGCGGTGTGAGTTTTTGTGCCCTCACTGTAAAATCACATTAATCAATAAAAATGTATTATTAAATTAATTAAATTAATTATTTGTGCAGTGTATAACTATCCATTCCATGTATGTATAGTGACAGTGGTCAAGTCAAGCTGCATCCCAGTCTCTTCTTGCTGCTGCTGGTGCTCAGTCGACTCTACCCATCTCCAATGGATGGCTCCTCTTCACCTCTAGGACTTGCCCCGTTCACGCCATTCATCATCAGGTAAGTGAGGAGGCAAAGGCGTACACTCCAATCCAGAGCTAGTTCTCCTGGATGTGGAATGGATAATCACAGATGATATTAATTTGCAACATCAACAAGCAATTCATTTGGAGCTTTACCAATAGCCCAGGTCAAGTTATTATTGTGGTCCCCCCGGCCGGGTCTGACTCAGAACGTCACTTGCCTATTGGTGTCAGCGGCTTGGTTGAGTGACTGCCTTGAATGATTTATTTTTTCTTTTGGACAGCATATCACATGTCATCTAAATCGTTTTGAAAATTCCAGCAAAGAACACATATGCTTTTTTTAAGCCAAAATTATTGTTTGCCTAGTTGCCACAGAGTCTTGCATGTGTTCCAGCTCAACCGTCAAGCGTGGCACTTTGGTTTGTTGGCAACATGTGAGTGACACATTTAAGCATGTTTTGCATGCCAGGCTTAATGACTAACTGAGAAGACAATGGAGAAAAAAAAAATACACAGTTGTAAAACAATTTGGAATCCCTTCTAAATGACATGAGTATGTGGGTTTTCAAGAACAAATCTAAATTATATACTGTTGGCGATTTCGAAGAATTTGTGTCTGTGTAGCCCGACAGAACAGCTCCGTTTTTTTGTTGTTGGTCTTTCCACCTGCCTCCTGTCATAAAAGTTGAAGTGCCCTTGAGCAAGTTTAAAATCTGTGTGGGCTGACTCAGCAGCCAACTTAGTGCTCCATCTGCACCTCCTCCTTATTGTCGTCACTATCAATGAGAATGTGACTTGCAGGCTACTGGAATGCTTTATCACATCAAGAGGGTCACGCACCTGCTCATGATAAACTTCTCCAACAAAGTTTGACTGAGCTGTGCTGCCTTTCTAAGTATGGAAACATACAATCATCAAGACATAACACATGTAGTCTAAACGTTGTGTAGCAGATTATTTATTTTCTTTTTCTTTGCACTGGTTCCTTTGCAAATCATACACAAAGTTATATTCCCATAAGATATCAGTTGTTTTTATTTATTCTATCTGGCTTAAACTCAGTGTACTGGTGATTCTAAAAATTTAACAAAATGTTTTGTTTTTTTATTTGAACAAAAATAGTGTTGCAGTCTGAGGCTATGTCCCTCTCCACACACATACAGTATTTTAAAAAAAAAAATGCCTAGATTGTGTTTTGCCCTTTCATTCCCACAGTCTCTAGAAAAAGTTATTTCAGAGATATTTCAAAACGCATCTTCATTGCAAATGTGTGACATGATATCCAGCATGTAAACTGTTAACACCACAGTAGACGAATGCCATCTTACTTGCACAAGTTCTATTTCTGCAATAACAGATATGAGTGCGCATGTGATGTGCTCAATTAAATATATTTGTCTTCTGGGCTTGTACTGTAGATGAGCGCTGATTTGTGCTTTTTGGGATAGATGGCATCAGATTGTGGGACGAATCAGCTGATACTTTGTCAGGCCTTCTATTGTGTGCGGGTAAAAACGGGAAGACTCGCCCCAAGCATTTTAGGAGCCCCTATTAAAAGTTGCCACAGTATTGCTAAAACATGAAGGTGACTCCATATTTGCTATACGACTTTATTTCTTAATGTGTTTTAGTAAAATCCCAAAGATGTATTCTAAATGTGGGTGTATGTCTGTTGAAGCTTATCTTTATAAAACAGTGGACGTAATTTCATGGTTTGGGCTGGCGAGGCTTCTTTTGGCACGGACTCACTTGTCATCATGATTTAGCACAAGGTTAGAGACCCAATGAACCCAGAAACATTTTGTCTGTCAATTTGTAGTGGAAAGAAAGACAATATTTTTTTCTTTTGCAATAATATCTTTATCCCAGTAGTCTAAACTATTGTGGTGTACATATCTCCAATAAAAGACTATAAAGATGATACCGTTAGAGAACGGTACATTTTTATTTGGAATGATTTGATTATGTTCGATTGAGATGGATGACTATTCGATTCAAAATTGTCATCATGATTTGCAATTAGTCCCATCATATTATTGTCTGACTCTTTTAAGTCCGTTCCAATACTTCTTGCTCACCTACAAAGGTGGTATTTCATAACAAAGACAAGAATGATATCAGATCCAGACCATGCCTGGCATTAAAAGCTTTTCTGTTATTTCCATAATAAACCCAAATATTTTCAGTCTTCAGAAGGGAAAAAAAAAGGCACTTACTGTTTGTTCTAATACTTTTGCAGAGGTGTTTACCTTGTGCAAGGAAAATACTGTTTATGTTTTGAAAATATCCGTGTATTTGTGGACATGGCCTTAGTTGGAAGTTTTTGTTTTGAAAACGGTTTGTTGTTTGTGCTGTCTAATGTCAGACTTAGTGATTAGATTGCGAGTGTTTTTATCTCTGTTTACTGGGGAGTCAAGCTTTCAGGCGAATGGGAAACTGTGCTTCATTTTTCACATTCCTGAGATGGAGACGTCTGCAAATATTATTCCGACATGTTCATGTCCTGCACCTGCAAATCAGGCCTGACCTGGAAGTCAAAGCCCTTTGCGTACTGGACAATACAAACTAAATTTCTACCAATGTCCTAAACTCTTCCCGCAGCATTCCAAATACAAATTTTTAGTCAGTTTTTCACAAATTGAATGTCTCACTATGCCTCCGCGTCATACACAACAATTTACAAATCAAAAGATTATGAATTAATAAAACATCAGGTGTATTATATTTTAAGTATATACACATTAATATAACAGTTGAATTATTATCAATTATTATTAATAATAGTATTAATACTTATTAAATATTTTTAATTTAGATGATATGAAGATGACTTGCGAAAACTCATCTGCCTTCACGTTCCCATAATATTTTCCAAAATTCCTTTTTTTTTTGCGAAATTCACCCAATTTACTCATAAATTGACCCATATCATGGTTCTCTCCCTCGTTGATATCTGAATTCTAACTTTCTGCTTGACTGTCAGAGAAGTTATGTGGTGAATGTATCCACCCAAAATGAAGAACACATGTTGACGATGTTAAAATTAGCATCCGGCCCGCTCATCGTGTTTTGTCTACCCCCCCATCTTTATCAGGCATGTGTGAACACGCCTGATGATGTGAATAACTGCCACTCCCTCCAGCCACCATCTAAATTGTTTACATCTATTTACATTTTGCAAGTCGTATGCAACATTTTTCCTTAGACTGATCATTTTTCCAGTGCTGAACAACAGGTGTGTCTCATCTTCAACAATGTCTCTGTTTTTCCTCTCCCTTGTTCCTTTTTTAATGGCAAAGCTTCAGAGTTACGTGATTGACGATAGCAGTCCAGACATCTCTTCTCCCTTCTTGCTTTTACGATACTCCCATCACATTTCTCTTGTCTGGTCAGGGGGGGCTCGGTAATGCCCTTGCACTGTATCATTTCCAAAAGTCAAGCTTTTCCATTTCCAACTTATCTTATCAGACTTTGGTCTCGACTGATGGTACACATCATAAGTGTTTGGGCTCAAATTACAGTAAAAGAAAATTTATTAAATTATGGATAAGAAATAAGCATAAAAATTTAACACTCAATCTTGCCAGCAGTTTTTGTCTTCCAAAGTTTTGCTGATAAATTTTTTTTATCATACAGCCACAAACCGCAATGACAATAAAATACATTGTACACATGAATAAAAATTGAACTCATTGATTTACAATGATAAACACTGTATAATATACATATTTGATTGTAAACACTAAGGGAATTGTGTTTTGTTTTTGGGAATAAGTAAATAGAGGGAGCAAGGGTGTTTTTTTGCAGTCGAATCACTCTCAGCGATCGACATTTTGTGTGAATGGCCAAATGGAGCCCTCTTATTTGAAATGAGTCACCACTCCACTTCCTAACATGTGTTCATTCCCCAGTGACACACTTGGGCGCTTGAGTTTGTTTATCCAACAACAAGCTCAATTCCCTGTACAGGAAACCATTTGAAGAGTTTTCTTTCAAATGAAGCCCAGATGAGACTCACCCATGCCAGTCAACAACTTTCATATCCGAACCCCATTGGACACAGCTCTGGAGCTAAAATTACTCCGTCCCAAACTGTCATTTCCTTTCGTAAGAGTTTCATTGAGACAAATTACAAAAGATAGTTAACATCTGCGCCTTAAATAGAAAGTGGTCGGGAGCAAAATAAGGAAGAAAAGTGTGTGTGTGGCTCTGCATACAAGTAAATAGATATTTAACAGCATATACAGTTAATTTGTTGTGTTATTATTTCAGCCAGCCATTGACTTCTTCATCTAAATAGCCTCATTTTGTTTATCAACAGGATTGTTTGTTCAGTCCTCTAGCTTTATATCTGTTTCTATTTTTTACGCGGAATATGATTTGTTTAAAAAGAAAATATCTGAAGATGTAACTGGGCTTCTATCCATATCTGACATTACCTCTTGCCAAAACCCAAAAAGTTGGCTTTCATTTTATTCTCTGCATTCCTTTGTAATGATTTATTGCCACTATACATAGCTTCCACTTATTTTTGCCCAGCTAAACCAGCCTTTTTTTTGCCACTAATTGTAATACCGTCACCAACATCCCTTAAAGCATAAAGTTCCCCCGCCAGCATTGGCACTATCTTGTGCGCGTGTCTAATAAGGGTGAAGTTGTTTTTATTAAAGAAGCACTATGTCGAATGCAACAGAGAAGTATTGTGCTTTGTCTTTTTTAGAGTAAAAATTTTTACACTCATAAATTTTAAAAAAATGAACCAGATGAATGGTGTTTTTGTCCCCCAAAAACATTTCTTATTCTGTTTAGATTTTTATTTGATGAGGGTTTCTCATGGGTTGTGACTGTTATGTTTCTCTGTGTGTGTTTGTTGTACAGATGTGGCCGTTCGGCCGTATATCGGACTCGAGAGATGGCAGCACGAGCCCTCGTTCCTTTTGTACTCGTCACACAGGTCTCATCAACTGTGCACTCTTTGCTTCAAGAGCTTCCTCAAGGCCCAGAACCCCACATCCAACACAATTACATTCATGGGACCCTACTACAGGTTTGCATTGTGTGTGTGTGTGTGTGTGTGTTTGTGTATTATATATATCTATATATATATATATACACACACATATACGTATATATACATATATATGTATATATATATATATATATATATATATATATATATATATATATATATATATATATATATATATATATATATATATACGCACAAGAGTATGTTTTCTTTTTTTAAACAAAAATACAGACAATAGCTTTTTCATTTTTTTCCTGCTTTATTGGTTTGTTTGTTTGTTTTTTGCCTAATTGGCTCTGGCCAAACTTCAACATTTCTTAGGTTTTATGCATATGCCAATTTATATGCCATAGTGCTTATGTTTTAGTAGACCAAGCCATGAATTGACATACACAAGTGTGTTTGTGTGCGCATGTGCTTGCATGCTCACTGCATCATGTGGTCAGTCTGTGGTTGCGGCAGTAGGAGGGACTGCGGGGCAGGCTGATAACAGAGTCTGAATGGAGCTCACATCCACCACCACTATTTTTACCAGGCCAAAATACGGATTAAGGCCCTTTGCTACACAGATTCACATACGGAAATACACCTCCATGTTTTAAACTTACTGGGAAAGAAAAAAAAACGAGTTGCACCTGTCTTTTTTTTTTAACGTTGACGTTAAATAATGGGCATATTTTGAAGCATGAAAACACAACTATATTAGTTATAATAGATGACCTCATTTGCATCAACTGTATTCTTCTGGTTTTCTGGAGCCTCTGTTTGCCACACGTTTGACCATTTCAGGATTTTTTTTAATAGACTCTGGTGTCATTGTTTTTCCTTTTTTTGGGTCATAACATGATTTTCTACAGCCATTGATTTGTGATGGTATAGTTGTATTTGCCCCCCCCCAAAAAAAAAAACCACACACACGCATACTACTAACTTTAGTATCAATTTCATTCTGTAGTTTATATGCAAGTAGGAAGACGGAGGCTGCTTTTTCTCTAAATATTCCACTTTCTCCTTCCTGGTCTGGATCTAGTCTGTTGAAATGCCATGCAGGGACTTCCCAGCCCCGTCAATGAATGAATGAAACTGGGAAATTTGAATACTACAATTGAGATGAACTTGTGGCTTCCTCTGTTTCTCAAATACTGTATGAATACAAAGATCTATAAATATAGTATTGTATTTCATAGAGAATTACTAATGACTATTAATATAAAAAACTATCATAGAGTCATTTATTTAAATTAGTTATTGAAATGTTTTTGAAAGTTTGAAAGAAAAAAAAAATGGAATGGTTTTACTGTCCTTTCATATCCACTGCGGCTCGCAAGACATAAGCCATCCCCAACTAGCACGTTTGTAAAAGCATTTGAACGGTTCCATATTTGGTTTGGGATTCCATTTGACACAGGCTCCTTGTAATGGAAAAGCCCTTTATAAAATGACAACAGAAGAAAGAGGGTGCAAGCTCTTCCAGGCTGTTTTTGTGACCCACTGGGTGTTGCCTCGGTGTGGAAACTGCAGGAGAACAGAAGAGGCAGAGCAGGCTCAGTGCAACGTGGTCAGCCTGGTTTTTCCCCGCGTTGCCTTCTCTGCATAGTGTAATGAATGGCTTCCTATTTGTCTGTGGCCGTGGCCCAGACCTAAAGAGTATACTTACCAAATCCCAGAATACACATCCCAGCCAGTCAGCCACCCAGCCAGCCAGCCAGTCAGCTAGTTATCCAGTCTTCTGGCCTTTGAAAACTCCCAACCACCAGTCGCATCACACGCCGTCACTTGAGCATTCTATTTTATGTAGGGAATATTTTCTCACACTCGTGTTGTCAGTACTGCATTAGGAGAAGTATTGTATATTAAGTTGTAGATGAGATATTCAGTAATACTCTATATGAAGGGCTTGTTTCTAAAACGAGATGAAAGTCCAGTTTGACAAAATATTAATCTTGCTATGCCACTCATTGTGTACAGATTGTCATATTTTGTTGAACATGTTTAGGCGGAGCCACAGAAACTTTTTTGATAAAAGCGAAAAGACTACTGAAAGACCTTAATTACATTTGCCTACAGCAAATTTTAATCCGAGATGGCTTTACATTTTTGAAACACATTTTGAAAATGTCCTGTAGTAGCTATAATGCACTTCTTTGTGTATGATATTACTTTTTGGGCCATGTGTACAAAAAAATTGACATGTCCAAATTAATCAAACACACTCACCCAAAGATAACCAGTCAGTTTTGACTGTTGGTTAATAAAGTATGTTTACCTGTGTATTTAAATGTTTTTGCAGGTGCTGTTTCTGCTTCAGTCTTACCAGAGTGAGTCACACAGACCCCTGCCAGCAGGAAATGGAATCGGTGAAGCTGTCCTTCAGCGCATGTGGCTGGCCTCCCGGTAATCTTAGACACATGCACGTACAGATAAGCATCCCTCCTCCGTCCCTCCCAAATCCCCCAGCAGAAGAATAGTTCCTTGTCCCACCGGTCGTCCCCTCCCTGACCATGTCCGCTTCATGTCCTGCCGAGGCTTCGATTTCAAAGGGACTGCCGTCTGTCCTACCTGGACACCCCCCCTCCATCCCCATCCTATCCTCTACCTCTGGACCTCTTACCCAAAATTAAAGTATTGAGATGAAGCACAGATTACGGGCCGGCTGCAACCCCGCCTCTCTCTTTTTATTTCCTAGCTGGGGTCAGTCCAGGGTCTGTTTTCTCATCTGATCAGCAGGGTCACTGGGTTAGCAACAGTAGCCCTGCTAGCTTTGCATGGTTACACTGATGAGTCTTAATTAGGATGACAAGGTGAATTCTTGCTTACTAAAGCAGCAAGATTGGTTTTGTGTTCATGCAGCCAGAACCAGTACATTACTGACTTAAACACACACACACACAAATAACCTCACCCCAGGCTCTATAAATCGCCCCCTGCTACGTGTCAGGTCAACTTGTCAGCTTCATTACGTGATGTGTTAAATGCAGTGGACAAATTTCGGAGCGCTACCATCATTTTGTGAAAGACTTTTTCGCAAGTTTGTTTTTTAAAATACATTTCTATTAAAAAGTATTGTCTGATTTTCAATGGTTAATTTTCATAATTTTTTCATCTGTCAGATTCAAGTTATTTCTTTAACCATTGTGGACTTTTATTTCATTTACTGTTTCGTCTGTGTGTAGACCAAAATCAAATGAACGATTGATGTGTTTTAATCATATTGTATCGGATTCATAGGAGTCCGAACAGCAAATATAAAACAAAAAGTAATTCCATTTCTCTTTTTCCTCATCTCTTTTAAGAGCTAATATCTGTGTGGTCACCAGAGGAGCCTTTCTGGATGTCCTGGTCTGTCTGTGTGGGCCAAAAATTAGTCTTCTGTGTGGTGAGTAAATCTGAACAGAATGATTGATATGGAATGAGATACTATATACTATATATTGATGAGCGTGCAACGTTTGCTCCCTCTGAGCGACTCTTAACAAAAGTCATGCCTAAAAGCATTCAGAGAAGTCTTTGTGGATTTGTGATTGTGTATCTGTGTGTACATGTGTGCCGAGCCATCTCAGTGGGGGTCTCCTCAGGAGGAATGTGAAACCAAAGGCGTGCAATCTCAGACAGATGGTGGGTTTGTGCCTTTGACCCAGTTTATTGAGTGCTAGGAAAAAAAGAGAGGAGAGCAGAGAGGGTGAGGAACTTGTGTTTTCGGTTGGCCATGTGCTGAACACATGTTTGCATTTGACAGTGGAAATACCGAGGATTTCTTAAAACAAGCCAGTAGATTCAAGACCAGCCTTAACCCGATGTGGCCCCTTACATAACAAAATAAGCACCTTCCCTCTTACTTACGCACCTTTTAATGCCTCTATTATTAGTCTGTTTTCCCTCTTTTCTGCTAGAGGTGGATTCCTGCTCTGTTTTTATAATCCTTTCATTGAAGTGTTTTTTTTTTTTTTTTGTAGCCTTATCGAATGCATTTTCGTTTTCTGTTCCGAAACAATATTCACACTGGAATTAAGAGAGACATTTTTTCATTTGCGGTTCTTCTTCGAGAGTTTCAGTTTTTTATACGGCATCATCATCATTAAGAATGACACCCAATGAACATAGATTTTAAAAGTTTCAGTCTACATTTGCATGAAAATGATTACAGGTCTATTATTTTTAGTTTGTTTTCTTTTTTGTTTGTTTTGTAAATATCCTTATTTTGGACTTGACACTAGCAAAACACCCATAAAACATGTTCCCATACTTAGCCCTTCATCAACCACACTACGTGATTGATATTCATCGCTGACAGCTTGCTTAAGTTTGCTTTCCCCCATAATTCGCTACTTTCACTCATCGTTGAACTTCAAGATGTGCTTTTATTGCCCTAAATCTGCACCAGCCAATCGAAATTCACTACTCTCTCCCACAAAAAAAAAAAGTCTATCCTCTGAAAAAGGTCACGTTTCTTTGGTGGCTCTGTATTTGGTCTCAACAGTCTTAACTGTCTGAATTGGTAAAGAAGACATTAAAGGGGAAGTGTGTCGAACGAAATGACTACACAACCAACTGCTATTTATTTCTCTTGTCAGAAAGTACATGCAAACACACACACACACACACAGTGTCTGGGGTTTGTTTTTCACAGTTTGGCTAATGATGGTGGAAGTTGATTTGAAATCCAGCTGTGTGCTGGCGTGTAAGAGCACGTGCACGCGTCTTGCCAAGGTTCCAGCAGCCAAGCCCCTTTAACTGCCACTTTCACAGGGCTGTGGGCTGTTCTGTAGAAAGACACACAAAGTTAACTTGCCTCATGTACAACTTCATACAACTTAACATGTTTTACTTTTGTTATTAATGACCCTTAATCTATATATCCCGCCCATGTGGGATGCAGTCGGATTTCATGCTGATGCACTGTAACATGTTCAAACAGCACTCCTGATTTTAAAGCATTTGCACCAGCTGTAATAAGATTCGATATGTTCTCGGGTTGCCCATCCGTGCGGCCTATTCATGTGAACGTGATATCTCAGGAATGCCATGAAGGAATTTCATTACATCTGGCACAAGTATCCTCTTGCCCACAAATTGACATCAATAACAGTTATTTTGCACAGGTCAATGACCCCTTTCTTGACCATTATGACATGAAAATAATCATTTGAATTGGTATTTCATGTATCTGATCAGATGGGGATCCAAGTCTGGAGAACTGATACTTGTTGATGATCATTTATTGTTTGTAAGATATAAGATTGGAACTGAGGTTTGCACCATAATGGCAATGTCAACTCGTTGCCAATTTATAATCCACCCCAAAAAAAAAAGAAAATGCAATAAAAACTACATGTGATAGCTCTGCCCTCTGACTTATAATTAGATTTGAACACACACAGCTTTGTGAAAACAAGTGTTATTTGTGATCAGATATGATGGATCACATGACCCAAGCCCTTGGCTCACATATTTGGATACATACCATTGTAAAATCAACATCCCGGCTGTGACTACTGAATTTTTTTAGTTTGTATTTACTTCCTCCACCATGCAGCACATTTCTCTCTTTACTAGTCTTGACAGTTGATTTGTATCCAATGGCAGCAGTATTTACATACGACATGTCGACTTCAGTCATCCTCCCTTCGTCATTGGTGTCATTACTGTCTTCCTGCCCACCATTATACCCATTAGACTATGGCTGTTTGGCCCTGGACCCCCTTTTGAGTATCAGGTTTCATAGTAACCTAAGCAGCCCATCTCTGCAGGAATGCTGCATTTCCCGCTCTTTTGTCAGCTCACATTTTGACATGTGCTGCAGTGGCGGATTGAGTTGCATTAGCTTCAATGTGTGTGCCTGCATGAGATAGACTTGGCTGTCAAAGCAGGATCTATGTGGGGCGATGGAGAATTACTGTAGGCAGGAGTGCAGCCTTTGAATAGTATCAAGTTACTAAAATGCCATCAAGTTATTCTGCATTTCAGAGGAAATGGTAAGGTTTGTATGACTGTGATGGATAATATCAAATATGAATAATATTTGTATTACACACGCTAAATAGTTGCATGTGTATATGTGTACTGGTTCCAATATCCAGTTAAAATGTTGTTGTTTTTTTATTATTAATATAAATCTAAAAATGGCACTTTTCATGTGTGTCAGATTCAGAGGTCAACAAGCTCCGTCAAGAGACTTTGTCCGTCTTGATGACCTCCAGCCTGGTCTCCAACAACAGCCCCCCCGCATCCAACCTGGAGCCCGGCAGCATCCAGTACATGCTGAGCTTGACCAGAGTGGGCCTCAGTGCCAGCGTGGAGATTCCTGAGCTGTGGGGAAAGCATCCACTCACATCTCAGCTCCTGGATCGTCTGCTAAAGTGCCCACAGTATGAGGTGAGGGACTTGGTTCTGGAAAGGGTCCTGATGAGACTGAAAGAGGAGGAAGACCAGAAGAGGACGCCAACGTGGCTAAATGAGGCCACCCTTTTGAACCTGACAAGCCTAGTTCTTCATGAAAAACACCCTCAGTGTCTGGCCAAGGTGAGTACACACATACACACACCCTCATAGACGCACACACCTATTGCAAATAGTAAATGTTGATAGTTTCTTGGGTTAAGTGTGCTTTGTCGTATACATGGGCATACACAAGCTCATATACAAATGTTTACATGCATTGCTGTCACCCTGTCAGCCCATGTTCCACCCAGTCAAATTCAACTAAATAATATTTATTTTTAAAACCAAGTAACACATAGGGGTTTCACTTGGCGTAAAACAACGTCTTCCTCCCCTGGCAAAGAAAACAGTGTATGGAGAAACAGGGGCTGGGAACAAGTGGGCAAAAGACACCAAAAACAAACTAAAATATGAATGGAACTGAATGGTTGCTGAAATTGCTAAAGACACCAAAGCTTTTTTTTAATAGACTGCCCAGAGCACCTTTTCTCACAGATAGCACTAAGTGTCTACGTTTGAGACAACCATCTGCCACTTTTTCCTTCCACCCTCATCTTCCTTTCACCTTTCTTCTTCTCAGGTGCTCCAGGTGTTGAGCGTGTTGTGCTGCAGCGGTGAGCTCCACTGGATGGATAGTATGCAACAGCAGCATTTGTCTCAGGACACTTTTCTGCAGCACCTGCTTGTTCTGGCTCAGAGAACTTCTCACAGGTCAGAAGATGGTCACATTATCGCATCTCATTATTGCATGACAAAGAATATTTTGCTCTTGATGAAATTCAAACAAGACCCCTCCCATTGGTATTGGGGCCATGTTTGCAAGACACCTGTTGATCTGTTATGGCTACGAGAGGCCAGAGTCGATGCAACTGCTCTGTTTTTGTGGGCACCTCCACATATGAAAGAACGCTTAGATATACATAATATTGCAGTATTTGTGTATATTTCGAGACTGTAATCCCTTTGACATCCATTGACAGACACACACACTTTCCTTGACAAGCCACTGCTGCACTTTTCTCACCAATTCAAGAAAGAACAGGCCTGAAGACAGATCAGGTTACAGAGAGTATTAGACCTATAAAGCCTTTTTCTGACCACCATCTCAGAACTTGGGATCTACTTTCCCTTCTCGTGGCCTCAAGGTTATGATTAGAGGCAAGGCAGAATGAGATTGGGTTGCCGCTTGCACTCATCTTCCCTGCAATTGAATGTGAGTCTGGCTTTTGTGCTCACAATGTTTTGGTGAGTGCCAGCACACTTCTTTTGTGGAAAGTAAGCCAATACAGGCTTGTTATTTGCCAAGTGGGTGTCATTCGAGGTGCTTTCACACAAACTGGCATTCCCATTTTAAAACTTTTTACAAAGTTGAATTAAATGGTAGATTCTCTTTAAGTGCTAGAAATTATTTGACGGGGGAATCAGTCCAAAAAAAAAATCACAATTACGAATCTATTCCTGAAATCACTCTTATGTGCTTACGAAGATGATGTAAATTCATGTTAGCTGACTGTTTGTGTGTTTTAGTGTGGAGCTGTATTGTGCGGCCATGACATTGCTATCTCAACTGGTAATCCAGATTGTAAAGTCATATCCAAAGGTAAAATATCATCCAGACTCTTCATCAGTTCATTTTCTGGATTTTTGTATTTATTGTTTGACAATCTTGTTGTCTTTAATGGAATGGAATCAACAATTTTGTCTTTTGAGTGTCATGCGTTCTAATTTCCTCATGCAGGATGCAGCAATAATGACTCGCTTATCACAGTGGGGGGCACTGGTCTGCTCATCCTGCAGCGACGAGCAGCATGTGGAAATAAAGCTGATGGTTGCCAAGGTGTTGGTGGACTCCACAAGCGCACTACTGACCAGCTCTGAGCTGCCACTTGGTGAGTTGAGGAAGTTCATTTGAGATGGATCATAAAAGTGGTGTGAAAAATAACATCCTGTGTGTGTACTGAAAACACGTGCATGTGTTTGTGTTTAGGTCTAGTCAGCACAATGTCTCTGTGGAGGAGTCTGTTTATGCTGTTGCAGGATGAAGACCAGGAAGTCCGCAGTTGTGCTTCTGACTTTGTTGCTAATGCACCAACTCATCTGATTTGTTCAGGTACACACACACACTCGATGTAACAAATAGGTTTCATTTTGTGTGTTTCAACTGGATGGGTTTAAAGCGAGGTTTCTAATCATATTGCTCAAGTTGAACTTTTTCTTTCAAAGTGGAATTGCAGCGTGTGAGTTCTGCATTCGTGTGCAGCCGACTTGAGGTTAGACAATGACAGCGAAGCTGTTAGCTAACAATTAGAACCACAAAACTCGACTGAGATAGAGGTTTTCTTTAAAACAGAACAAAGTGCACATAAATAGATTTTGTCTGAGATATTCTCCCTTTTGTAGTCTTTATTTAGTTGCCGCTTGTGCAGTTTCGGGAAAGTTCTACATTTACTCTTGGCCACGCGACTTCAATTCTCCCGAACTTGTATAAGTGCTCATGAAAAATTTTAAATCGGATTCCAAACACGTGTGATACAAACAAAAGGAGTGTAATAGTGTACTGTGGTCATCCAAATTGAATGTGTGGCCAGGCCAGGAAAGTCACATTCCTCAAGCAAATGAGAAAGCACACAAAAAACCCAAAAGATTGCATTGTCTGTAAAATGAAAACCCACAGAAACCTTCAATCAGTAAAAATATAAATATATATTGCCGCTCCGCTGTTGAATCCCAACTGATCTAACATTTTTAAATTAGATATGGACAAGTTGAAATACTTTTTTTTTTACAAACTGAAGCTAGAATAGAAATAAAATGTCTACACACCCTGTTTTATTCTCTCATATAAATTTTGTATCAAATAGAACGACATCATCAGACCACCATGCTGATTCTCATAGTTATTTGGTTACTTCTCAAAAATAGCACCAATCAAAACAACTAACACTGGTTAAGTCAATCGTAAGGGTCATTGTGGATTTTTAATTACACCTGGGAAATAACCGTGGTGCTGGGACTTACCCGCCCTGTTCTTTTCTACGGTATTTATGATCTACTGGTACTATTATCAAGCCGTCGGACCAAACTGTCAAACCTGTGCATATCATTCAAGGGAAAATTTTTATCAAATGCGAGATAAGAGTCTGCAATCCTTAAGCCCTCTCACCTAGAGAACCTTTAGCAAATGTATGATCGCTATTGTAACTTATTGGATTGGCTGTATCTGGCCCCCGGGCCTTGAGTTTGATATCGGTGCAGTCGAGTCTGCTCAGTAACAAAGGGACAATTTTCTTCAATTCATGTTGGGCACAGTAAATAAGCCCAATTACTGTTTGTGTGTTTGCGTACGTGTTGGCCACTTGTCGTGAGTGTGTGTCGGGTTTCTTGTTTGCGTGTCTTTCCCGTCCCCTGTTGTTCTACCGGTTTACTGTGATAATGTGCGTGCGTGTGCGCCCATGTGTGCGTTTGTGCTTTATTACCTCTCATCAAGTGTCTGAGGTGTCAGTTGTTTCAAAGGTAACAATGCTGCTACTCCTTTGATATGGAGTACACAGACAAATTCACACAATCCTTTCCCCTTCCAATAAAAATGTTAGCAATACATGTCACCCATTTTTGTTTTTGTGTGTGTGTGGGATTGAGAACATCAGATTTGTTGATTCTTTCCCAGCACAGACACAAAGAAGCTATTGTTGATGACTTGAAGATTTATTCATCTCCAATTGAACCTTTTCCCACAGCCACCACTGCCCAAATACCTCAAGACTAATTGGCTTTGAAATCAAACTCACTGGACCTCCAGCAATGACGCTGCTGTAAGGGTGGCAACAAAGGGACACTTGATGTGTACATATATATTTCTGGATATATTTCCGAAGTAATTATAAGTACAGAAATGCTTGACTCGGTATTTTGAAGATAAGCTGCTGTCACGTGTATCTTTACCAGGCCATTCAGACCAGGTGGATTGTTATCAGCCAGCCATTGCTTGTTGTAAAGGAACAACTGCCTTTTGTGTCATACAATTTTCACATGTCCTTTCTCTTAGTTAATTTATTAACAGCAAGTGATGCAGCTGACTGACTGATAGGGAGCAGGACACTCATTAAACAGACCTTGTCCTATTTCAGGAGGACACTCACCCAACTATTACAACAACACCACAAATGATTAAGTATGCAAAGATATGTCATTCTTGTCATTTCCTCACACTGTCACTTTGTGTCGCTATATTTCATTCAAAATGCAACACTTGAAGATATCCATTGGAATGTGTAATATTTTTTAAGAAAATGCACAAGCAACATTTTAAGTACTTTGGATTTGCGACACCACTTTGATAAGAGGAAGGAAATGGATGGATGGGCAAGCATTTCAAAAATGTGTGGCGGCAAAAGCTCTCTTCAGTTTCCTCGCTAGGCTTCATTTCTTTTTTTTTTTTTCCATTTTGGAGGTGACTTTTGCATCATGGTAAGATAGATGTTCCTTATTGTGGTGGGGTTTTTCACCCCTCTCTGGCTGATGTTTCCTGTGGGTGTCAGGATTGTTGCATTTGGTCTACATGACTGTTCACCACCAACAAGCAAAGGAAGTCAGAGCTGTAAAAACTGTTTTTGTTTCACACCTCTCTGTATTTGGCACTTCAGCTTCCTGGTCTCTCGGCTCCAAAGTGGTTTTGTGTGAGGTAGAACAAGTTTCTGGTGTGAAGAAAACCATTGTTGTTGTTGGCTTGCCGATGTGACTTTAGTGGTGAGATTTAAGGCATGTCTTTTTTTTTTTTTTTCCTAACCGCACCTGTCTTAAAAAAAAAAAACTATGTTAGGTGTAATAATTTGCATTGAAAAGGCAATAATTTGTTCATTTTTAGTAACAAAAATGATCTTGACTTGCACAGGCACTTTTTCTGTCCTTTTTTACTGTAACAGTCCATAAAAGTTTAGATATTTTGTGTGTGTGTGTGTTTGGTGTTGGTACAATTTGGTTTAAATGTGATCCGGTCTTAAACAACCCAAAAATAATATAAGTAGCGGTATGTTTGAGGGCAAAAAAAAGTTTCACTGCAAAACAAATATACTCTACAAGTAGCTCATTTCCCTGCATACAACTCTCCCAGCACACACACACACACCAATACAGTCACCCAACACTCATTCTGGTCATGCTATGAAAGACAATCTCCTTGAGAAGCAAGTATTTAACGGCAAAAGCTTAAGGAAGGAAATCACATTACAAGGTGTAGGGGGGAAAAAAAAACACATGCAGCCATTCTGAGCCTTTATGTTTGGAGGCAGGGGTGCTGGTTAGTGGACTTTTACATCAAGACTAAAGTGTCCCTGGGAAGAGGTAGCGTTTTTGCTAAAGAAAAGAATTTGTCACCCAAGCTCTTAAACTGCTAAATCTCCTCTAATACTGTACAATCAGTGGCCTGTCATGTTCTCATGCTACATCAGTCCTCCCCGCTCAGACTTCAGGCACAGATTCTACGCCTCTTTTCTCAAGAGGAAAATCAATATGAGTTCCCATCACTGTATGTTTGGTTGTGACTCTGCAAAGCTTTTGATGTCTATGCTGTCATTGGGGTGTCAGCTGCAGGGACGATGGTCAAGGTGGGAAAACAAAAACACTACAATGGTCATCTTCAGTGGTCCCATCACAAGCGTTTGCAGAAGCATCTGTGTTTCTTTGCAGAATTAGTGTTTAACCCAGAATCTTGTTTACGGGCTCTTGTCAAATAAATTGTCTTTTAATGTCCTCCAATTTGGGTTGAACAGATGCGGCAGGCGTGACGACGCTGTGTCCTCCTGTAGCCCTGGATGTTGGTGTGAGGCTCTTGTGTCACCTATTGCAACTGTGGAAGCAAGTACCGGCAGGCGTCCTGGTTCTGACAGACTGGCTGCTAGGAGACGACGAAGGCAATGAGGAGGCAGGCGCAGATGACGCCGCCATTCTGGTAAGTCAATTTGTGATTTATTTGTCCATATGTGTTACGAAAACATGAGTGTAGGTTTCTCGTGCATTTGTGTCAATGGACCGATTTGGTTTTGATTGAATAGGATGAAGAGGACTTCCTGTTTGAAAAGGGAAACCTGAACCTGTGGGCCGAGCCAGTCCAGTGGGTGATTCTGGTGCACCGACATCTCATTTCCCTCCTTGTTACGTACAAACAGATGAGAGACTCGAGACCCACTGGGTCTGAGCAGGCTCAGCAAATGGACACACTGGCCTCCAATGCCAGGAGGAAACTGTTGAGCTCCAAACAAGCCCTGGACGCCCTCCCAGTCCTGCCTCAGTTCTCCTGCCCCATGGAGCACGCCCGTCTAGTACTGCAGCACCAAAGGGCCACTTTGGCTTTGGATGTGCTGGACACCCTGAGAGGAGAAATTGAGTGATATTGATTTTTTTTTTTCTTTTGTGATCATGAAAGTGACACCTCAGGGTTGTTTTTAATCATCATATTTTTAACTTTTGCTCATCTATTTTTTATTTTCATTTTTATGACATCTAAAATGCAACATTGTGAGAAATGTATTTAGTCACACGTTAGTGGCGAAACATTGTGTTAGATTGATCAATAGTTGATTAGGAGAATTTAGGCGGGGATGGTTCAAAAGGAACTGTTTCATTAAAATTGCCCTAATAACATCAGAGTCATGGAAATATAACCCCACAGAGGATATCTTGAAAATGCCCATAGCTTCTATGTTATAAGGTTGCTTCAAGCATTATGGCTTCAAGCTCAAGTTGCACATTGTGAGTCTTCCTTTACTTTGCTCGTGTTTAATAATCCTTCCAGTTGGACTTTGTTTTGTCCTACCTTCTGGTTATTTAATCTAGAAGACAGCACAATAGCCTACTGTCTGTGCCTGTGTGTTAATAGTGGCTATATACACGTCGGCCCTGGTAACCATGTTCCTTGTTGCAATAAAACTGATGTAACGTTTTAAAACTTCTCAACATTCCCCAACATAAAGAGAGTTGTCTGATTAGGAGTGGTTCCAGTGGACAAGAACAGTGATTTCTCAAATACTTTACTGCGTATGTCCTTCACATGAAACTGTTTATCTCGATTGCAGAGAGCAAATGGGGCAAATGGTCTCAGAGTAGCTTGCAACCTATTTTTAGGGCGGTAGTAGTAGATTCCAAAGTCTTAGGTCATTTTTTTTCCCCCTCTGCCTGTTTCTCTTTCCTTCACCTCTCTCCCTTCGTCAACTCTTGAGAGAATATTTAATCACGTCAGAGACTGAAAAATAAACTTGATACATGTTTTGCAATTATGATCCTAAATTAAAAGGCTATAATGGTTACTGGTGTTGCAGAAACCGGTCATTTCTGGTATATATAGATATAGATATGTATTTTATTTTATTTTTAGAAAATATGTAATATGTATCTAATTTTGCTCTGCAGGGGGCGCACTGGCTTCTTTTTTTTGGTCAGTTTCTAACACGTTCTCTAGGGGGCAGCGTTACACTGTTGCTCTGCATCGAAACCACATTCCTTCACTCTTGTGCTCCCTGACTGAAAAACAAGTTAGATGGAAGACCGCTGAGGGGAAAAAAAGTTTCTACCACAGTCGGTTTTGTTTTATTTTTACTGAGCTGTAGGGATCACAGATAC